>NC_090279.1:194791209-195100709 GCF_040414725.1 Anabrus simplex
CAACGCGTATTCAGGATGTCTGTTGAAACATGAATCTTTAGAAATCGTTTCCTTTTTTACTTGACATCGCACCGACACAGATAGGTCTTATGGCGACGATGGGACAGGAAAGGCCTAGAAATGGGAAGGAAGCAGCCGTGGCCTTAATTGAATCGATTATTTCAGAAAGCAGTCAAGTGCGAAAATATGAAAAAATGAGTTAATGGAAGAATAAGAGGCTATACGCAAATTTTGGTGCTGAAAACGGTTCAAGAAAGATCCACCTATCATGGTCAGGCATTACGTTGATTTCGTATTTAGTTCAGAAACCAGTTAAGTGACACCGCTTGGCTGGTTTCTGCAGTAAACTGCTGGTACATTTTGTGATGTGCCGCACCTTGCCTGCTGCTCTGAATCCAGAATAGCCAGCTGTTCATATTGTCATTGTTGTGCTTCTGGAATCGCATGTTCGTAGTTTTGTGAACAACTGATTGAAAAAGTGTTTCTTTTGTTTAGTGCAGTGTTTTTATAATCGTAGTGATATGCCTGAACGTTCAGAACCTGTATCTAAAAGGAAATGAAGAGTGGTAGACAAACAAACTCACACGCGTAATATTATTCGTAATGCAAGGGTAAAAGGAGAAGGTTATATTTCTTACTCAGACAAGGAAGTACCTGGTCCGAGCCTAACATTATTCTTTGTTATTGTTTGGTTTAGGTGCCCATCAATATCAAGAAAAATACGTGACCTAAATGTCTTAAAACCTTACCTGGTGGGATATGACAGCATTTTACAATGGCCTACTACAGAGACAGAATGTGCTGTGGAGTTCATTTATGACGATTGATTACCTCCTGCCATGATGAACAGGCACTGCTGATTTCATCCTTTTAATAATTATATTTGTATCAGCAATGTAGTCTAAACCTATTAAAATATTTTCTGTGAATATTGAATTTTCACGACCGCATTGTAATCGAAACAGACTTTCAACGTATTAGGTCGTGTTACGTACATGTAGTACGTGTTGAAGAGATGTTAAGTACAGAACAAAAATGGCCAGCCGGACACCAGTGGGATCCGAACCCACAACCTCCCGATTTCGCGTCGGTTGCTCTACCTAATACGTTGAAAGTCTGTTTCGAAAATATTTTCTATTTCCACAAATATGGGCTTCATGACAAAACCCTTTCAAAATTCAAGAATTATCCCATAAAAATATGTTTGCAACACTCGTTTATTTCAGAAACAAGTGAAGTGGAAAATTTTTCGGATTTTTTTCACAGCAAAGTTAATAAGCATAAAATATTTTTCCTTAGAGAGAAAGTATTAAAAGATATAATACATTCATGCTAAAATAATAAAACACCGAGCTCGATAGCTGTAGTCGCTTAAGTGCGGCCAGTATCCAGTATTCGGGAGATAGTGGGTTCGAAACCTATTGTGGGCAGCCCTGAAGATGGTTTTCCTTGGTTTCCCATTTTCACACCAGGCAAATGCTGGGGCTGTACCTTAATTAAGGCCACGGCCGCTTCCTTCCCACTCCTAGCCCTTTCCTGTCCCATCGTCGCCATAAGACCTATCTGTGTCGGTGCGACGTAAAGCAACTTGCAAAAAAAAATCTACCATAATATTTTGTCTGATGCTAGACAGTTTTTTATTCTCTTTCCCAAAAATGACAGATTTGGCGCTTGACTGGTTTCTGAAATAATCGATTCAATTAAGGTACAGCGCCAGCAATTGCCTGGTGTGAAAATTGGAAACGACGGAATACCATCTTCAGAGCTGCCGACAGTGAGGTTCGAACCCACTATCTCCCGGATGCAAGCTCACAGGCTGCGTGCCCCTAACCGCACGGCCAACTCGCCCGGTAAATCGTTTCATAAGGCCGTATTCACCGACATCAGTTACTTTTCCTTAGATTTCCAGAACTCGGACATCGCTTATAACTCTCACTTCTGTATTCAACAGAGAATTTATTATCTCTGTTTATCAAAACTAAGATTTCGTTCCAACGTGAATTTGAACCTTAAATTTTTCATACTGACGCACAGAAAACAAATGACTACGCGTTGCCGTATAAATCGAGATGTAAACGAGTTTTTAATTACGTTCGGTGTTTGAGAACAATGTATGATAAATTATGCCCGTTATTGACTAGAAACGAAGAAAGAAGCCTGACAGGACGTTCCAAGAGAAGGAATTGTTATTGAATTTTGTGGCAGAAGGCATTAACATCATAGAGAATAGGAAAAATTACAGACTACTTATATTTCACTAAATAAATGCAATATTCCATAGTTCTTCATTTTAAAACTCGTCTAGTCGTGTACCGTACAAGTTTAAGCTATAATCGAGGATTCATCTTATGTGTTGGCAATTCCAGGTTCGATCACGGTTAACACTGACAGTGTCGAAACTTCAGTGTAACCGTAGTCCTAAAGTAGCGCGTTTTTTTTTTTTTTTTTTTTTTTTTTTGCTAGGGGCTTTACGTCGCACCGACACAGATAGGTCTTATGGCGACGATGGGATAGGAAAGGCCTAGGAGTTGGAAGGAAGCGGCCGTGGCCTTAATTAAGGTACAGCCCCAGCATTTGCCTGGTGTGAAAATGGGAAACCACGGAAAACCATTTTCAGGGCTGCCGATAGTGGGATTCGAACCTACTATCTCCCGGATGCAAGCTCACAGCCACGCGCCTCTACGCGCACGGCCAACTCGCCCGGTTGCGTTCTTTTTATGCATCTAGGAAGTTTTATTGCGATTTTCTCTTTCAGTTAAATATTCCAGCCGTCTATTATCTTAAATTTTCTGTTTTACTGGCCAACCTTTCTCCAGTAAAATTTTAAACCAAGATAATACCCGTGTCCGCCTCTGTGGTGTAGTGGTTAGTGTGATCAGCTGCCATCGCCGGAAGCCCGGGTTCGATTCCCGGCTCTGTCACGAAATTTGAAAAGTGGTACGAGCGCTGGAACGGGGTCCACTCAGTCTCGGGAGGTCAACTGAGTAGAGGTGGGTTCGATGCCCATCTCAGCCATACTGGAAGTGGTTTTCCGTGGTTTCCCACTCCTCCTCCAGGCAAATGCCAGGATGCTACCTAACTGAAGGCCACGACCCCTTACTTCCCTCTTCCTTATCTATCCCTTCCGATCTTCCCAACCCCCCCGCAAAACCCCTCTTCAGCATAGCAGGTGAGGCCGCGTGGGCAAGGTACTGATCATCTTCCCCAGTTGTATACCCGACCCAATGTCTCACGCTGCAGGACACTGCCCTTGAGGCGGTAGACGTGGGATCCCTCGCTCAGTCCAAGGGAAAAACCAACCCTGGAGAGTAAACAGATTAAGAAAGAAAGAAAGAAAGAAAGGAAGGAAGAAAGAAAGAAAGATAATACCCGTTATCCGAGATAATATTGTTGTTGATGAGTACAAATGTAACTTTTTTTACCCGGGAGGAATCACATTAAATTTGCTACGCGAGAAGTCGCACGCGGTCGAAAAGACCGCACATCAGATAACTCCATACACTCCAGTATTTTGCATTACTTGATGTTAATTTAGCCGGCCCCGTGGGATAGGGGTTGCCAGCCTGCCTATTGCCCGGAGGGCCCGGGTTCGATTCCCGGCCAGGTCAGGGATTTTTACCTGGACCTGAGGGCTGGTTCGAGGTCCACTCAGCCTACGCGATTAGAATTTAGGAGCGGCCCCGGTCTAGAAAGGCAAGAATAACGGCCGAGAGGATTCGTCGTGGCGACTACATGTCACCTCGTAATCTGCAGGCCTTCGGGCTGAGCAGCGGTCGCTTGGTAGGCCAAGTCCCTTCAAGGGCTGTAGTGCCATGGGCTGGGGGGAGCGTTAATGTTGATTTTCTCTAATTGTTGTTTATTGTTTACTTTGCTCTTATTATCACAGCTTTTATTTCTGCCAATGTTCCATCACTAGCATTTTTCTCCCTAGAGTAGTTTGCCCTGGCTTTTCTTATCCAAATATTTGTGAAGTTAACTACTTCTTCCAAGACGCTATTGGCATGTCAAGCTGGCAGGTGTGTTACAATGTTCCTCCTCCTGGCCCTTCCTCTACGACCACTAGGATTTGGAAAATAATTCTACCTTGTTTCACATTTTCCACCATTGTACTCGAGTAGCGGTTGATCTTGATTGGGGTCAACTTGAGAAACTTCATCCTCAGATTCTACTGACTCTTCAGAAGCATTATCATGATCACTGATTTCTATATTATCATTCTCATCATCTGCTTATTCGGATAAATCAACATCTTTCTCGAATCCCTCTCCACGAAAGAATTGTCTTCTAAGCAAATCCTGTTCAATTTGCAGGCGTTCATTCTCTTTTAGCTCTTTTTCAACACTGTCCAACAACTTTTGTATGCTATTTTCATCCATTTCTGTCTATAAAACCCGTCGCTTTAGAAGCACCGCACAGACGAAATACTGGCTGCTATGACTCGCTAGATCGCACTGTCAGTTGTTCACCCGAATGAGAGCCCTTCCCACATCCCCACCAGCGATATGATAGAGGGTGATCGTCATCTGTCACCTATATTCTAAGTGATACCAATCTTACCATAATCGCGGTCTTTTCCCAGCCATGCGACTTCTTCCGGGTTAATCTCGCATAATGGGTACAATCACGAAGGTATTCACCTACGCGAGTAAAAGCTTTATTTTTTACAACTTTTTTTACGTTGTACCGACAGTGGGGTTCAAACCCACTATCTCCCGGATGTAAGCTCACAGTTGCACGCCCCTAACCGCACGGCCAACTCGCTCGGTCACGATGGATAGATCAATAAATAGGGGTGCAAGAAGAAGAAACATGGTGTAGGACAAAATGATGCAAGAGGAATGGTGGGAGGAGAGAAGAAGGTGGACAAGTGCCATAACTGGTGACCATCATCTCTCAAATTCGTCGAAGTTTTTTCGAAGTTGCTCACAATCCTGTAACTTACAGAAGACTAATGTCTGCCAATGGTTCCAACATCTAGGTCATCGGCCCTAATGGTACGAAATGGTACGAAATGAGACGAAATGTAATGGCAATTTTGAAGTCCAAAATCATCCACTGACCAAAATTCAAAACGCGATAAGAGAGTAATCAGCGGATCCAACTCAAAATACTGAAAGTTAAAAATAATTCCAAAATTAATCCACTGACTAGGAAGTCAAAAAGACGAAGATGAACAATGATTATGAACTTAAAACAATAATCCCCCTGTGGGTGGGGGCAGTAGAATAACACCCACGATATCCCCTGCCTGTCGTAAGAGGCGACTAAAAGGGGCCCACGGGGCTCTGAACTTTGGAGCGTGGGTTGGCGACCACGGGTCCCTTAGCTGAGTCCTGGCATTGCTTCCACTTACTTGTGCCAGGCTCCTCACTTTCATCTATCCTTTCCAACCTCTCTTGGTCAACTCTTGTTCTTTTCCGACCCCGGAGCTGTTAGTTTGCGAGGGCTAGGGAGTCTTTCATTTTCACGCCCTTCGTGGCCCTTGTCTTCTTTTGGCCGATATTTTCATTTTTCGAAGTGTCGGACCCCTTCCGTATTTCCCCTCTGATTAGTGTTATATAGAGGATGGTTGCCTAGTTGTACGTCCTCTTAAAACAATAATCACCACCACCACCACTTAAAACAATAAGTGGATCTGACTCGCAATGCCCCGCCATCCAGAAACTACCTTAAAACAATAGTATTACTGACCACGCTCTGCTTCCAAAGCACAATCCTGAAACAATGATGCGTGTTGTCTAAAGGGGTACAAAATCCATGTCATAAGCTCCTCATAATACTACTTATCGCTAGTAAAGTAGAACCATGGAGTTTGTCATGTTGCGGTACTAATCAACAGTAGCGTAGACTCACGGTGTACCACACATTATGGTACTCCTCACAAGCATCGTACGTCGCAAAGATAACGCAGAACTATGGTGCTTCTCACACAATGACACCGCTCATGGGCAACGGAAACCAATGGTGGGTACTAATGTCCGGCTCCGTGGCTAAATGGTTAGCGTGCTGGCTTTTGGTCACAGGGGTCCCAGGTTCGATTCCCGGCAGGGTCGGGAATTTTAACCTTAATTGGTTAATTTCTCTGGCACGGGGACTGGGTGTGTGGTCGTCTTCATCTTCATTGCATCCTCATCACGACGTGCAAGTCGCCTACGGGGAGTCAAATCAAAAGACCTGCATCTGGCGAGCCGAACATGTCCTCGGACACTCCCGGCACTAAAATCCATACGCCATTACATTTCAGTGTTACTTTAATTTAATTTCATGTGGATATTTCTAGCAGAGTGCAGCCCTTGTAAGGCAGACCCTCCGACTCTCGGACTCAGTGGTACTCATCACAGGTAACATAAGCCCGTGATGTTCCGCATATAGTTGTACTAATCACAAGTACTGTAAACCCACAGTGAAACACTCTCTGCTGGTACGAATTACAAACCTATTGTGTACTTAACATAGCGGTACTATTCGCAAGTAAAGGCGACCCATGGTGTTACCCACGTGATTGTTCTAATCACAAGTAATCTCATGGTTCTTAAACATCGCTTGGTCGCCCCTTGTAGACGCCTCTTACAACACGCAGAGAATACGTGGATGTATTCTTCGTCTGCGTCCCCCACCCACAGGGGGTTGTGTATTTGGTCCACGAGAGCTATTTTATTTCGCTCAAGTCCGCCGGCAAGCCGGTTAGGATCCTCCTATCCGCCACTTGGCACGCGCCACGTGGGAATATCACCTCTCCCCTTGTCCGACTCGTTGGCTGAATGGTCAGCGTACTGGCCTTCGGTTCAGAGGGTCCCGGGTTCGATTCCCGGCCGGGTCGTGGATTTTAACCTTCATTGGTTATTGGGTGTTTGTGCTGTCCCCAACATTCCTGCAACTCACACACCACACATAACACTATCCTCCCCCACAATAACACGCAGTTACCTACACATGGCAGAAGGCCGCCCACCCTCATCCGAGGGTCTGCCTTACAAGGACTGCACCCGGTTAGAAATAGCCACACGAAATAATTATTATTATTACCTTTCCCCCCTGCTACGCCAGCGTAGTAGGTTCGTGGCATAATAAATTTGTTTACTGTATTTGTTGGTCCCACAAGTTTTCACCGATCAGTGTTCGTATGTCGAAACACTATCACCAGGAGGGTTTGTCGGCAGCCTGCGTAATGCCGCATGACAATGAAAGTTCAAACGCAATGCCATCGATCTGTGATGGCCACATTAATGTAACTAACCTGACCCGCCCCTGCGGTGCACCGATGCATTAGTGATTAACTTTGTCGAATAAGCCGTAGAGACATGCATCCACCTCGATGATAGTAAAACGGGGCCGCTTATACGAGCGATTATCCTCCGTCGCAGGACGCATAACACTAGTTAATAGCCGGCTGTTGACATCGTGATCATAGCCTTAATATGTAATCCGAACCAGAAGTACGAGACTTCCAATTACATTTTCTTTTTTGCGACGATGAGACAGGAAGGGGCTAGTAACGGGAAGGAAGCGGCCGTGACCTTAATTAAGATACAGCCCCCAGCATTTGGCTGGTGTGAAAATGGGAAACCACTGAAAACCATCTTCAGGGCTGCCGACAGTGGGTTTCGAACCCACAATCTCCCGAATACTAGATACTGACCGCACTTAAGCGACTGCAGCTATCAAGCTCGGTTATTTCAATTACAAAAATCATACTTTCAGTAGGCGGGATTGGAACCAGGGCCATCTCCATGACAAGATGAATTAGCATCCCCCTAAGTAATACGGCAGAATACCGATATACTGTCCTACGGTCCAAACTGTTACGATGACCAAGTATTCAATTTAATTTACAGAGTGAGCCAAAAGTGCGTTAAATTAATTTGACGAGGCAACACTTCACGGAATATTGGAGGTAGAAAGGTAATAATTGACACACATGATTGGTACGACATGGGGTTTTATTGACACCAACAACGAGTGCATGAACAGGCCAACAGATGGCGCTGGACAGCAACACGTGAGTGATGCCGAATGTTATCGAACTTTTGGGTCACCCTGTATTAATGATGTCTACAACAGAGGAAGACTCCAATTACTGTAGACTCTATAAATAAATTGACCAAATCGCTAACCAATACACACAAAGAAATACAAACAGACTACGGCAAACGCAATATGTTCAGGAATATTACAAATAAAATGCTTACAACATTATCTAAAATTTGGTTTCATATTGTCGAGAATAATAATTTCAGCTACTATAACAGTAATGAGATAATGGTGTATTAAGGAATTCTTGCTGACATTATAATAATATAGAGCGGAAATCATTGATAAGACATATTCACTACTGAATAGTTCTTTAATCAAACACGAACATTTGGAAAAATTCAAGTCAATACAAATTATTAAATGTTTCACATATTCTCACTAGTGGAGAATTCTCTTGAGATAATAATCTGAATCCGGTGAACAAATGCTACTTCTTTTACGTCGCGCCGACCCAGATATGTCTTATGGCGACGATGGGACAGCGAAGGGCTAGGAGTGGGAAGGAAGCGGCCGTGGCCATAATTAAGGTACAGCCCCAGCATTTACCTGGTGTGAAAATGGGAAACCACGGAAAACCATTTTCAGGGCTGCCGACAGTGGAGTTCGAACCTACTATCTCCCGAATACTGGATACTGGCCGCACTTAAGCGACTGCAGCTATCGAGCTCAGTGGTGAACAAATGCAGAAATTGTTCAATGGTATGGACAGAGTCCTGAAAAAGGAGCACAAGATGAATATAAACAAATCCAAAACTAAAGTAATGGAATACTGCTGAACGAAGTCGGGTGATGCAGGAAATCTTAGATTAGGAAATTTAAGTCTTAACGGAAGTAGATGAATACTGTGCAGGACAATAATGAACGATGTACGGAAGACATAAAATGCAGACTAGCACATGCAAGAAAAGGCCTTTATTAAGAAACGAAATTTGCTCACTTCGAACAGTGATATGGGAATTAAATGATTTGAAGACTTTCGTCTGGAGCGTGACATTGCATGGAAGTAAAACATGGACAATAAGTAGCACAACAAGGAAGAGAATAAAAGTTTAGAAATGTGGTGGTACAGAAGAACGCTGAAGGTAACATAGGTAGATAGAATCACGAATGAAGAGATAATGAGTCGACTTGGTGTGAGGAGAACGATATAACTAGGGCCCGGATGTTTATGCAGTAATAGGTTAGAATGCAAACTTACAGAAGTGAGTAACAAGTAGAGTCGACCCGCACGACGGTAATGCTATGAGGTTTGCATAAACATTAGGGGTTCGGCCCATTAGAGCGGGCTAGTAGACATTTCCTTTTTTCTTCCTTTTTTTTTTACGTCGCACCGACACAGGTCTTACGGCGACGATGGGACAGGAAAGGGCTAGGAGTGGGAAGGAAGCGGCCGTGGCCTTAATTAAGGTACAGCCCCAGCATTTGCCTGGTGTGAAAATGGGAAACCACGGAAAACCATTTTCAGGGCTGCCGACAGTGGGGTTCGAACCTACTATCTCCCGAATACTGGATACTGGCCGCACTTAAGCGACTGAAGTTATCGAGCTCGGTGACATTTCCTTCTAAGTAGAAAATGTCGAGGGGCGCCTGGCCGAGGCGGTAAAGGCGTGCTCGGTTCGCTTGGAAGGACGTGGGTTCTCATCCCCGTCAGGAAGTCGTAAAATTTAAGAAACGAGATTTCCACTTTCGGAGGTGCATATGGCCCTGAGGTTCACCCAGCCTACACCAAAAATGAGTACCAGGTTAATTCCTGGGGGCAAAGGCGGCCGGGCGTAGAGCTAACCACTCTACCCCATCACGTGACGCGGTTAACAATGGTGGAAGCCTTTACCTTCCACTCCTCCAAGGGCCTTCATGGCCTGTAAGGAGGTGACTTTGTCTTTGTCTTTTTAGAAAATGTCGACTAACCCGCTCTAACGTAATGATGTGGGAGTAACATAAATTCTAGGGGTTCTAATGGGCCGAACCACTAATGTTTATGCAAACCTCATAGCATTTCCGTCGTGCGGGTGGACTCTCCTTATTACTCGCTTCAGTAAGTTTGCATTCTATCATATTACTGCATAAACATCCGGGCCCTAGGTATAACGAAATTTGACCAGAAGAACAAGAGAGAAAATAACAGAACACATCTAAAGACACTATGACTTTTTCAGTTAGTTTCCGGAGAAAGTGTAGGCGGTAAGAACGGTAGGGGTAGATCCAGGAATGAATATGACAGACAGATTATACTAGATATAGGATGTAGTAATTGCGTAGAAATGAAACGGTTAGCACAGGATAGGGTGGAATGGAAATCTGCATTAAACTAGTCTATAGACTGGTCATCCAAACATTATATGTAACTTTGTATACGATAGAAGGTTTGCCGTACCCGCAAATTAGACCATTTGATATAGAAGTTCAATTGTTCCAAGAGTGCTCTTGTCTATTATGATATTTACAGTTTTATACAGAAGATGTGTAGACATCCTACTTATGATTTATGATTATCATCACCAACCCATGTAAGGATGCTGTACAAAGGAACACGCCTACAAGAGGTTGAAGTGGAGAAGATGCCGAAGACAGAATTCAAAATAATCCATATATTGCGTTATTTGTGGAGTCGCTGACACGCATTATCGAAATTCTGGTTTTGAGGTCTTCTTTGGTGTCATATGATGTTTTTACATCAGAATTCCACTCATGAAATTCACCAGGATTGAAACTTCGGCCGTCTGTAGGATATGCAAAGCCGGCAGCTATTTCCAATCAACTTGAATGTAGCATCATAATCGGAAACGTACATTTTGAAACTATCCATCTGTGTTCTTTACTATTTATTTATCTAATTAATTAATTTACTATTGGTACCCTTGCGCTTTGCTGCACGCAGAATCCTTCAAAATGAAACAATTAACTAGCGCGTGGTATTTTATGAGCATTTAATAGTTTATCAGAGTTTTAATTTACCTTCCATGCAGATCCCAACGCTGTGGATACAATAACGAACTCATCTGCATCTTACTGTAAATATTTTCCATACAGTTCTATTTTGCCTACCCTGTAAAATACCATGCGCTCGATTTTTTTTTTTTTTTTTTTGACAGAAATATGTCTTATGGCTGCGAGGTCATCCGAAAATTTGTCTAACGTGACGCGACAAAATGTGTGACGGAAGTGTAACCATAGCAACGGTGCACGCTATGTCTTCTGGCATCTGAAATGAGCAGCCGTTCGTGGATGGCCATGACCGGGGGACATATTTATGATGATTTGATTTTCGCAAAGGGAAAAGGGAGTGGCCGTACAAAATCACAACGAGCTTTAAGAAAAATGTTCAACGGCGAGGTTAGTGAAATGAATTAAAAATATCTCCACTAGATCAGAAAAATGATAATGTCCATGTATACCACTTACTACGTCTTATTCGGTCATACGCTTGGATTCAATTTCCGTAACTTTCATCGTAATTTTAAAACTCTTCAATATATTTGCATAAAATTTTACAAGGTATTGCATTTAATTCTTGTTAATTGCAAGCACTTTTTTTCCTAACAAGATTTATTCGTTTAACAGAAGAACTGAGCGGTAGGTCTCTTCGACGGAGCTGGGTGGATTTGCATACCGCATTCAAATTGCTCATCATAGCCCGCCTGGTGGCGATGATAGTTAAGGCGTCACCGTAGTTAGCCGGTTCGAGTCCCGTTGATCGAAGGATGTTTCACCATCAGAATGTTGGCCGTGGTGGGGTAATCACTAGATTGCGTGTCAGAAGCCTGGATTCAATTCCAGACCTCTCCGCAGTGCTCATATGGAGTGAGAGCATATGAACTTGATGGTGATTCGTCTGTCGGATGGGGATGTTAAGCCTTGTGAGCAGACCCCCTCCCAGCACTGAGTTTTAATCTTTCCTTTCTTACGAGCATACATCACGTCATTCACATCATCCCATTAAGTCCTCTGGTGGGATTAACGTAAGGAGGAGCATCCGGTCGTTAAACAGGACCAAGTTCCTAACAATTGCCTACCCCCAATACACTGCGAAAAAGGCTAAGAATATGGATATTTAATTCGCATTATCTAGTAACAAGTGATGTACAATTTCTTTAACGCATTACATAATAAGTTATGAGTTTGAAAGGGCTCCTCAAGGTCAGTACATCAAACTATAACCCATGATCTGCATTTAGGGCTGGCTGGCGCGCGTGTGGGTGTGTGTTTGAAATAATTCATTTTTACAATAGTACTTATGTCTTACTCATAAGTTAGAAGTAACAGACATGAAAGTAGCGAGAATTATTGCTGGTACAAACAGGTGGGAACAATGGCAGGGCGGTACTCGGAATGAGGAGATAAAGACTAAGTTAGGAATGAACTCGATTGGTGAAGCTGTAAACATAAACCGGCTTCAGTGGTGGGGTCATGTGAGGCGAATGGGGGAGGATAGCTTACCTAAGAGAATGATGAACTCTTATGGAGGGTAAGAGAAGTAGAGGGAGACCAAAACGACCATGGTTAGACTCACTTTCTAACGATATAAAGATAAGAGGTATAGAACTAAATGAGGCCACAGCACTAGTTGCAAATAGAGGATTGTAGCGACGATTAGTTCATTCACTGAGGCTTGGAGACCGAACGCTGAAAGGCATAAAGGTCTATAATGAAGATTCTAGCGGCTTTACGTCGCACCGACACAGATAGATCTTATGGCGACGATGGAGCAGGAAAAGACTAGGAGTGGAAAGGAAGCAGCCGTGACCTTAATTAATTTATGACGTGAAAATGGGGAAAGAACGGGAAACCATCTTCAGGGCTGTCGACATTGGGGTTCGAACCCATTATCACGAATGCAAGCTGACAGCTACGAGATCCAAACAGCACAAACACTCGGTTTTTGAAAACAATTACACCTTTGAATTTACAGTGTCCATATATCTACTACCAGCAGTAGAAAAACAGGTAGTGGCATTTAAGATAAATCTCAGAGAATATTGAGACTCTCAGCCCTGTGATAGTCTTCTTTTCCTACCGCTCTTCCCACACTTGTGGGGTCGCGGGTGCGAACTGTATTGCACATGTGTATTTGGCCCTGTTTTACGGCCGGATGCCCTTCCTGACGCAACCCTATATGGAGGGATGCAATCACTAATGCGTACTTCTATGGTGGTTGGTAGTGTAGTGTGCTGTCTGAATACCCAGTCCCAGGGCCAGAAGAATCAAAGGCGATTTAAATCCTCGACCCGGCCTGGAATCGAACCCGGCACCCTCTGAACCGAAGGCCTCAACGCTGACTATTCAGACGAGTCAGACACTCAACCCTGTGATAGTATTATTCAAAATTTTAAACAGATTTTCCATATTTTTAATGGTTTACGAATTATTTCAGGTGAACAACTTCGTTGACTCACCCTGTTATTGACCAGGGTCAGAACTAAGATCGCCTTGGTGGGACAACAGTGAAGGGGTTAGGTGCTATATCGGTAGTCAGACAGTAGTATTGTTATTGAGCTCAAGCTTATCATTCTTACGTGGCTTTTAAATCAAATCTAAATCAGTCTACCAAAATATCTGTCACTTGTAATGCATGAATAGAAGTTCAACCACTGCAGTAAATCATAATCAGGTCAACACTGAGACAAAAAAAATTTAAAGAGTATACACCGTAGTTTTACATAACCTAACAAACTATATTCCCTAATTACCAGGTATGATTATAATCCTAACGAATATCGGAGATTGGTTACGAAAAATGTCACGTTTTGATATTGATTCACTGCACAATTTCGATCGAGGCTGACAGTCAGTACTACATAAGGCCTCAAATGACAGTATAAATCAGAATACTATTAGCTAGAGGACAGAGAAGAAATCAATGTGTAATAGAGACGATAGAACTTTACTCACAGAAAATCTGCTGAACACGCTACAGCAACGAAGCCCGGGCGTCTAACCGAATCGACTTACACCAGTAGACTGGCGGGCGCTATGCACAGGAGGCCGTGGCCAGAGAGCGCAGACCGGAAAGATCAACCACTCCCCGTCATGAGGCGTGTGAGGGGAGTTTTTTTTTTTTTTTTTTTTATAGCAAATGCCTGTCTAAGTAATTAAAACGACAAAGAGGGCTGTAGTTCAGATGTCAGAAGGAGGGAAAGTGTTGATAGACAAATTACGATGTAGGGTGGTGAATATAAGCGTAAAATTGATTTTAGTAGACGGAAATAATTAAGGGTCGTTATGATTAAACGAACGAAGGGTAGGGTAACTTACATGACTGGAACATCTTCATTAACTAACGCATTACTCTGATAGGCTAAGGTAATCGGGAAGCATTCCAAAAGAAGTATTAACAATCTAGGAAAGCCCAATTCACGTGAACAGCTAGAGGGTATTCCTTGACGAGTCTCCCTCTGATCAAATATAATCAGCTTCCGTGATAAACACCATTGCCGGCGCCGGGGTGTAGGGGTAGCGTGCTTGTCTTTTATCCGGAGGCCTCGGGTTCGATTCCCGGCCTCGGCAGGGATTTTTACCCGGACCAAGGTTCACTCGGCCTGCGTGATTACAATTGAGCAGCTATCTGACGGTGAGATAGCGGCCCCGGTCTAGAAAGCCAAGAATAACGGCCGAGAGGATTCGTCGTGCTGACCATAAAACACCTCGTAATCTGCAGACCTTTGGGCTGAGCAGCGGTCGCTTGGTAGGACATGGCCCTTCGAGGCTGTAGTGCCATGGGTTGAACTGGTTTGATAAACACCATTGTACTTAGATTTTAATTACAGACCGTTATACGTTTCAGCGTTCAGTCTGCAAGTCTCTGTGAATTAACTAAGAGTAGCAGCGATTGGGAATTAGAAGTGGGAGGGGCACACAATGTTCTTGTTGTTGTCTGATTCATCAGTCCATGGATTGGTTGCATGCAGCTCTCCAAGCCACCCTATCCTTTGCTAACCTTTTTCATTTCTACGTAACTGCTGAATTCTACATCTGCTTTAATCTGCTTGTCTATTCATACCTCGGTCTACCCCTACCGTTCTTGCTGCCTACACTTCCCTTAAAAACCAACTGCACAAGGCCTGGGTGTCTTAACATGTGTCCCATCATTCTCTCTCTTTTTCTCGTCAAATTTAGCTAAACCGATCTCCCCTCGAGGCCCGGGTTCGATTCCCGGCTCTACCCCACGAAATTTGAAAAGTGGTACGAGGGTAGGAACGGGGTCCACTCAGCCTCGTGAGGTCAACTGAGTAGAGGTGGGTTCGATTCCTACCTCAGCCATTCTGGAAATAGTTTTCAGAGATTTCCCAATTCTCCTCCAGGCCAATACCGGGATGGTACCTAACTTAAGGCCACGGCCGCTTCCTTCCCTCTTCCTTGTGTATCCCTTCTAATTTTCCCATCCCCCCACAAGGCCCCCTGTTCAGCATAGCAGGTGGGGCCGCCTGGGGAAGTACTGGTCATCCTCCCCAGTTGTATCCCTCGACCCAGAGTCTGAAGCTCCAGAACACTGCCCTTGAGGCGGCAGAGGTGAGATCCCTCGCTGAGTCCGAGGGAAAAAAACTGACCCTGGAGGGTAAACAGATAAAGAAGGAGAAGATCTCTCACAAATTCTATTCAGTATCTCTTCATCCGTGATTCGATCTATCCATCTCAGCTTCAGCATTCTTCTGTAATACCACATTTCAAAAGCTTCTATTCTCTTTCTTTCTGAGCCAATTATCGTCCATGTTTCCCTTCCATACAATGCCACTCTCCACACGCAAGTCTTTAAAAATATCTTTCTAATTTCTATATCATTGTTCGAAGTGAACAAATTTCTTTTCTTAAGAAAGACCTCCCTTGCTTGTGCTAGTCCGTAACTTATGTCCTCCTTACTTTTGCCATCGTTAGCTTACAGCTTCGCGCCCCTAACCGCACGGCCAACTCGCCCGGTACTACTTATTTTCATCTTGTACTCCTCATCCAAGACTCTGACCATACCACTTAGCAATTTCTCCAGATAATCTCAGATAAATAACTGTATAGACGGCAAAATGTACCCGGGTCTGGGGAATATAGCCGAGGATTATACAGCAAATTTTAAAAAATGCCTACAAAAATGTTAAGTTTTTGTTACTCTCTGAGCAAATTTCGACAGAGAAGTAATGGTTAGTCCGCCTCTGTGGTGTAGTGGTTAGTGTGATTAGCTGCCACCCCCGGAGGCCCGGGTTCGATTCCCGGCTCTGCCACGAAATTTGAAAAGTGGTACGAGGGCTGGAACGGGGTCCACTCAGCCTCGGGAGGTCAACTGAGTAGAGCTGGGTTCGATTCCCACCTCAGCCATCCTGGAAGTGGTTTTCCGTTGTTTACTACTTCTCCTCCAAGCAAATGCCGGGATGGTACCTAACAGCAGGTGACGGCCGCTTCGTTCCCTCTCCCTTGTCTATCCCTTCCAATCTTCCCATCCCCCCGTAAGGCCCCTGTTCAGCATAGCAGGTGAAGCCGCCTGGTCATCTTCCCCAGGTGTATCCCGACCCAGAGTCTGAAGCTCCAGAACACTGCCCTTGAGGCGGTAGAGGTGGGATCCCTCGCTGAGTCCGAGGGGAAAACCGACCCTGGAGGGTAAACAGATCAAGAAGTAAAAGTTGACAGTTTACCAGCTTAACTGCGATTATCGGTAGACTTTTTGAGAATTTGAGTCAATACCATCTAAACAACAGAAAAGCTTCCCGAACTCTGAAGGTCACTTGCAAGGCATAGCATTACAACACAATCCTACCCCGAAGTACCTCGGAATCACTCTGGATCGTGCCTTAACCTACAGAAAACATTGTTTGAACATCAACCAGAAAGTGGCTGCTAGAAACAATATTGTGCGGAAGCTAGCCTAACTGGAACATCTTGGGGAGCACAACCAGACACAGTGAGGACATCTGCCCTTTCGCTCTGCTATTCCGCAGCTGAATACGCATGCCCGGTGTGGTACAAACAAATACAGTAGTGACAATACGCGACATTGAGCGAGATATCGAGGGACAGCTATTGGAGCTCACTCTAGCGGATAGACCTGAACGGTACTGATTCTCTCATAAGAGCACGTGTATTTTTGTGTGAAGTTTTTGGTGTTATTTATGCGTTTTCAGTGAGTTGACATAATTAAATAGTAGCGTGTGTCATTCGTTGATATCTCCTCTCAACATGAGGGGAAAGGTATGTGCTATGTTTGGCTGCAGTAATTACGAAGTAGAGAAAAATGCGCGGTCGTTCTTCAGGTTCCCTCGTGACAAGAACATGTAAGTAATATTGTGTTTGCATATATATTCTTCCAGTGACAGAGATTTTTATAGTACTTCATAATCTTCTGACCTGCTCGACCCATGTTTTAACGGGCTTAAAATATAATACGCATATTTTATTGTATAGTGCAGCAGTTAACCTTCAATACCGATGTGTTGTTGTAGGTGTGATCTGTGGGTTTTGAAATGTCACAGAAGCGACTTGGATAAGGTGTACAAGAAAGAAGGGACGTTACGCTTGTATAAGAATTATAAGATCTGTTCAGATCATTTCCAGGCCAGCGACTTTAAAAATCCTCGACTATACAGCCAAGGGTATGTTACATTTTTACTCTAATTGTACGTAAATATTCCTCAAAGCATCACTATCGACAACATTTTCAAACTTTTCTTTCTTTTATCCCTCTTCTCAGATAAAAGCCGGGATTTTATAGATTTTCTTTCTGTTAGTGGGCTTCATGTTAAGAGGAAAATTGTCCGGCTATTAAATGTTAATTCATTGCATCATATGTGTAAGGAATGTGCCGATATTTTTATTGAGAAATGTCTTAATGTGATGATACAATGTTTTTAAATGAGGAAAAAAGACAAATCCAACTGTAAGATTTCAGGCAGGTATGCTAAAGCTAAAAAAGTAATGCATAAATGAAAGATCAAGCCATTTCACAGCAGCCCATTTCACACCTTGTTTATATGTCTAATTTCAGTCTTTGAATAATAACCTTTTAAATAATTCTTCATTCATTTATCCAGAATTGCTTTAGCAACTTCGAAGTTAATATCTCAATACCACTTTCTTTCTAGACGTAATTTATTTATCCATTTCCGTATATACATTTCCATTGATATTTGAATTTAGCGCGATTTGTTCAGGTCAAGTCACTAGGAGCGCCACCGTCGAATTGTCTCCCATTTTAGCAAGGCGAAATCCGTAAGTGTCGTGTATTGTCTCTACTGTATTTGGTACAAATCTTGCCATACCAAAGCAGTTGATGTAGCACTCAACGAAACCTGCCACATTATTACTGGATGTTTGAGACCTACACCTTTCGAAAAAGTGTATTGCCTTGCAGGGATAGCACCTCCCGATATTCGCTGTGAAGTGGCAGCCAAGAAAGAAAAGAGAAAGGTGTTGACATCTGAAGCCCACCCTTTGTTTGGATATGAGCCACCACGCCAGCGGCTTAAGTCTAGGAAAAGCTTCTTGAGAGTAACCGAAACACTTGCAGGAACAGCGCAACAAGCAAGAATTCAAGAATGGCGCGTCAGGAGTCAACATACGAGGATCAGTCAATGGATGACCCCAAAAGAGGAACTCCCTCCTGGCCATGTCACAGATTGGGTGAATTGGAGAGCACTGAATAGACTGCGCTCTGGTGTTACGCGGTGCAGGGTAAACCAGAAGAAATGGGGTTTCGAAGTGGACAGTAGGGATGGGCTGCGAACGGAGTCGCGAAGAGTCGAGACTGCTACCTCTGGAACCGACACTCTCGACTCCAGTGTCGACTCCACTGATGCAGTAACGCCATCTATCAACTATTGTCGGAACTGCTTGGAATTATAGTTCCACGTTCTTCCCTTGGTAACCTGTGATACGATGAATACAAGATGATTATTAGCCAGCAAACAGTAAATATTGTTTCGGGATTTTGTCATCGTTAGTGTTAATGTTGTAGGTCTATTTTGGCGACTATGATGATAATGATGATAATTGTAGTGGTAATAATAATCTGTCAGTATACTTAACATACTCGCCAATATTGATTTCAACGAGTTCAGCTCCGCGGTGTAGGGGGCGACGCGTGCGCCTGTCACCCGGCGGTTCCGGGTTCGATGCTCGGCCGGGAAACGTTTTTTAGTTGTAAATGATTAATACCCTTGGCCTGGGGTTTAAAACAGAAAAAAAAAGAAGCGAGTGCTTAGAGTGTGATTTTACAACAAATATTTTACCAAACATTGTGCGTCATAATAGCCGCCTCCGCAGTCTAGGCCCCGGGATCGATTCCGGCCAGGTCAGGGATTTTTAACTGTATCTCAGGTTTCGTGATCACGTTGAGGTAGAGACCGGGTCTAGAAAGCCGAGAATAACGGTCGAAAGGATTCGTCGTGCTGAACACACGTCACCTCGTAATCTACTGGCCTTCGAGCTGGGCATAGGTCACTTGGTGGACCAAGGCCTACCAGGGCTGTCGCGAAAAGGGACTTTTGTGTATACTGCTACTACTACTACAGTGACCCGGTCAGGAATGGAATGAATGAAGCCCCCATCCTGCGGCGAGGATAGGAATTGTACCGGTTGCCGAGGCCTGTCGCACTCCTCTGGGGCAATGATGAATGACTGACAGATAAAATGAAATGATGTTGGAGAGTGTTGCTAGAATGGAAGATGACAGGGCAAACGGAGTACCCGGAGAAAGACAAATCTCACGTGGATTTGATCCACGGAATCCAACGATGAGAGGCCAACGCGCTGCCGCCTGAGCCACGGAGGCTTTATATGCTGTAATCTATATTCAAATTATGTTAGAGGATTTACCCATATTAGATTTGATTTCATCGTTCATGTGCAATTCATAATGATTTCATCATCATCATCATCTCTTTACCCTCCAGGGTCGGCTTTTCCCTCGGACACAGCCAGGGATCCCACCTCTACCGCCTCAAGGGCAGTGTCCTGGAGCTTCAGACTCTTGGTCGGGATACAACTGGGGAGAATGACCAGTACCTCGCCCAGGCGGCCTCATCTGCTATGCTGAACGGGGGCCTTATGGAGGGATGGGAAGATTGGACGGGATAGGCAAGGAAGAGGGAAGGAAGCGGCCGTGGCCTTATGTTAGGTACCATCCCGGCATTCGCCTGCGGGAGAAGTGGGAAACCACAGAAAACCACTTCCAGGATGGCTGAGGTGGGAATCGAACCCACCTCTACTCAGTTGACCTCCCGAGGCTGAGTGGACCCCGCTCAAATTTTGTGGCAGAGCCGGGAATCGAACCCGGGCCTCCGGGGGTGGCAGCTAATCACGCTAACCACTACACAACAGAGGCGGACTCATAATGATTTACCATCGGTATCTGCTTATCAATTTCCTGATCACGACAAATAAAGATGTGAAATTAAATGTCCGTGGTCTGCTATGCCGATACTTTCTGACATTACACGTTTAATTTTATTTCAACTACACCATTACGCTCGTCGTCTTCGTTAACGATATCGTACTTCACTCTACAATACTCTTAAAAAAAACCCAATGGGCAAATGAGCAGCAACATGTATAATATTTCATGTTATTTTCCGCGCCTCGACACGCAAGCGGCCCTGCAATTTGAGTCAAGTTCGCTTGGAGTCGCGAGGCTTCATGCGAAGCGACCGTGCGGCCCCGCAATGCGCATCAAGTTAACTTGGAGTCGAGAGGCTTCATGCGAACCGAGACCGGTGTTCGGAGTCGATGGAGTCGACGCTCTCGATTCCAGGCTCCAGTCGCGCTCATCCCTAGTGGACAGTACCTTGTGTGTATGTGGAGAAGAGCAGACCACAGCCCATTTGCTGCAATGAAGTTCATGCCCATTCAGCTGCACAACAGAAGACCTGGTTAAAGCGAAGCCAAATGCACTTGATGTTGCAAGGTTTTGGGCTCACATAGTTTAATGTGGCTCTTCGCCATTGGAGTATTTATATTATGTTTTATGTCTTTCCTTATCTTTAATTTTAAACTTATGTATGCTTCTGACACGATATAAATAAATAATACCATATAATAAAACAATACACATGTATTACAGTTAAATAGAAGTAAGGCATGATTATGCAATGTTTATGCAACGTAGTACTTGAAGAGCCTCCGTGGCTCAGGCGGCAGCGCGCCGGCCTCTCACCACTGGGTCCCGTTGTTCAAGTCCCGGTAAATCCATGTGAGATTTGTGCTGGACAAAGCGGAGACGGAACATGATTTTCTCCAGGTACTCCGGTTTTCCCTGTCATATTTTGTTCCAGCAACACTCTCCAATATCATTTCATTTCATCTGTTATTCATTAATCATTGCCGTAGAGGAGTGCGACAGGCTTCGGCAGCCGGCACAATTCCTATCCTCGCCGATAGATGGGGGCCTTCATTCATTCCTGACCCGGTCGAATGACTGGAAACAGGCTGTGGATTTTCATTTAGTATTTGACTACACAGTAACAGACACTGGATAAAACTACACAGACACGTCTGTTTAAGTGAGACTGCGAGATTGACGAATCCACGCGGCAAGCGGGTAAATCACACCTGTGTCCATGCTAGACTTTAGCAAAAATATATCCCTGCAACCCTCTCTCATAGCACACGCTGTCTCCACAACTTGTTGTGGCGCAGTACCTACGTATCTGTTAGCCGCACCGAATGACATTTTGTAAGCATTCACATACAGTGGGTCACCTTAATATTCGGACAACACAGATAATGGAATATTTCCTTACATAATGCGTTCGCAAACAAATGTATATACAACAAACACACGTCCAACAATTCATGAATATATACCCCACGTATCACAACAAAATTAAATGTCAGGCGAATTGGTGTAGTGTTCTGATTGTGATAGAAAAGAAAATCATGAGATACTACACATCACTTTGTCATCGTTACTCCATTTGCACGTGACTACCTTACCCAATTGCAGCAAGGGAGAAACGTAAGAAGTAGGATACGTTTCCCTGAACTTCACTGCAGAAACACAACGTTTGAACAGCGCCAACTGGTTATTTTCTACGATGCAAAGGGGCGTAGTTGCAGAGATATTGTTTAAATGTTGTGTATGAGTAAGAGTACTGCCAATGACATTGTACGGCGATTTAAAGAAGAGGACAGGATTGCGTCTATACCACAAAACGGGTCAACTGAAAAAGCTAACTGGTCGTGGAGAGAGACTTCTCTTAAGAAAAATAAGGAACGATCCTAAACTGAATGTGCCACAACCAGCACGCGAATTAGAAGAGGAAGTTGGTAAATCAGTGCACCCTGAAACTGTGCGCAGGTCCCTTAGAAAGGCCAGATTTAACGGGAAGGTGTCGAGGAGAAGTGAAGTGAACCGAAGGAAAAGACCGAAGTTTCACTTGCAATATGTAGGCTACACAAGGACACAGAATGGTGGTAACTTGTGTTATTTTGTGATGAGAGCAAATTTAATATTTAATAATCGGATGGGAGGAGAATGACTTGGTGCAAACCAAATGACAAATTCAAACTGAAACATTTGCAACCAACTGTCAAACTTGGATGCGGGAATGCAATGATATGGGCGTGCTTTTCGTCTGCTGGAGTAGGTGAAATGTCGTTTATTGAACATACAATGAGCCATAAACGGCATCTAGCCATCCTGAAGCAGAATTTACACCAAAGTGAAACAAAGCGTGGGATAAGGGACATTTTTCATTTCTATCAAGATAATCATCCCAAGCATAAAGCTTGGAATGTCCGAATGTGGCTGTTGTTGAACTGCCTAAAGGTGCTTGAAACACCACCTCAGACCCCAGATCTCAATCCCATTGAGGATTTATGGATTGAACTTGACAAGAGAGTGAAGAATTTCGGATTAACGTCAAAGAAGGAACTGCAACGAAAATTGATACAAGAATGGGTTAATATTAGCCCTAAGGACACGGAAAAGTTAGATTGTTCTATGCCACAACGACTGAAAGCCGTGGCAATGCCACCAAGTACTAGATTGATTTGAGTTGTGTCCGAATATTAACCCTCTACTGCATACTGTTGCCATTAGGCAACAAATAACTTTTCACATGTGTAAATGGATAAATATTATAGACAGAGGTAGTTTTACGGCACACCTTCAACTGTACAGTCTACTAAACACATATCCCATTGATGCCTTGTTTTTTTTTACATAACATAAGACAAAACAGCCCTCCAGCCAAAGGTACTCCTTCCACCCCGTCAACATCCACGCGAACCAACCACCGTTTATTTTACGTACCTCTGGCTCAACCTCAAAAACATTACCGACCTACGGTCGTGCAAGTATACTTGTGCCTTGCAATACGTACCCATGGAAAGTAGGCAGTAATGTTCGGTCTTTGATTGTTAACAGCTTGCCGTAAAATAGAGAAAAATCGTATATATATTCCAATATGGCAATCCACATCACATACGAGTGTTAAGCTATTAGGCCCAGTTAAGAATTGCTGGTATATCTAAACCACTGAGCGTATGTTGAACATTAAAGCTTGAAATTTTCTTCACCAAACGGAAACGAAAAATAATTCATGCAGTAGAGGGTTAAAGTAGTTTTGTTATGTGATAAAGTGACGACTTATTTTTATCTACATGTCAGTGTTGTTCTGAAACACTTGTATTATTATGTAATCATATTGGAAACATTGGGGTTTTGTATTGCCAAACTTTCTTTTCTGTATGTATAAAAAAATGCAAATATAATATTCAGATTGTTACATGTCATATGGTGTCCGAATATTAAGGTGACTCACTGCACATATGTTTTAAGGGTGAGGGTCACGCGAATTTTTTTTGATGTGACTAAATATGTAAGGGAAGTGACGTCACAAAATGTTACCTTGCAACAGTGACCTTGAGAGTTGCGAGGGCTGTAGATTTGTAGATATAGTGTGCCCTAGAAGACTCTATGGTTCCGGCCAGGCGAAAGCCGGTCTCGAACCCAGAGTACAGTAGTGAAAGAACTCTCACAAACGTGAGCTTGTGCACATAGTCTTACCTGAACACACATCCTTGCTCGGCCGGACGATAGCGCAATTCTCAGGGATAACATGGGTGAACAATGGGCAACATCAAGATGAAACACCAGGATATGTGACTAATCAGGTAAGAATTAGCTAAATTAAAAGAATATCTAACAGAAAACATCGCTGCATTCAAAGTTTAACAATCAGGGATTTATTACATAAAAGATACTATTTACAAATGTAAGAGCTTTCAAAATGCTTGGGTAAAGATAACGTTGAGCCGATGACAACCAGTTCACTGCCTTCACGAAACAGCTGTGCTGTAACAAGCATGTTACAATAGTGTAAGTAATGAAATCTAGAAAAACGGATATCTGCTGAAATACACATCTAACAGTAATTCCCATAAAATTTACTATGCCTCGTACCATCGAACCCCGGTGCAAATAAATATAAACACATAATGGACAGTGTCCTGACTCGGTCACGAACCCTAGTCCCATGAAGAGTAAGGCGTATAATATTCATATACAAACAATATAAAAAGAACACAACCAACGTATCCAAGGGGTCATTATCAAACGGGCCAGTGTTAAATTTAAAGTAGAATAAACAGAACAAAAAATCTCTCCCTGCGTTCAAAACATCAAGGTCGTCTCCTCCCCCATACACACTCGACAAGCTGCAGACAGCAATATAACTGAGTTTCAAGACTGTGACGTCGGACACAACAACCCTCACCATTCCAATACTTGACACGCGGCAGTCCACATAATTTACGAGCTCAGCTGGCTGCTAAAAGCACTCTTTTAAATACACCTGGGCTATCCGCCCTCATCTCAATATCACCAGCAATGTAACAAATCTTATTTCCGCCTCCCATGGGCTCAACCTTGATAATACAAAGACACAAATCAATAAGCGATAGTCACATGGCCATAGTAAGGCATCTCCAATACATCCAATACATTCTCAAACTGTGCTGGGCTTTCTCATATCAATACATATAGTCAGCTACATGCATAATGCTCACATCTCTCAAACATTCGGACTCGCTCGCCCTGTCAGTAAAGCTGTGTGAATCACGGGTTGAATCCTGGTCTCAACTATACAGCCTACGTCTGCAGAGACAAATGCCTGAACGCGACACAATAAATTGTGCCTGCCTGTTTGACTAACCTACCATGACCAAGGGAGTTCGACCTGATCCATGAAGATAACACGTACGCTAATATGATACTATCGAAATAAACGATAAACACACCAACAAGGAATCTACAAACTATCATCTACCCTAATGTACGGGGTTCGAGCTTGAGGCCTAGCTCTTAATTACCAAGAATTTTCCTACCATAACTAACCTGCTGACTGACGGCCCCCTATTCCCATCTAAATTTAAATGACATGCTTGAAACAGAATTGGAAAGCTCTGACCTTATGTGATTGATGACATGACGGAGCGGCCCTCCCTGTGGACCACTGAATTTACCACATCATGACAAACTGCGACGGTTGCAGCAGATACTGGTGAGCACTTGGAGACATTCTATCTTGCGTGAGTCCTTCGTACAGCTCCTTAGATGGTTGGAAGATGTCCCCTTCGACGTCGCGCTGATCAGGTACGCCAACGTTCCTGGATCGATTCCCGTTGCCGTGTCGGCTTCAGCTCCGGTTGTGGCTTCCTCGCAATGATGATGTAAAAGCTCGTTCTGGCTTGATGCAGGGGTAACTGAAAACAAATTCATTTATTACAGACTGTCCAGACTCGATGCCTGTTTCCACTGCTATCGTGTCTCACACGTTACATTGACCAAGTCTTGTTCTGAATTTTAAACCTGGTACACCATAGTTTCTTCACCACTCTTAGTAACACTGTTATTCCATCCTTTCACTCGGACAACATGTAGTTCTGGAATTACCCTGAGCCTACATTTATTCTAGCATTACGTCAGTTACAACGTGACCTCACAGAAATATGAAGCTACTAGTTCATCAGTCTATTATAGGCAGTACCTCATCTCACCATAGCATATCAACACAAGTAATATCAAGAATTTAGCTGAATATGCAAGTTGATTACTTACTTCCTCGCAGATACAGTAGTACTAGTTGTATGTGCAGCTCGAAGACAAAATGTTGTTCGCAGTGCCGACTGGTAGCATGACGACTTCGTTCAAGCAGCCTTACGGTCAAAGAATGATGTGATGTGCCAGGCGGCCTCGCTTTTATAACCAGGTTAGCGTAACCACGCCGCTTGATCGCGTGCAGGATACGCGCGCCCGCGACTCGAAGTTTTCCCGCACAAAGCACGTCAAGTACCCTATTTAACGAATGCATTTATGATTGCAGCCCTAATGCATATCAAAATTAAGCAGAAATTATGCAGGTTGCAATTCTTGTATCAAATCCAATGCAACTCTTCCGTCATCAAATATATTAATTTAATTCTTTCTTCCCTCCGAAGGTGAGTTTGGCCGGGATCCGGGAAGCGTCCCCAGTCTTCATTAAGAGGCTTGGCTTGGGACATAACTCCCTTTAATGAGGTTCTGGAGATTTTCATAATGACGCTCTAGCTCACTTCCCACGAGAACGCTTCTTCTGGACTCTTTTATGAAATAAACTATAAGACAATGACTTCGTGGGTGGTCTCATGTAATCCCAATATCAATACCAAAATCTAGACTATTGGTCCATGAACAGTATGGTTCAATAGTGTGTGTTGAAGTAGGGGACTAGAGTCTGTCTCACCATGTTTGACAGTCGAAGAAAACAATAGCAAGCGGTGTATTCTGAAGTACTACCTGTTCCAAAATATTTCTCTTTCTTTCATTAGACTGTTTCGCCTGGACAAACCGCACAACCCTGGAGGGTAAACATATGAAATAAAACGACTATTTGGATAGTATTACATTAAATAATGTACTCAATAATTAATTCCACAAATTATCATCCTTTAATTATTGTCTTTCTACTTTCTTTCTGGCGTAGGTATAGTACAATGTTACGTATTCAAGGACAAACATGTATCTTACCCTTCATTATTTTCCTTAGCACTCACTTATTCTTATTTCTTAGTCTGCTTACACTCCAGGGTTAGTTTTACCCTCGGACTTAGCGAGGGATCCCACCTCTACCGCCTCAAGTGCAGTGTTCTGGAGCGTGAGACATCGGGTCGGGGACTGAAAATGGGGAGGATGACCAGTACCTCGCCCAGGTGGCCTCACCTGCTATGCTGAAGAGGGGCCTTGTGTGTGTTGGGGGGGAAGTGGAAAGATAGGGAATGGATAAACAAGGAAGAGGAGAGGAAGTGGCCGTGGCCTTACGTTTGGTACCATCCCGGCATTTGCCTGGAGGAGAAGTGGGAAACCACGGAAAACCACTTCGAGGATCGGGTAGGTGGGAATCGAATCCACCTCCACTCAGTTGACCTCCCGAGGCTGAGTGGAAACTGTTCCAGCTCTCGTACCACATTCTAAATTTCGTGGCAGAGCCGGGAATCGAAGCCGGGCCTCCAGGGATAGCAGCTGATCACACTATCCACTACACCACAGAAGCGGAAAATAATAATAATAATAATAATAATAATAATAATAATAATAATAATAATAATAATAATAATAATAATATCCATCTTCATTATAGACTGTTAAAGCCTTTCATCATTCAGTCTGCAAGCCTCTGTAATTTTACTAATCGCCGCCACAATCTGTGGCATCATTCAGTTCTATACCTCTTATCTCCAAATAATTAGAAACTGAGTCTAACCATCGTCGTCTTTGTCTCCGTCTACTTCCCTTACACTCCATAACAGAGTCCATTATTATCCTAGGTAACCTATCCTCCTGCATTCGCCTCACATGACCCCACCACTCACGTCGATTAATGCGTACAGCTTCATCAACCGAGTTCATTCCTAACTTAGCCTTTATCTCCTTATTCCGAGTACCGTCCTACAATTGTCCCCACCTGTTTGTACCAGCAATCATTCTCGCTACTTTCATATATGTTACTTCTAACTTATGAATAAAATACTCCTGAGTCCACCCAGCTTTCGCTGCCGTAAAACAAAATTGATATGAAAACAGACCGATGTAAAGATAGTTTATTTCGGGAGATGACTTCCTTCTCACACAATACTGTTGATCGCAACTGCATTAGCTTTACTGCACCTTGATTCAATCTCACTTACTATATTACCATCCTGGAAGTACACACAACCTAAACACTTGAAATTATCTAGCTGTTTCAATCTTGTATCCCCAAACTGACATTAAGTTCTCTTACATTTCTTATCTACTGACATCACTTTAGTCTTCTCCGGCTTCATGGCTAAATGGTTAGCGTGCTGGCCTTTGGTCACAGGGGTCCCGGGTTGATTCCCGGTAGGACGGGAATTTTAACCTTAATTAGTTAATTTCGCTGGCACGGGGGCTCATCATGACGCGCAGGTCGCCTACGGGAGTCAAATCAAAAATCTGCATCTGCGAGGCGAACTTGTCCTCGGACACTCCCGGCACTTTACACCTTTCAGTAGATACTAATAAAAATAATCGTCTGGCCACAGTTATCGAGTTGCAGTCAAGGTCAATCTAGAGAGCTCAAGTCACAAATATTAATTATGGAGCCGCCAAGTGACCGTAACTTTTATATTTTATTTGTTTACAATTTATTTTACGTCGCACCGACATATATAGGTCGTATGGCGACGATGGGATATGAAAGGGCTAGGAGTGGGAAGGAAGGGGCCGTGACCTTAATTAAGGTACAGCCCCAGCATTCGCCTGGTGTGAAAAGGGAAAACTACGGGAAACCATCTGCCGACAGTGGGGTTCGAACCCATTTATCTCTCGGATGCAAGCTCACAGCTGTGCGCCCGCAACCGTACGGCCAACTCGTCCGGTGGTGACCGTAACCAAAGGCAAGTGTATTAGAATTTAGATGATTTCCGTACCAAACATTGAAATAAAAAACAAACAACTATTTTTCATGTAGAATTTTAATGGGCATGTATATATATTACTGTATTACACTTAAATGACATGGGCACGTCCACAGGAAGATAATTAACAGAGCTTGAATTTCATTTTTTGAGAAACAAGAATCAGCAGAAATAGTCATGTATGCTCTTATACTGCCATACAACTTGGTCTTACTCTGTTTGTTCTTAATATCATCTGCCGAAATACATAATCTCATTGACAGAAACATAGCTATCTGTGTGGTACTCCTGTTATATTATGATTACATGATATATTGCGTTCGCCTCTGTGGTGTAGTGGTTAGTGTGATTAGCTGCCACCCCCAGAGGCGCAGGTTCGATTCCAGGCTCTGCCACGAAATTTGAATAGTGGTACGAGGGCTGGAACGGGGTCTATTCAGCCTCGGGAGGTCAACTGAATAGAGGTGGGTTCGATTTCCACCTTAGCCATTCTGGAAGTGGTTTTCCGCTTTCTTCTTTCTTCCTTGTCTATCCCTTCCAATATTCCCATCCCCCCGTAAGGCCGCTGTTCAGCATAGCAGATGAGGCCGCCTGGGCGAGATACTGGTCATACTCTCCAGTTGTATCCCGACCCAGAGTCTGAAGCCTCCAGGACACTGCCCTTGAGGCGGTAGAGGTAGTATCCCTCACTGAGTTCGAGGGAAAAACCGACTCGAGGGTAAACAGATAAAGAAGGAGAAGAAATATTGAACTTAAAGTACTTAGACAGTTGTAGTAAATTACCTTCAACATTTCCTTTATTAAGAAAGTAATTACCTATACTGCGTTTCTAAAAGATTACTTCAGCATGTTGACAAAGATTGAATGCCTCTTGAGTTAAGTCCATTAAATTATGTCTATAACTGTTTTTATCCATTCTATACCTGGTGTAAGTGTTTGCTGTTGTGTGCTGCAGTGGAACTGACATTTACTAATAATGCAAATCGTTATGCACATTTCAATGGTACAGAAAGTATTGGGAAAGTCTTTTATGTATTTATTTTGCTAGTTGCTTTACGTCGCACCGACACAGATAGTTCTTATGGCGACGATAGGACAGGAAGGGGCCTTGGAATGGGGAGGAAGCGGCGATGGCCTTAATTAAGGTACAGCCCCAGCCAGCATTTGCCTGGTGTGAAAATGGGAAACCACGGAAAACCATCTTCAGTGCTACCGACAGTGGGGTTCGAACCTACTATCTCCCGAATATTGGATACTGGCCGCACTTGAGCGACTGCAGCTATCGAGCTCGGTAAGCAAAGTCAACATGGCATCGTCACCTGGGTCTGTCTGAAGGAGAAGAACAGGTCGTGTCATGTTTTTGGAAACATGGATTAGATCAGATGTCGAGTTTTTGAGTAACAATGTCTTAAAATTGACGCATGGTCGAAACGCGTTTAAAAACGGGCACTTTTTGCGTTCCACCTGCCATAAAAATATTAAAATAATCACAAATTCCAAACCTAACGTAAAATGAAACTTAAAATGAAACAAGGAAAATGATGACGTCATTGGCTTTTCTGTAGGCCTATTGGTCATTTAATGAACAACCTCCAAACTCGAGTACATATAATAATTTAGTATTCGGGAGATAGGAGGTTCGAACCCCACTGTCGCAGCCCTGAGGATGGTTTTCCGTGGTTTCCCATTTTCACACCAGGCAAATGCTGGGGCTGTACCTTAATTAAGGCCACGGCCGCTTCCTTCCCAGTCCTAGCCCTTTCCTGTCCCATCGTCGCCATAAGACCTATCTGTGTCGGTGCGACGTAAAGCCAATAGAAAAAAATTTAAAAAAATAATTTGGTCGACAGTAAATTATATGTTTTAAAATGCTGATTCCCATCACACTTTATCCAGAACGTTGATCTAGAACGAGGGAGTAGGAGCCCAGGCAGGATAGCGCGGATACCCTGAGATTAAGCTAATAAAGGCCCATCCCTTGCTGGAGTGACCGCAACTTTCTTGTGACTGCAGGGGAATTTCTGTGAGCGGGCCCAAGTTTATCTCAGTGACCGCAAATGTCCGGCAACCCCAGCCTCCGAACCATTGGAATTAACCAATCAAGGTTAAAATCCCCGAGCCGGATGGAAATCGAACCTGGGATACCCTGCACCAAAGGCCAGCATGTTAACCATTTAGCCATGGAGCTGGACATTACTATCCTTATAAAACAACAGAAGGGGTGGCATGCATCCTAAATCCTGGACTGGATGATAATCGACCTCTTTGTATCTTCGTACCCCAAGAGTATCGGATTCCAGTTCAGGAAACAATACACCATCTCAGTTGACAAATTGCTTTGGGAGCAGTTTGAAGTTACCTAGAAATCTCCGGTTTAATTCCAAAGTTTATTATGAGAGACGTGTGCGGTGCGTGCCGCCATTTCCTTAGGGGAAGTCCCCTTGGGATGAGGTTACCAATTTCCCCTCGTCAAATCATCACGCGTTCCAAGAAACATTAAGCGGGGGCGTTCGAATCAATATAGCTCATGATTAACTCAGCTGGCAAGGAACAGCGTCCCATTCATATTAGACAGGGGGAAATTGGATGTCACGACTTTGTTATTCAAAATGCTCTCTCGCTGTAATAGCTCACGGAACAAAACAGGCAGATCAACGGTTAGATCCCCCCTGGTGTTAAAAATTATAAAAACACAGTCAGTAATACACATTGCTGACACGTTATTTTTTGTAGTAACAGCAGTAATGCTATCTAACAGTCATGAGTGGCAGCAGAAGGGATAAAGCACACCTCACCTAACATCAATATTAGGTCGATATTATTTATTTATTTATTTATTTATTTATTTATTTATTTATTTATTTATTTATTTATTTATTTATTTATTTATTTATTCTTGTTTCGTTGAGGTCCCTTGGTCCACGCGGATCTTAACTCTGATAACCTTTCTCATTAGCCCAGTATTCCTTCACCTTTGCTTTGAGAGTTGCTTTGCTTTCCTGAAACCCACTTCATTCCCACTACAGGACGCAATATTTCAGCTGTCAGTGACTGAAGAGTGTCGGATGTTATGATCAGCATTCGAAATTTATCCCAGTTGAATATATCCCTGGGAACAATTTAAAAAAATCTAGGTTTCTTCAAACTAGTTTTGTCCATTAAGCATTTGTCCCTTTCCCTCTATAAAAGTTAAAGATTCTTGAGGTCAGTCTCTTATTGTCCATTCAGACAGATACAAAGGGTGTAGTAAGGAATAAAGGAGATGGCATATACGTCTCTGGTAAGACCGCAGTTAAAGTATGGTTCCAATGTATGAGATTCTCATCAGGATTACTTAATACGAAAACTGGAAGAGATCCAAAGGAAAGCACCACGATTTGTTCTGGGTGATTTCCGACAAAAGAGTAGTCTTGCAAACTTTAGGCTGAGAAGACTTGGGAGAAATGAGACGAGCTGCTCGACTAAGCGGTATGTTCCGAACTGTCAGTCGAGAGATGGCGTGGAATGACATTAGTACACGAATACGTTGGAGTGGCGATTTTAAAAGTAGGAAGGATCACAATATGAAGGTCAAGTTGGAATTCAAGAGGACAAATTGGGACAAATATTCGTTTATAAGAAGGGGAGTTAGCGATTGGAATAATTTACCCAGGGAGATGAATAGTAAATTTCCAAATTTTTGCAATTATTTGAGAATCTGCCACCTAGGTGACTGTCCGAAATTTAGATCAGTGGTGATTGATTGATTGATTGATTGATTGATTGATTGATTGATTGATTGATTGATTGATTGATTGATTGATTGATTGATTGATTGATTGATTGATTGATTGATTGATTGATTGATTGATTGATTGATTGATTGATTGATTGATTGATTGATTGATTGATTGATTGATTGATTGATTGATTGATTGATTGATTGATTGATTGATTGATTGATTGATTGATTGATTGATTGATTGATTGATTGATTGATTGATTGATTGATTGATTGATTGATTGATTGTCAAGTTCCTGCAGTGTACCGTTTGGTTCAGCCCACAGTTATATGCATCTATTGCGTTGTTGTTGTTCTTCTTCTTACTATTATTACTATCTACAATTTGTTTTACGTCGCACAGACACAGATAGGTCTTATCGCGACGATGGGACAGGAAAGGTCTAGGAATGGGAAGGAAGTGGCCATGACCTTAATTAAGGTACAGCCGATTATAGGATTTGAACTCACTACCCTCGAATGCAAGCTGATAGTTTTCTTTTTTACATCGTTATGCCCTTCCTTAGGAGCTCGATTGAGCCGGCTTGCCTGATGTGTTGGCCTTCTTCTCCTCCGAAAATCTCTTCATCTTCTCGCTGAGCTTCTTCCTTCGTTCTTCTGTCCAAGTTATAGTGGCCCTGCTGTTGTTGGGTTTGTCTTCAAACTGGTGATTGTCTATTTTGGTTCTGAATTTACATCTGTCCTGTACAATGCCTTCCGAGATGTTGATGTCCTGGAGATTTGCTTCAATTTCACGAAGCCAACTGGTTTTGGGTTAAGATGAAAACGCCAGGTTGAGAATTCTTTTAGTTAGTCTGTTACTGTTCATTCTGATAATGTGTCCATAAAATGTCAATCGTCTCTTCAGATGATGTTTTTTTCCTCCATATTCCATCTATACCAACTGGGCCTAAATTTTTCTTAAAATTTTCCTTTCCTGTTTCTCTACGTCTTTGGTTAGAGACCCACCACCAATGATTAATGTTTCTGAAGCATATAACGCTTCAGGTTTGATTACTGTATGATAGTGTCTAAGTTTTGCGTTTCGATATATTGATTTTTTATTGTACCTGTTCCAAATGATCCTCTAGGCTTTCTATAATTTTCAATTTATTTCTTTATTTGCTTCACGTTTTAAACCAGAGGGCTGAATAATTTCTCCCAAATATAATATTTGAATTGATTCACCTGAAAGATTTTGCCGAATTTAGTTATCGTAGGTTGTCCATCTAAGTATCGTGAGACTCTTTCCATGTATTGAGTTCTCCCATACGAGATTTGAAGTTCCGTTCTGATGGCAATTTCGTGTGATTTTTCAATGGAATGAATTATTATTATTATTATTATTATTATTATTAATTACATCGCTCGTTCCGATCCTCTTCCGAAAGGAGAACATCTTCACGACAAAATTTATACTTTCTGGTTATAACTTATGCAGCGCGTTTCGCTATTCACTTTACATATATCATTATGGAAAGCATAGGTTTCTCATCATCATAAATTTATGGCAAGCATTCTCCCGGTCGATGTATCTTTATGGCCGTGGAAGCCGTAGCGGCAGCAGAGATAGGAGGCCATGACCTGACCTGTGTATTGAATACGGCTCAGAATAGACAAGCCGTTACGTGATATCCCTCTTACTCCTCGTCCCTACTATCCCCGCCAGATAAATTCCAAGATATTGAACAGTATCATATTCTATTACGAGAGGATAATTATCGTCCCACAATGAAACTTCTTGTTTAGCGCGAAAACATCACGTAACAATTAAGTTGCAATGCTAAGATTTTAATTGGAGTAAGGCTAAGCTCACATTGGATCCATATTCGTAAGAAATTATGTCGTACGAACACGCGCGAATATGTACAAACAATGCTATGCGAGCTCGCACACTGCATACGAGTTATTCGTGCGTACACACGCGTTTAGATACGACGCCCGATCACGTACCCAACTTACTGGAATTTTACCTAATCTTTACGTACGAACTCCGAGCAATATAGATGTTTGAAAAGTTCATAACGTTAATATATGAACGAAAATGCTTGTAGGATCAAAGTGATAGTAAATATCACATGCGTGATCGTCAACGCAATTAATGAAATTACATTTTGTATTTACACTTGAAGTGATGCATATTTTTGTACGTATACATACAAACAAACGTTCGATATGGACTTAGCAACAAAAAAAATCGAAATTTATGAATATCTGTGTTATCATAGCCGGTACGGTAAAAATGTATAATACATAAATGATCGGAAATGTAATATCTACATAACTAAAAGTTATGTAGTAACATAACTAAAAGTTATGTAGTATTTATCGATAGGAACTCTAATAGTATAAATATTTGAGAATTAAATATTAGGCCTTCCCCTAAACTACCATTTCACTCAGCGTGAATAAAATTATTTACAGCCTAGATTGTAGTGGCTCATTCCCTGAGTTTGCATACCGATTTCCATTAAATTATCTTCAGCCGTTTTCTCGTGATGCGTGTACATACATACATACATACAGACAGACAGATAGACAGAAATTACGGAACAGTAAAAAGTGCATTTCCTTGTTAGTGTGGACATGACCCATATAGAAATACCATTCTTTTCAAATTCTGATCAATGTATTATGTATTGGTAATTTCTTTTTATACATATATTTCATATCAGAAATTAGTACGTGTTTCTTTTTTTTTTTTCTTTTTCTTCAAGTTGAGATCTGTCAGCACTTGTCTGGTCCAATCTGAAGAGTTCCCTTGTAAGATAGTCTTCACACAAACGTATCTTAGCATCTGAGTGTCTTAGTGCCAGCATATAGCCTATCATTTCTTTAAAGCATTTACTACAATAGGCCATGGCCTTTGAACTCGTAGTGTGTTCATGTTAGTTTTCTTTCACATATCTGGAGTTTATACTTTATAAAAATCGATTCTTATTCAATGCGCGTGACTTATTACTTTTCTGTGTAAACCTCTCAAGACTTTCAAAGGACGTTTGTTGGAATGAGATGATCCATCAATCATGATGACAAATAGACTAGGTTCAAGAGTCTTCTATAGAGAGCAGCAAAAACACGCCGTACTGAACCATTCAGCTCTTAGGGAGTCTGCGTCCGTGGCTGTTTAGTATGCTGGCCTTTGGTTTGATTCCCGGCCGGCTGTTTCTTGTAACCTTCATTGGTTATTTCCTTTGTCTCGGAGTCTGGTGCTTTTACCATTGAATTTCATCCTAAGTAGGGCACCATCCTCAGAGACACGCAAGTCGCCCATGGGAGTCAACCTGAACCAGGCCTCTCCGGAGGCTACACGTAATTACTAAGCTGTTAGAGAAAGATTGCGATAAATATTATTGTTTAAAATGAAGCATCCTCTCGTAATACTAATGTATCACGTCTTTTGGCGTAGAGTCTGCAAGCTTCTGTTGATTGACTAAACGCCTTCAAAATTCTCCTTTAGTCTTCCTCTACTTCTCTTACCTTTCATGACCGATTCCCTTAATCTACTAGCAGTGGCGGCTCCCACCCTGTCAAGCGGATGAAGGGATCTCCTAAAAGTCAGTGAAATAATCATAATCAAGGAGAATAAAATAAATTTCCGAAAATGATAAATTATTTGAGCATTATTATTATTATTATTATTATTATTATTATTATTATTATTATTATTATTATTATTATTATTACTATTATTGTTTGAGTCTTCAGTCCATAGACTGGTTTGATGCAGCTCTCCATGCCACCCTATGTGCTAGCCTGTTCATTTCAACGTAACTGCTACATCCTACATCTGCTTGTCACATTCATAACTTGGTCTACCCCTACCGTTCTTACCGCCTACACTTCCTTCAATAACTAACTGAACAAGTCCTGGGTGCCTTCAGACATGTCCCATAATTCTAATCCTTCTTCTGGTCAAATTTACCCAATCACACAAGTTCGATTCAGTATCTCTTCATTCGTGATTCGATCTACCCATCTCACCTTCAGCGTTCTTCTTGAATACATTTTTTTTTTAATCTTTCTATTCTCTTTCTTTCTGAACTACTTATTCTCAACGTTTCACGTCCATACAATGCCACGCTCCAGACGAAAATATTCAAAAACTTCTTAATAATTCCTATATCAATATTCGAAGTGAGCAAATTTCTTTTCTTAAGAAATACCTTCCTTGCTTGTGCTCGTCTGTATTTTACGTCCTCCTTACTTCCTGCATCGTTAGTTATCTTACTACCCGAGTAACAATATTCATCTATTTCCTTTAAGACTTCATTTCCTAATATAACATTTTCCTGCATCACCTGACTTCCTCCGACTGCACTGCATTACTTTTGTTTGCATTTATTTTCATCTTGTATTCCTTCTCCAGGTGTCTGTCTATACCATTCAGCAGGTTGTCCAGATCTTCTGCAAACTCAAATAAAAATAATAAAATACAAATCTCAGGGATTTCCTCCTTCTTAGATTGTGATTTCCTTCTAAATTCCCCTTTGATTTCCTTTGCCGTCTCTTCTATGTAAACACTGAAAAAAAGAGTGGACAAGCCTTGCCTGGATTGGTGCTTCTTTTTCATAGCTCTCGACTCATATTACGGCAGACTGATTTTTGTAAGTATTATTATTATTATTATTATTATTATTATTATTATTATTATTATTATTATTATTATTATTATTATTATTATTATTATTATTATTATTATTTTATTATTATTATTATTATTTAGCTGATGATTATAATGGCGATCGGCACAGCACCCTGACGGCACGTAATATCACGTACGTCAGTTGTATCTACGGTTGCCACCTGCCCCGTATTGTACGGGACATCCCGCGTTTGAAGTGAAAATTTTGTGTCCCGTATTATGAACTGTTGTCCCGTAAAAATGAGCGTTTGTCTTCTTTTTTTTTTTACTCTAAATAATTTTCAATCCATAATTGATTTGAGCACCATTGAAGTTCAAAGTAGCTGCCTTACTTTTTTTTCTCTTTGGAGCCTCACAACAAGGAAATCTATGTCTAAACTGTATATGTTGTCATACCTAATGCATTGTACTGTTAAGAGGGTGTAAGTTCGTTTCTTTTACGAATTTCAGTAATTGTCTTATTGCGTTAATGAAACTAATTATAACCTAATTGAAATTGGTACCTTGCATTACGGAGATAGTGGGTTCGAACCCCACTTTCGGCGGCCCTGAAGATGGTTTCCCATTTTCACATCAGGCAAACGCTATAAGACCTAACGTTTGACTTTCAAGTATTTAAATACTGCCCCTTATTTTTGTGGAAAATCCCGTATTTTAGTAAAATGTCAATCAAAAAGTGGCAACCCTAGTTGTATCCAAGACGCTAGCCTTCCATAACATTTAGATTGACGTCACAACTGAGTGAACGCCGTTCCAAGCTCACGCGCCTAGAGAAAAAAGTTAGCTAACTTCGTCAGAAATAAATTCAAAACCACTCTAACTGTAAGCTAAACGTGTGCTAGATTACAGCAAACAAGCAAGTACATTTTTAGTATCATAAAACAGCCAAACCTTCGCTCAGACTACATATGCAAATAGATTTTCCAGTATGCAAAACTCACCTATTGTTTGTGTACTAAATTAACTTACCCTTGAGGGCAGCAACTCATCCCTTATCTGTTCATCTGTAAAACGGTGTCTAGAAAAATACAGACCATATTGTTAACTGGATTCATAATATTGTATTGCTACGAATTACACGCAGCACGTTATAATTATAACTCAGAATAATTAATCTCTCAAGAACGCCCACTCAACACAAAAAACGTCCAGCAATTGTGCTAATAAATAAATAAATAAATAAACAAATAAATAAGTAAATAAATAAATAAATAAATAAATAAATAAATAAAGTTGTGGAAAGCAAAGGTTGTCTTCGCCTAGAGGATTTTACCAGCGCTACTAAGAAGGGACGACGGGTGTTTTGTCTCTTCACTTTAGTTCTACGATATTTCGAAGAAAATGTGCTTGAGGGAATATGACGTCGTAGTTGCCATAACAACAGGCTGTTTAAAGTCATGATAAGGGGTACACACTCGTGGAGATTAGGTTGTCCCTTCCCATGCTCATTCCAGGCTAATGATCACGCAGTATTGCAGCTTATAAAGACAAGGATGATTACAACAACCTCCACCATCGCCAGTTAATCCATTAGAACAATATTTTCACATCAGCGATGCTCGGTATTGATAGACTTGGCAATAAAAATTTCCGTCATCTTAACACGCGTGGTAAAAGTGTTTGAAAGATTGGAAATCGTATTTTCTTCAATGTTTGTCATACACAGAACATTTTTTTCGGGATCAGGCCTATTTGGAAGTGTGTAAGGAACCGCTCCAATAATAGTTCTCTCACGGAATTATGCACGGAACGTAAAAAACTGGATATAATATGATGTATAAATTGTTTTATGTGCAGTTTTCGATGCGGATAATATTAACGGAGAATTTGACATTTCCTGTATTGATCCTCTTAATATTGCCACGTCACTGTACACTAATCAAATAATGTATTATACTAGTGCACTTCGGATATCCCTGAAATTAAATAATAAGCAAGGGTTTCTGTCCAACCGTTTCTTCGCCGTGTCACAACAAACAGAAAGACAAAGAGACCGACAAACAAAAAGCAGACTGATAGAGAGGAAATGATATACAGACTGATAAAGAGTCACACAGACAGATGCACAGAGACAAACAGACGGACACAAAGACAGAAAAATGACACAGACCGATGGACAAAGAGATACAGACCGACATACGTACAGACAGACTATCACTCAAACAAACAAACAAACAAACAAACAAACAAACAAACAAAACAAAAATTTGAAAAATACAGACAAATATCTAATTGTATTTCTATTGATATGCTGAGACATTGGCAAAGAAAACAAGGAGAATTCTCACCCGTATAATTAATTTAACGTTTAATGTATAAAGGGAGCTTGCTCGTGTCTTCTACCGAATGAACACATTGCTAATTGGAAAGCCATAGAAATGATTTCTAGACTGAAACATGGTTGGGAAGGCAGAGAGGCGGCACAATCACAAAGAACTGGGGTTTCAGAAAGACTTCAAAGAAACACAAAAGAAAGCATTAGAGTAGTTAGTTTTTAAAAAAATACAAAGAGTATTTTGGAGGCAGGGCAATTTACAAAGAGGGCAGTGTGTTAAGTTGAACAAATAGATCGCGTATATTTTCAGGAGGGGGAAAAAATTAAGAGAACGTTCGAGAAAGCGAGAAAGTTGTGAAATGTTCTTGACAGATCTTCATTGATCGAACTAGAGGACGAAGAAAGGGAAGATAGGGTGATTCTCTTTGTGTGATTCACATTGTCAGACTAATGAACACCGAGGTCGATAGCTGCAGTCGCTTAAATGTGGCCAGTATCCAGTATTCGGGAGATAGTAGGTTCGAACCCCACTGTCGGCAGCCCTGAAAATGGTTTTCTGTGGTTTCCCATTTTCACACCAGGCAAATGCTGGGGCTGTACCTTAAGTAAGGCCACGGCCGCTTCCTTCCCACTCCTAGCCCTTCCCTGTCCCATCGTCGCCATAAGACCTATCTGTGTTGGTGCGACGTAAAGCAACTAGCAAAAAAAAAAAAAAAGACTAATGAACAAGAAAATGTTGATAGGTTTCTAGGAAAATCAGGGAAAAGGAGAACAAAATGTTTCATATTTATTGAGGTAATCCAGTTGTGAACAAAAAAATTGCTCATTTCCATTGTTAATACTAGCTGATGTACAAAGTGCCTAAAAATTACCTGTACACTTTGTGACGCAAACATGTTGTTGTTGATTGTATGCGGCGAATTCTTTTTACATGCTGGCAAATCTGCTGACATGAGGCTGAAGTATTTGAATACCTTCAAACACCACCATACTGAACCCCGCAACTTGAGTTATTCATCCGTATATGGCACATGGAGGAGAAAAATAAATGTATAGAAGTGTAGGCTTTAATTTGTGAAGTGTAGATAAAGTTATAAATACTAACGCTTTCAGAAGGTTCTCTTGTCCGAAAATGTTCGTCCATCGGTAAAATATCCTCCATAATTATAAAACCCAAATATATTCGGATCATCTTTAATGTCCAAAGATATTTTTTCCATTGTACTATATGTTCATAATGTTTAATATCCACGGACATTTCGTTTAAGATTTTATATCCACTTTTCTATATGCCCACAATCCATAGATATTTTGTCATCTGTTTTATGTCCACAAAACTTTCATGCAATCTAATAAAATGTTAATTTTATTAGTAATTAATTTGTTTATGATATATTAAAAGCATACAGTCGAACCTCGATATATCGAACCTCCATAACTCGAAATTTCAGTATCTCGAAGTAACTTAAATTTTCCGGCCATTTGTCCTATTCTTCACGTGTATATATTACTCGAAATTCGGTTACACGAATTCCTCGATATCTCGAAACGAACAGTGCCTGCCTTGAAGCAAAAAATACTCTGTAATTCGAATTTTGTGCAATATTAACTGTGCAATACGGCATTTGTGGTTTGCAAGGAACAGTTAACAAGTAAAGAAAGGGTTACAGTGATGCTGGGAGCTAATATGACGGGAATCGAAAAAAACTAAAACTTCTAGTGATCGGAAAATCAGCGAAGCCTCGCTGTTTCTCGGATGTGAATTAATTATCGGTCACGTGAGAAAGCAACCCCCGAAGTCGCGGATGACAAGCTCCGTCTACGAATTTCTGCTGCGTGGTATTGACAAGAAGTTTCAACATTAAGGGAGGAAAGTTTAACAGTAACAAACAGAAGAGACTAACGGAATTTTTCCAAAGATGTTAACGGAGGTATGTTTCTTGTTCCACTGCTGTATGTACTGTATCATGTCTTCTAAAAAGTTACTATAATAATATTACTATAATAAGTGTTATAATTAAAGTGATACCATAAAATAGAGTTTGTATATTTTTAAATACTGTTAAAAATAATGTATTCAGTGTCAGCCCGTAGAGACATATGATGCTATTATGTGCTATACATTGTTCATGAAAACGACTCTGAGGTGTTCACATCCCAGTACAAACTCTCTTCCACATGCTCTATTTTCCAGGCTGAACTGTGGGCGATTAAGTCTGCGATCGAATGGTGCAAATCTAACAATAAGAAATATCGTTTATTAAGTGATTCGCAAGCTGCGCTGAATGCGATAAATAATAAATATAATCTGAATCCAATAGCTGTAGCTATTAGAACCACAGCTCAGCAAAGTCCGCACATCTGTTTCGACTGGATTCACGGCCATTGTGGAATATCTGGAAACGAGAAAGATGATCTACTGGCGAAAGCAGCGGCTACAGCTAATTTGGAAATTTATTATGACAAAACGTCACCTAGCTACGCTAAAAAAAATCATAAAGAAGCACGTAATCCATCAATGGAACAACATTTGGACTTCTACCACTAGAGGCCAAGTGACCAGAGAATTATTCTTCCCTGAGGTTTTCAACCGCCTGCAAAGTAACGTGCTGGAGCCAAGCTTTGAAATTACTTAATGTTTGACTGGTCATGGCAAATTTGGTTATTATTTTCATCGATTCAGAATCAATCGTCCTGATGGCTACGCGTGTGTTTGCGGATCCTCACAAACAGTGGACCACCTACTGTTTGAAAGTGCTGCATTTGGAAGAAGAAAGCATGACTTGAACTCTCATTTAAATTATTGCAACATTGCATTATCAAAACCACTGTATCATTTGTTTAAGAAGCCGTGCTGTTACAAATATTTTATTAACTTCATCCACTTCATTTTCCGTCGATTAGAAACTTCTTCTTCTTCTTATCTGTTTATCCTCCAGGGTCGGTTTTTCCCTCGGACTAAGCGAGGAATCCCACCTCTACCGCCTCAAGGGCAGTGTCCTGGAGTTTCAGACTTTGGGTCGGGGGATACAACTGGGGAGAATGACCAGTACCTCGCCCAGGCGGCCTCACCTGCTATGCTGAACAGGGGCCTTATGGAGGGATGGGGCGATTGGATGGGGCAGGCAAGGAAGAGGGAAGGAAGCGGCCGTGGCCTTAAGTTAGGTACCATCCCGGCATTTGCTTGGAGGAGAAGTGGGAAACCACGGAAAACCACTTCCAGGATGGCTGAGGTGGGAATCGAACCCACCTCTACTCACTTGACCTCACGAGGCTGAGTGGACCCCGTTCCAGCCCTCGTACCACTTTTCAAATTTCGTGGCAGAGCCGGGAATCGAACCCGAACCTCCGGCGGTGGCAGCTAATCACGCTAACCACTACACCACAGAGGCGGACCGATTAGGTACATGAATTCGTTTTCATTGTAAAAGAGAATATGTATTTTAACTACAACCCTAGTTTAGTATGTAAAATAGGGTTCCAAACTGCTTTGGATATTCAATAATAATAATAATAATAATAATAATAATAATAATATGTGCTATACATGCTCAAAAACGGTATTCTCTATATCTCAAAATTTCGACAACTCGAAATAAAACTTAGCTATAGAGGTGATACGAGATTTCGAGATTCCGCTGTATCTAATTACTTTGTAAAGATATCGGTTTCAGCTATACTTCATATATAGCGTAAGGTACTGTACTCTGTGGTACGGTAACAATGTATTCCTCATTATGAAAGTATATCTCAGCCTCGCTTAATACAACAAATATGTAGTTATGCGTCTATCGTACATAACGTCAGTTTTAAACCTTTGTTTGAAACCTATATCTGGAATTAGCGTCATCAGGTTAGCGTAGACAATTTTGCGTATACAGAAAACAGACATCGTGGTAACCAGTGTTCGTTATGTTCTTCCTCACGTTATTCTGCATACAGTAGGCAGTATCTATAATTATAAAAGGAAGTGTCTGTCTGTCTGTCTGTCTGTCTGTCTGTCTGTCTGTCTGTCTGTCTGTCTGTCTGTCTGTCTGTCTGTCTGTCTGTCTGTCTGTCTGTCTGTCTGTCTGTCTGTCTGTCTGTCTGTCTGTCTGTCTGTCTGTCTGTGCGCGATGCCCAGCAAAATCTACAGCACGCAGAGATCTGAAATTTTGAACATAGGTAGATGGAAAGGGGTCCGAATGCACCTCGAAGCCGGAATTTTCATTTTCGCTTTCGTTGGTGAGTTATGAACGAAAAACCATCGGAAAACGTGCATTGGGATATGACAATCCAACGTACTGCCACCAAGATTGAATGCATAGAGTCGCTGTCGCTAGGCAACGTACATAAGATGGGTAGAGAACGCAATATTCAAGGAGCCATTTTAAGTCCAGGGCGTAGGAAACCGTTTTTGGTCTTATATGGTGTGAGGGCATATGAAGCTGTTGATGCTCTGCAATGAACACGGCTCTGAAACTGATGACGAATATTATTGAAGCCACCATCATGACTGAGCATGCCGCGGGCGAAGTAGTATTCCTCGGACTGTAAGTCCATTGAGTAGGAAGCCATTTTCGGTCTGCGACACGAGGAGCCATCAGCCCGTAATATTCAGAAGTGTTTGGGTGTATGTTAACGAAGCCCAGTCAAATCTACGGCACACACAGATCTGAAATTTTGACATAGGACAATTGCTTAAAGTTGTAGGACTCCATCTTCGAAAACGGTGCTTTTGCCACTGTCAACTGTACGTAGATTGTTCAAGAGTTCGAAAGGCAAACACAATACAGTATACATCTTACCTCCAAATGGAAGGACATTAATATACTTTATTCCTAAGCTCTATAAGGAAACAATATATTTTGTATTATATAACATGTCTTTTACATGGTTTTATTTTATTTGTACCATCCATCAACCCGGTATCTTATGCATTGAAAGTAGCAATATAATATAATATAATAAAATAATGTATTTCATGAAATTTACATCAAAACAATGTGAGTTAATAAATATAAAGTTTTAATTTGCTTTTAAATAAATAGTTTAGAAACATCTAACGGTTGAATTAATAAACGCGGGCAAAGTCGCGGGCACATGCTAGTATAATAATATAAGTGTAGTTGGTCTTGATGCGGTACATAATATCGAAACTCTGTTACACAGGTTACACTGACAGTTGTCCGTTTCGAGTGACAATGATGTCGTACTACGAGCCTGAAGACTATATGCATACGCATGCGATGACGTCACGGTTTATGCTCAGATAACCCCCCCCCCCTGAGCGAGGAGCACGGTAAGGTATGTCACTGCCTTCGTGATGTCCAGGCCGTACTGTAGCTCTAATGACGTCATGCTTTGGGTGGACTTGGAAGCGATACGCATGAATAACACACTCGTTTAAATTAGTTAAGAAATTGATAACACCTTATAAAACCACAAACTATTCATAAATATTTGTTAGTTCTGACATGCAATGCATATCCTTCCCCGTAACGTTCTATTTCTCGCGCATATACGCTAGTTTCCCTGAGTACAGGCTAACACTTTGAGACATATCCTTGCGATTTCTATTCATTTTCTAGTCAACGAGAACGTTCACATCATACACACTGATAGAAAACAAGCAACCAATTACCAGTACAATATACTGCACATGTAAATTATTTCTGTACCACCAATTCAATACCTAAAACAAAGATTTCGAGTAAGCTAACCTCCAATAATAACAAAACATTAACTGTCACCGTCATGAAATTCAGAATTGCTTAAAAATGTAGATTTTAAACGGCAAATAATGCCTATGGAAACCAAACCCCGTGACACTACAGCCCTTGAAGGGCCTTGGCCTACCAAGCGACCCCTGGTCATCCCGAAGGCCTGCAGATTACGAGGTGTCGTGTGGTCAGCACAACGAATCCTCTCGGCCATTATTCTTGGCTTTTGAGACCGAAATAATGCCTATAGCTACAATTATTTTCATGGAATAACCCTGTTCTGTTGCCTATGATATGAAATTTTATAGGAAAAATCTCAGCACTGTTATTTCACAATACATTTCTACCTAAAATGGTAAAATGCATAAACTGGACTTCAGTTTTCAAATACACCGAATTCAAATAAGCCGTAAGTCTGATTTCATAAAAATATATCTAATGTTACCCATGTTTTTGACATGATAAGAAATTTTAACTCGCCATCTGGACGAGACACTCTTATTTTCCTCAGGATTTTGTCTTTAGGAAAGTGGTTGCTACACACATCTGTGTGGTGATTAACTATAAATTTTTCCCTAGGAATAGCCTTCTTCCATAACCTAACTCTTTCTTCATCAGAAGGAAACACAAATACTGGAGTGTCTTCTCCTCGTTTAAATTTGGCTTTGCAGCCAGGCACACAGCAACTCTTAGCATGGTGATTTATCTCACTGATAATCTTTATTCAATGACATACACATCGTGGTTGATAATAAAGCGCTGAATGCACTAACTCAATTCATTCTACACTATGGATATAACATTACACAAATAAACTACAAAATTAAAACACTGCAGAGCGATATTCTTAACCTATAGCCTCACATGAATACACGCTAACACTAAGTTTTCTACTAATTGACGACTTTTCACTTAATAATGCAATCGATAAAGACTCAGTCTGATAAATATCTGAGTAAACACGCGGCCAACGTTAAAAATTTCAATAAAACAGCGAAGAATTCGCATGTAAGATACAAAAGTTGAAAACTAGAAAAGCAGCTGGAATTGATAAGATTTCTGTGGATATACTAAATGCAATGGGTTGGGATATAGTACCATATCTGAAATACTTATTTGATTGTTGTTTGGTTGAAGGAGCTATACCAAATGAATGGAGAGTTGCTGTAGTAGCCCCTGTGTATAAAGGAAAGGGTGATGGACATAAAGCTGAAAATTACAGGCCACTTAGTTTGACATGCATTGCATGTAAGCTTTGAGAAAGCATTCTTTCTGATTATATTAGACATGTTTGAGAAATTAATAACTGGTTTGACAGAAGGCAGTTGGGTTTAGGAAAGGTTGTTCCACTGAAGCTCAATTTGTATGATTTCAGCAAGATATAGCAGATATCCTGGATTCAGGAGGCCAAATGGACTGTATTGCGATTGACCTATCTAAGGCATTTGATAGGGTAGATCATGGAAGACTACTGGCAAAAATGAGTGCTATTGGACTAGAAAAAAGAGTGACTGAATGGGTGGCTGTATTTCTAGAAAATAGAACTCAGAGAATTAGAGTAGGCGAAGCTTTATCTGACCCTGTAATAATTAAGAGGGGAATTCCTTAAGGCAGTATTATTGGACCTTTATGTTTTCTTATATATATATAAATGATATGTGTAAAGAAGTGAAATCAGAGATAAGGCTGTTTGCAGATGATGTTATTCTGTACAGAGTAATAAATAAGTTACAAGATTGTGAGCGGCTGCAGGGTGACCTCTATAGTGTTGTGAGATGGACGGTGGGCAATGGTATGATGATTAACGGGGTTAAAAGTCAGGTTGTGAGTTTCACAAATAGGAAACGTCCTCTCAGTTTTAATTACTGCGTTGATGGGGTGAAAGTTCCTTTTGGGGATCATTGTAAGTATCTAGGTGTTAATATAAGGAAAGATCTTCACTGGGGTAATCCCATAAATATGATTGTTAATAAAGGGTACAGATCACTGCACATTATTATGAGGGTATTTGGGGGTTGTAGTAAGGATGTAAAGGAGAAAGCATATAAGTCTCTGGTAAGACCCCAACCAGAGTATGGTTCCAGTGTATGGGACCCTCACCAGGATTACTTGATTCAAGAACTGGAAAACATGCAAAGAAAAGCAGCTCGATTTGTTCTGGGTGATTTTCGACAAAACTCATCGAAATGAAAGCCCTTGGTTATCCTGGGAAGCTGATTAGGTTGGTAAAAACAGCTTTGAGTGGAAGTAAATCTAAGGTATGCGTACAAGGGAAAGTATCGCGAACCTTCGACGTTAAAGTGGGTTTGAGGCAAGGAGATCCAATGTCTGCTGTCCTCTTCAATATTGCTTTAGAAACAGCTGTGCGTACCATTACTGCAAATCGTTAAAGGAACATATATCATAGACTAATTCAAATATTGGCATATGCAGATGATGTGGCCATTATTTCTCGTACAAAGAATGCACTTCTCGAAACCTATGAAGAATTGGAGAGGGGAGCACAGCAAATTGGCCTGGTAGTGAATAACAACAAAACTAAGTTCCTAGTGAGTTCCAGATCTAGTCAACCTCCAAATGCACTTAGGTGAGGAGAAAAGTGTTTTGAAAGGGTACAGGAATTTAGATACCTAGGCTCTCTGATTACTTCACAAAATGAAACAAAAAAGGAAATAAATTCTAGACTGGCTGCAGGAAATCGATGCTATGCTGCCTTAATTCCAACATTAAGAAATAAACAAATATCCAGGAAAGCTAAGTTGACCATTTATAAGACTGTCATTAGACCCGTGGTTACATATGGAGCTGAGACCTGGGTATTAAATAAAACAGAAGAATATAGGTTAATGACGTGGGAAAGAAAGGTATTGAGGAAGATTTTTGGGCCAGTTAAAACTGCACTGGGATGGTGTATTAGATCTAATCAGGAGCTTAGAGACCTGTACCAAGAGCAGGATATAGTATCTTTCATGAAGACTGCTAGAGTGCGTTGGCTAGGACATGTCCATCGAATGGAGACTACAAGAGAACCTAAGAAAGTGCTGGAGGGGCATCCAGGTGGAAGACGATGTAGAGGTAGACCAAGAAAGCGATGGATAGAAGAGGTGGAGGCTGATCTACGTACCATGGGAGTCCGGAGATGGAGGACCAAGGCAATCGACAGAGAGCTTTGGAAGAAGATTGTTGCGGAGACCAAGGTTCTGCAAGGACCGTAGCGTCAAGGAGTAAGTAAGTAAGTAAGTAAGATTTTCGACAAAAGAGTAGCGTTACAAAAATGTTGCAAAGTTTGGCGTGGGAAGACTTGGGAGAAAGGAGACGAGCTGCTCGATTAAGTGGTATGTTCCGAGCTGTCAGTGGACAGATGGCGTGGGATGATATCAGTAGACGAATAAGTTTGAGTGGTGTCTTTAAAAGTAGGAAAGATCACAATATGAAGATAAAGTTGGATTTCAAGAGGACAAATTGGGGCAAATATTCGTTTATAGGAAGGGGAGTTAGGGATTGGAATAACTTACCAAGGCAAATGTTCAATAATTTTTCAATTTTTTTGCGATCATTTAAGAAAAGGCTAGGAAAACAACAGACAGGGAATCTGCCACCTCGGGGACTGCCCTAAATGCAGATCAGTAGTGATTGATTGATTGATTGATTGATTGATTGATTGATTGATTGATTGATTGATTGATTGATTGATTGATTGATTGATTGATTGATTGATTGATTGATTGATTGATTGATTGATTGATTGATCTTGTGCTACCTGGCATCAATTACACCATCAGTTGAGTAAAATGTAACTCAACTAACACACGTGCTAAACTTCCCCCCTAACGATCAGCTGATTGCTTTCCCGCGCTTGCTACAGTACGGCCTGTACTTCACAAAGGCAGTGGGTATGTGCCTTTCCGTCTAAGCCACCCTCAAACCAGAGATAGTATTACAGTTAACCACAAGGGCCCGCCACCTCCCCTGTTACTGCTGGCCACAGCTCCCAGAAGTTACTATTGCATTATATCGCCGAAAGATTTCGCCAGTAGGTAATTCTGAACAGGTGTTCGTAATCGCGGGGAGAAGTTCGCTTTGAATTATAGGTGGAGAATCGTTTCCAGCAGGGGCGGCCGCACCTTATGTGCTGAAGTGCTGCAGCACATTGCCAATTTGAAAAATAAATTACTTCAAAAATATTATCTACAATCAAATACAGTGCATTGAAAAAGACGTCAGCCAAAGAATAGGAAATTACGCAACTCCCCTCACAACCAGGTAGCTCTAGTCGTGCGCTCCACACCGGGTGGCTGTGCTGGGCTGTGCGATCACAGCTCAGCGAGAATGTCTAAGGTTTTAGCCAGAAACCAGGAACTCTGCCTTTTGCGCATGCGTGCCCAACTTTTCCGATAGGCTGTGGAAACAACAGCCAAAACATCACTCCACACCGATCATTCGTTCGACCACAGAGAAGCAGCACTAGTCACACTTGCATTACGACCGATATGAGAACGTGGCAGGTGGCACCCTCTACACTCAGCGGTAGTATTTAAGAGGGGATCGCTCAAAGCAAACGGGAAAACAAAATACTGTAGAGCTGTTCCCGCCAGGTCTTTTAATACCAAAGAGTATAGAATACTACCAGCTTGCCTATCCCATAGCCACATTTGTAAATCGATGAACTATAACAATTGTACTTCTTATGTTGTCAAAATAAGGACATGGTATTGCGATTGTCTTTAATTAAAAATGCCTAGTTTATAAATGTCACTATAAAAATATAACATGTAATTTTGCATTACGACGTTGCTGGTTTTATTTCAATGATTTTGGTAACATTGGGAAGTTCTGTTTTTGCGCGCTCACACCAACTGTTTGAGTTCGTGAATATTTTGCCATTGCAGGTGTTATTGTGTGTTTAATTATATAGTTTTTTATTGGAATGTGTATATGTGTTGGGATTGTTTGCGTGTTTGTTCAGTGTGGAAAACTCAGTGGAGGACCTTTTAAAAACCACATACCGGTATGTTTGTAAATATTTTTATTTTTTGGATGGGGGGATGGGTTACAGCACACAACTGATTTTCTGCACCACCCGCCACTGGTTTCCAGTGAAATTAATTTGAGTAAATGTGGTACCAGTACGCATTATTTTTATGCTTGTTGTCATACCTAGGTGAACTTGATGCTATGTAAAACCAAGAATAGTGTTCGCATCTTTTAATATTCGCTACAGTAGCCTACAGCATTGTAGCAATGTTAAGTTGCTGTGAATTTTACTTTCATCGAGATGAGTAGCTTCGGCTAACAGTGGCCACGGCTTTGCTTTTCGGGAGGCGGTGGGATTGGTCTCCTCCTTCTGTCCGCTGTCCTGAGAATGGTTTACCGTGATTTTCCATTCTCCTGTCTAAAGCGAATGATGAAAAACATCAGCAGTTTCTTTTATAGGCCAAGGTCGCTCCTCTCTGACGTTCTTCTCACCTCAAATCACCGCAGCACATCTCTAGAGGACGTCGCTCTCAGAGAGCCCCATCATCAGGGTACGGAAAGAAAACTTTTTTTTTCTATTTGCTTTACGTAGCACCGACACAGATATGTCTTATGACGACGATGGTTTTCCGTGGTTTCCCATTTTCACACCAGGCAAATGCTGGGGCTGTACCTTAATTAAGGCCACGGCTGCTTCCTTCCCATTCCTAGGCCTTTCCTATCCCATCACTGCCATAAGACCTATCTGTGTCGGTTGACAAAAAACAAATTAAAAATACTCGGTACGCAGCAGCAATCCTATCTACCGGAGATGAGTGGCAACAGAAGATACAAAGCACATCACAACATTCACATTGTTAGTTTTCTTTCGACTCTGTGGGTTGTACAATTATTTATAGCGTAGACTGTAGTTCCTTATTCTCTGACTTTACATACCGATTTTCATTAAGTTCTGTTTACCCATTTTTTTATCGTGACTCGGTGCTGATATGGACTTAGTACGGTAACAAAAATCCAAATTCATGAATATCTTTGTGATCATAGCCGGTACGGTAACAATGTATAAGACATAAATGATCGGAAATTTAATACTATATAACTTTAGTTGTGTAGTATTATCGATACGACGTCTAATAACAAATATTTTAGAATTAAATTTTAGGCCTTCCCCTAAACTACCATTTCACTCAGCGTGAATAAAATTATTTATAGCCTAGATTATAGCGACTTCCCCGACTTTGCATACCGATTTTCATTAAGATATGGCCACTAATAACATAAATATTTGAGAATTAAATTTTAGGCCTTCCCCTAAACTACCATTTCGTTCAGGGCGACTACAATTTTTTATAGCCTAGATTGTAGCAGCTTATTCTTCGACTTTGCATACCGATTTTCATTAAATTCTCTTCAGCCGTTTTCTCGTGATGTATGTACATACATACATACATACATACATACATACATACAGACAGACAGGCAGACAGACAGACAGACAGACAGACAGACAGAAATTACTGACAATTAAGAAGTGCATTTCCTTGTTACTATGGACATGACTGATACATAAATGCCATCCTTTTCAAATTTGAGCAATGTACAGAAAAAAACCTCTTATTAGCCCGCCTGGTGGCCATGATCGTTAAGGCGCTGAAGTCTAAAACGGTCTAACACCGAGGTTAGCCGGTTCGAGTCCCGTTGGTCGAAAAAATTTTCACCATCAGAATGTTGGCCGGCAGGGTAGGGGAGGTGGTGGTATACAATTTCTAATCACTAGATTGCGTGCCAAAAGCCTGGATTAAATTCCAAACCTCTCCGCAGTGCTCATATGGAGTGAGGGCATATGACGCTGTTGATGGTGATTCGCCCGTCGGATGGGGACGTTAAGCCTTGAGCAGACCCCTTGGTGCTATTCGACAGGAGTAGGCTATGTGCCGGCACCGGGTTTCACCCTCTCCCTACTATCATATATCACGTCATTCATTTCATCTCCCATTAACTCCTCTGATGAGGTTGACGTCAGGAAGGGCATCCGGTCATAAAAAACCGCCACGACAAATTCATCTCACCTCATACCCGACCCCGTAGGGAAACGGGACAAGGGTTGGACAAACACACAGAAAAAACCTCTTATTATACATCAGGTGGTTCTCGAACGCCGTACTTTCTACTTATAAATGCCCCGCATGCACAAATGATGAATGGGATGTCTACCAACTGATTTTCACGGAGGAACTACTGCCAGCGGACAGGTTACGTCAGAATATACAGAGATAAGAGACGAAGTGTCGCTCGCAGTATGTTACTCAGCGCTGTCGGTCTAATGCACCCCTTGCATTAGTAAACATCGTTTTCGACCGCATAGTTCTAGGCTAGTATATGGTACAGCCGCACTACATGCATATTTGCTGTCTGCATATCAGCAATGGCTAGTGTGTTCAGCACGACGAATACACAGATATTTTAATCTTGACAATCTGGTCGGAATGCAACAGAAGCTCCAAACAGACTTATGTCTTCTACACACGAACTTCACCGAACAGCATTAGTTTTTGTTTCATACAAGCAACTCTTCCATCGAGGTGAATGTCTACACGTGTATAAATTAATAAGTTATTAAGATTTCCTTTACTGCTTTTTTGGCGTGTCTGCCCATTTTGGGGAGTAAACATTATATTTTTATTCCACTTTAGCCAGCTGGAACTAGGAATTATTTTAAAAAAGCTGTTTGTACAAACCTTGTTATCTTATATGCTAATTCCTTCGTTTATTTTCTTTAATTATTAACATAATTATTGACGGAAATACGCACAAAATGTTGTTCGTCGCGGCTAACCAATTTGTATAGCACTACGGCAAGTAGTGGAGACCTTGCATGTGCTGTGAGGAAGGGTAGTAAAAGCAAAGTCTTCTCCGTACAGGCCATGAAGGCCCTTGGAGGGGTGGAAGGTAAAGTCTTCCACTATTCGTAATCTCGGCACTTGATGGGGTAGAGTGGTTAGCTCTACGCCCGGCCGTATTTGCCTCCAGGAATTAACCTGATACTCATTTTTGGTGTAGGCTGAGTGAACCTCAGGGCCATGTGCACCTCCGGAAGTGGAAATCTCGTTTCTTAAATTTTACGACTTCCTGACGGGGATTCGAACCCACGTCCTTCCGGGCGAACATAGCACGCCTTTACCGCCTCGGACAGGCAGCCCCTAAGAGGAAGGGTAGTAGGGGTACATATGTTTCGCTGAGGTCGTGGCCACTGAGTTATAATTCACCCACTTGCCGCGCGCATTCATCAGTCTGGCAGCGTCTTTAGTGTCTGTTAGTTTCTTAGTGAGTATTCAAATACTAAATGATTTTTAATTGCATAATCATGCCGTACTTCTATTTAATTATACGGGACGAAGTGGCCGTGGGGTTACGGCCCCGCACCTCTGAGCTTGCACTCGAAGGATACTAGTTTCGAATCCCACTGTCAGTAGCCCTGAATATGGTTTTCCGTGGTTTCCCATTTTCACACCAGGCAAGTGCTCGGGCTGTACCTTACTTAAGGCTACGGTCGCTTCCGTTCCACGCGTAGCCCTTTCCTGATTCATCGTCGCCATAAATCCTATCTATGTCGGTGTGACGTAAAGCAAATTGTAAAATATATATATTCACTTGTAATCGTATTTCTACGGGAGCAAATACCATCGTTCCTAAATTATTTCTTTGGGTTATGTTATTTATTAAGTGAATGCCCCGTAGTATGTTTGTGAGACCTGGTGAAAATTTTATTATACAACATTGAATCAAAATCTCAAAACACTATTATTACGAACAATCCACGGGGCAGATTAATTACATTTACATATAAAATAACATAATACAAGCGAAATAATTTAGTCCGGTGAAAGTAAAGTTGGTATTCTCTCGCTTTGAAATTACAATTACATTTAAATATATCTTTTTTTACAATTGACTTTACGTCGCACCGACACAGATAGAACTTACGGGAAGGAAGCGGCCGTGGCCTTAATTAAGGTACAAACTCAGCATTTTCCTGGTGTAAAAATGAGAAACCACGGGAAACCATCTCCAAGGCTGTCGACAGTGGGATTCGAAACCACTTTCTCCCGGGTGCAAGCTCACAGCTGCGCGCCCGTAACCCCACGGCCAGGTTGCCCGGTACAATTACACAGCTGCACGGCATGATTATGCAATTAAAAATAAATTAGTATTTGAATACACACTAAGAAACTAACAGACAATAAAGAGACTGCCAGACTGACGAATGCGTGCGACAAGCGGGTGAATTATAACTCACTGGCCACGACTACGGCAAAAAATATGTACCCCTACTACCCTTCCTCACAGCACATGCAAAGTCTCCACTACTTGCCGTAGCGCTATACAATAAAGAAAAGATTTTGCATATAAGACAACAAGGCTTGTACAAATAGCTTTTTTTTAAATAATTCCTAGTTCCAGCTGGCTAAAGTGGAATAAAATGTAATATTTACTCTACAAAGTGGGGGTGGGAGCGAATGTCCCTCATCACCCCAGCCCCTAAACGCCGCTACTGTTTGTAGACACGCCAAAAATGCAGTAAATTGAATCTAATAACTTATTAATTTATACACGTGAAGCCATTCAACTTGATAAAGAGTTGATTGTATGAAACAAAAACTAATACTGTTCGGCGAAATATGTGTGTAGAAGGCGTACGTCTGTTTGGAACTTCTGTTGCACTCCGACCAGGTTGTCCAGCTTAAAATAATGTCTGTGTATTCACCGCTGCTGATCACACTAGCCATTGCCGATATGCAGACAGCAAATATACATGTAGTGCGGCTGTACCATACACCAGCCTAGAACTATGCGGTCGGAAACGATGTTTACTAATGCAAGGGGTGCATTATACCGGTAGCGCTGAGTAACGTGCTGCAAGCGACACTCCGTTTCTTATCTCTTCATATTCTGACGTAACCTGCCCGCTGAAAGTAGTTCCCCTGTGAAAATCAGTTGGTAGACATCCCGTTCATCATTTGTGCATGCGGGGCATTTATAAGTAGAAAGTATGAACGAACTACCGGTACTTCATTTGAACGATTCACAGTAAATAGTGTGAATGAGTGAAGTAGTTCATGCGAATGAACTGGTTCGACTCATCTCCAGTTGAGACAATCTCGATTTCGACATTAAATAGCGGACAGTCTTACCACACACGATGACATCATCGATTATTGACACTAATTTCAAAGAATACGTTAACCATTTAAATAATTATCACTTATAGGTGCAAAGTTATGAAACCGAACTTACTATACATTCCCGCGTGACGTTATAAATTCTACTCGTGGGCACAAAACACAATCAAAACGAAAGATGCATTCTATGTCAGAAACACGACTGGTGAAATCTGAAATCCAGCGGCACTCAAGAGCAGCATACCGGATTCAGAGCAGACCTCCACCTGTTATCAGCTAGGAAGCAAAGAAGGATTATGAGTTATATGTTTTCATTTTTTTAGATTGTAATTACAAATGCATGTTTTAAAATAAGCTAGTTACACTTCTCAAACTTTGCAAATATGTGTTTTATGGTTTAACAGTTCCAAATACCCGTTCTTTTTACGTGCATGCTTGCATGTTTCGGCCTTTTTAGGAGGAAATTCATGCAAAATGTATATTTTGAAGGTTTTGAGTTTACTAGCGAATATTTGAACGTTTAATATTGCATAATATGACTTTTCTTCTGATTTTCGCGTATATAATTATAATGTTAACTTGCACGATAGTGCCTTTTATGAATGTTTTCAGAATTTGGGACCATTTTTTCACAAATTTCACACGGAGAAACCGGGATGTAAACCACCGTATCCAGCGGTGAGAGGTCGACGCGCTGCCGCCTGAGTCACGGAGGCTAAATGCTGGTAAATAAATAAATAAATAAATAAATAAATAAATAAATAAATAAATAAATAAATAAATAAATAAATCTTAATTATACAGAGGTGTCCAGAAAAATGTAGATACTTTTTGATAGTTAATATTAATCATGGGCGCCCATACGACAGTTCGAAGGGGGGGGGGGTCCTAGACCTGGGGTTACGTAGTATTTTAAATATTTTGGAAGATAAATAGTGACTTGTATTCTGCGGTAGAATAACCCACGGTATATCCTGCCTGTTGGTGGGAGACGGTACTACCACATCTATATAATACTGACATTTAAATCATTTTCTTGAAAGGAAAACACCTGACTACATTAGATTTTTGTCTTTCCCTGAAAGCTAGGGCGGGGGGGGGGGCGGCTCCACCTTGCCCCCGTGTATGGGTGCCCTTGATATTAATGGAACAAAATGGCATATCGTTGCAATTCTTGCACGGTACCGTAGTCCATTGCTTTCTCAACAGATGATGGTCACGTGAATGGCGCGACAATCTTGGCGCGTTTTCCAGCAGATGATAGTGCAGCAACGAATGAAGTAAGATTGCCATTGAGCAACTCAACCCCATATTGAAGTGGTACTGGGAGTATGAAAACATGATGGAGGTACAACGGCAATGGCGTAATGTGTACGGAACTCAGCCGCCAACACGTACAACAATTTATCGTATTCGGGATAAATTTGAAGTCGACAGTACTGTTCAGGATGTGCATTTAAAAAGTCTGGCCGACCAAAAACATCAAGTCCAGCTTCCAGCGCTGCTGTGTTGCAATATTTTACCAGGTCACCTCAAAAGTCTGTGAATCAGGGTGCATGTGTAAGCAAGGCAAGCAGATCAACCGTACGACGAATTCTGAAGGCTGCAAAGTGTATAAGGTGGACATTCCAAGATCGCTGCACGCTATGAACGAGGACGACCCGGATCGAAGGATGGAGTATTGCGAGTGGTTTGAAGGCATGCACGGTTTTCAAGGATGGTTATCTGGTCTGACGAGGCGCAATTTAAACTGAACGGTACTGTAAACCACCATAACGGCGTGTACTGAACATCCTCACGTTCACGTGAACAGACATGTTGATCTGTCCGGTGTTAATGTGTGGTGTGGTCTGTCATCGCGCGGTTTGATTGGCCCATTCTTCTTTGAAGGTATCGTAACTGGTGAGGTGTATCTTCATATGCTGCGAACATCGATTTTACCTGCCATCCGAGAGGTGTTTGGAAATGAAAGATTTTACTTCCGCCTCACTACCACAGAGATGTCAGAGCCTACTTGGATGAAAATCTACCTGGACGATGGATAGGTCGAAGATGAGCTGTTGAGTACCCGCCACGGTCTCTAGAACTTACACTTCTTGACTTATACCTATGGGGAACCTTGAAAAATTAAGTTTATCGATAGAAGCCAACCAGCTACACTGAACGAGCTACGAGAAACCATCAAGGCGTCCTGTGCGGCTATCACTATCACACCGGCAACAGTGACAGCCGTAGTTCGGTCAGCAGTTCAGTGGCATCGACATTGTTTGGCTGCTAATGGGGGGGGGGGGTCACTTTGAACACATAACCTTCCGCCCGTGCAAAAATTGTAACGGTATGTCATTTTGTTCCATTAATATTGACTATCAAAGAGTCTACATTTTTCTGCACCTCTCTGTAGACTTATGCCTTTCAGCGTTCAGTCTTGAAGTCCCTCTCAATTTACAAACCGCCGCCACAATCCTCTATTTGCAACTAGTTCTGTGGCCTCGTTTAGTTTTATATATATTATCTTTAAATCGTTAGAAACTGAGTCTTAACCATCGTCGTCTTGGGTCTTCCTCTACTAAATAAGTAAACTTTCAATAAATCTTGATACAATTCAAGACTCTCCACGGACTTTGGAAAAATATTTCAAATGAATGAATAAGTAACAGTGGTCGTCTCTCGTTTGATTAATCTCGAATTACAAAATCCCACTTCCCAGACGGCACAAAACGTAAAAAAGTAACTAAGTTCTTCAGCTACACGGAGAAGCATGTGAGCATTCATATATATATTCCTGTCCTAGTAAACACAGATGACGTACACTGGTCGCCATGGTTATCCCGGTGTCGAACAACTAACTATTCACGCAAATTTTACGAGGGGGGATCAAATATAAACGGGAATTTATTTTTTATTTAAATTAATTTATTGGAAAACACAAGGCAATTACAATTTATTTTTCCTCATAGTTCCTGCTTTGAAAATGCATTTGTCCCAGCGTATGGGCAGCTTTTTGTTGCCCTCATCGTAAAAAGAACAGGGTCGTGTCACCAGCAAGTTGCGCACGAAGTCTTCCACACTCTCGTCATCTTCAAATCGTTGCCCTTCTAGAGCTTCTTTAAGCGGTCCGAACAAATGAAAAACTCCAGGCGAGTTGGTTAGGGGCGCGCAGCTGTGAGCTTGCAACCGGGAGATAGTGCGTTTGAATCCCACTGTCGGCAGCTCTGAAGATGGTTTTCCATAGTTTCCCATTTTCACACCAGGCAAATGATGGGACTGTGCCTTAATTAAGGCTTCCTTCCCACTCCTAGCCCTTTCCTATCCCATCGTCACCATAGGACCTGCCTGTGTCACTAGCAAATGGAAATCGCAGGGCGATAAGTCTGGGCTGTAAGGAGGATGATCAACTGTAGTCCAGTACATGTCCTGTAGCTCAGAGACAGTTAGAGCTGTAGTATGGGGCCGCACATTGTCGAATCGGTTGGTCTCGTCTTAAATCACTACTGATCTGCATGTAGGGCAGTCGCCCAGGTGGCAGATTCCCTATCTGTTGTTTTCCTAGCCTTTTCTTAAATGATTGCAAAGAAATTGGAAATTTATTGAACATCTCCCTTGGTAAGTTATTCCATACCCTGACTCACCTCCCTATAAACGAATATTTGTCCCAATTTGTCCTCTTGAATTCCAACTTTATCTTCATATTGTGACCTTTCCTACTTTTAAAGACACCATCCACACTTATTCGTCTACTGATTTCCTCCTACGCCATCTCTCCACTGACAGCTCGGAACATACCACTTAGTTAAGCAGCTCGCCTCCTTTCTCCTAAGTCTTCCCACCCCAAACTTTGCAACATTTTTGTAACGCTACTCTTTTGTCAGAAATCGCCCAGAACAAATCGAGCTGCTTTTCTTTGGATTTTTTCCAGTTCCTGAATCAAGTAATCCTGGTAAGGGTCCCATAAACTGGAACCATACTCTAGTTGGGGTCTCACCAGATACAAATATGCTCTCTCCTTTACATCCTTACTACAACCCCTAAATACTATCATAACCATGTGCAGAGATCTGTACCCTTTACAATTCCATTTATGTTATTGTCCCAATGAAGATATTTCCTTATATTATTACCTAGGTATTTACAATGATCCCCAAAGGGAACTTTCATCCCATCAACGCAGTAATTAAAACTGAGAAGACTTTTTCTATTTGTGAAACTCACAACCTGACGTTTATCCCCGTTTATCATCATACCATTGCCTACTGTCCATCTCACAACATTATCGAGGTCATTTGGCAGTTGCTCACAACCTTGTAACTTATTTATTACTCTGTATAGAATAGCATCATCTGCGAAAAGCCTTATCTCTGACTCAACTTCTTTACACATATCATTGATATATATATATATATATATATACGAAAACATAAAGGTCCAATAATACTGCCTTGAGGAATTCCCCATCTTAATTTTTACAGGGACAGATAAAGCTTCACCTACTCTAATTCTCCGAGTTCTATTTTCTAGAAACAGAGCAACCCATTCAGTCACTCTTTTGTCAAGTCCAATTGCACTCATTTTTGCCAGTAGTCTCCCATGATCTACCCTATCAAATGCCTTAGACAGGTCAATCGCGATACAGTCCAATTGACCTCCTGAATCCAGGATATCTGCTATATCTTGCTGGAATCCTACAAGTTGGGCTTCAGTGGAATAACCTTTCCTAAACCCAAACTGCCGTCTATCAAACCTTTTATTAATTTTGCAAACATGTCTAATATAATCAGAAAGAATGTTTTCCCAAAGCTTACTTACAATGCATTTTGCGGCGATGTGCAACCCTCGCCTTGTTCAACAGCTCGCAGTAGTAAGCAGCATTGATTGTGCGTCGCTCATGCAAAAAATCAATCAGCAAAAATGCCTCGTCTGTAATGGTGGTCCGAAGACGGCGATCGTGTTGCTGATTTTGCATACGTTCTCGTCTTTCCTTGAACTTTTTATGCCAGGCAAACACAGGCGTTCTTGACAATATTTGATCACCAAACTGTGCAGTCAATCTCTGGTAAATTTCCGCCGCTGTAACTCCTTCACGAGCAAGAAATTTTATAATTATGCCTTGCGCAGTGGAGGGGTGCACCTGTTGCTCCGACATCGTGAGCTCTCTTCATGCCTAAGCATAGCAGAAGCGCGGGGCCAGTCCTACCAACTCTTGATGTTCAGGAACAAAAATCCCGTTTATATTTGATCGACCTTCGTAGATAGATGCCCAGCCCAAAAAACATATGGTACCTATGTTAATAAATTATTATAGGCTTGGACACAACTGCGTATGCATATTTCAAAAAAGCGTCGATGGAGAATGGCTATTTATTACTGTATGAATATTTTTTAATAATTCCCGCAAACAAACCAGCTTTCGAGTTAAAATGAGGTTAACCCAGTTGCAAAGCGTTTGATCTGCTTCGGTGTCGTCATTAACGCCATTATAAACGTTGACGAGGCCGGCAGTCGCTAATTGAATGTGACCTGCGTGACAATGGCTCTCGCAGGTCGTTTAGGAGGCCTTGCGCAGCTTTAACTGAGCCTAACGATCCTCTCAGCACGGGACGATATTCACAATTAAAACAGCCAAGGAACTCCTAAAGTAAAAAGACCCACGGGCAGGAACGTACAGTATTTGTAATGTAACTATTCTCAGAGATCATTGCTCTACTTCCGTTTACTCGTTAGCTTTTGTGTACCTAATCCCAGTTTCAAAAATCAATCAATCAATCAATCAATCAATCAATCAATCAATCAATCAATCAATCAATACTGATCTGCATTTAGGACAGCCGCCCTGGTGGCAGATTCCCTGTCTGTTGTTTTCCTAGCCTTTTGTCAAATAATGGCAAAGAAATTGAAAATTTATAAAACATCTCCCATGGTAAGTTATTCCAACCCTAACTCCCCTTCCTACAAACGACTATTTGCCCCACTTTGTCCTCTTGAATTTCAGCTTTATCTTCATATTGTGATCTTTCCTACTTTTAAAGACGCCACTCAAACTTATACGTCTACTAATGTCATTCCACGCCATTTCTCCACTGACAGCTTGGAACACACCACTTAGTCGAGCAGCTCGTCTCCTTTCTTCTAAGTCTTCCCAGCCCACATTTTGCAACATTTTTTGTAATGCTACTCTCTTGTTGGAAATCACCCAGAACAAATCGAGCTGCTTTTCTTTGGATTTTTTCCAGGTCAAGTAATCCTGGTGACGGTCCCATACACTGGAATATACTCTAGTTGGGGTCTTACTAGAGACGTGTATGTCTTCTCCTTTACATCCTTACTACAACGTCTAAATACCCTATAACCATATGCAGAGATCTGTACCCTTTATTAACACCTAAGGAACTTTCACCGCATCAATGCAATAATTACAACTGAGAGGACTTTTCCTACTTGCGAAACTCACAGCCTGACTTTTAACCCCGTTTATCATCATATCATTGTCTGCTCTCCATCTCACAACATTATCGAGGTCAGTTTGCAGTTGCTCACAACTTACTTATTATTACTCTGTACAGAATAACATAATCTGCAGAAAGCCTTATCTCTGATTCCACTTCTTTACTCATATCATTGATATATAAGAAAACATAAAAGTCCAATAATACTGCCTTGAGGAATGCCGTAAATAGGACTATCGAACCTACAGTCCATTTGACCTCCTGAATCCAGGCGAAGTATGCGGCAAAAATTTGTGAATGCTGTACAGACAAAATTATGTATGGCCAACCTTTGCCCCATTTCTCTACGGGGCCGGATATGAAGTGAGATGAATCTTCGTCGCGAGTTTTTTACGACCAGATGCTCTTCCTGACGTCAACCGAATGCGAAAGGGTGTATTCACTACTGTGTATTTCTGTGGAGGTTTGTAGTGTGATGTGTTGTGTGTAGATGAAGATGGTTATTGAGCGAAACACAAACACCCTGTCCCCGAATCAGAGGAACAGACTACCGGTAAGCAATTAAAATCTTTATTAGATCGGGAATCGCATGTCTAAACCAAAGGGCATTCTGATCACTCATCCAAGATCTACAGAGTTTTCAAACAATACCTAAAATGAAGACAGGCAAGATGTGGACCGGAGAACGGAACGGAAGGAAGCTCATCAGAGAAGGATGCAGTAGTGGACGAGTGTTAAAGCTCAAGACAGAAACTGGTTGAAATAGCGTGGACGATAGCTGGCCGAAACGAAAGAATAATAGTATACAGAACAAGAACTTGTAAGATAAACCGTTTTTGTTTAAAACAGGACGGTCCTATTTGTGATAATGATGTTAAATCTCATATTACCTGAATAACTCTTCATCTTATCCGTTCCAAGGTTGTTTTTTTCCTCAGACTCAGCGAGGGATCCCATCTCTACCGCCTCAAGGACAGTGGCTTGGAACGTGAAACTTCGGATCGGGGGAAGAAACTGGGTAGGAGGACCAGTACCTCAGCAAGGCGGCCTCACCTGCTATGCCGAAAAGGGGCTTTGTGGGGAGATGGGAAGATCGGAGGGCACAGACAAGGAAAAGGGAAGGAAGCGGCCGTGGCCTAAAGTTAGGTACCATCCCAGCATTTGCCTGGAGGAGAAGTGTATAAACCACGGAAAACCACTTCAAGTATAGCTGAGCTGGTAATCGAAACCCCCTCTGCCCAGTTGACATCCGAGGCTGTTCCAGCACTCGTTCCACTTTTTTAAATTCCGTGACAGAGCCAGGAATCAAACATGCGACTTCGCGGGTGGCAGCAAGTCACACTAACCACTACACCACAGAGGCGGACCCTGAATAAATCAATGCCATATTTTTGGTAATACCGTTTCTTTTTATTTGCCTTTTGTCGCATGGACTCAGACAAATCTTATGGCTACAATGGTATACGACAAGGCTAGGACTGGGAAGGAATTGGCCCTAATTAAGCTATAGCAGCCCCAGGTTTTGGAAACCACCTCTTGAACGCAAGCTAACAGTGGTGATGTCGGAGTAAAAGTCCTCTTATTACTCCATATCGCTGGTAGACGTGATGAGGTGACTAGGAAATTCAAAACATTGTAGGTATGTCCCAAGACAGCAAGCGTCTTTTATCATCGTATACAGAGTGGTCAGGAACAACGTTGAACCAGGTACTAGTGTAGTATACTTGACGGTACACTCATTAATATTGATGCTAGTCATCATTTGAGAGGTTATTTATAAAGCTGCCAAAAAGTACGTCCCGTTTCTCCTTGACAACTTCCAGCACAGTTTCTTGTAATAATCTTTCTTTCCCATGATCAAAACTTTAAAACTAAGGGTACGCTACTATAATTATACCGCCAACTTCGCCGCGAAAAAAGGAAGCATTAAAATCATGGAGTATTATACAGTTTGCCCATGGAATAAACTTGATCGGATCACTCATAAAATATAAAAGCCATTTCTTATTAACAGTGTTGATGTAATTATTATTATTATTATTATTATTATTATTATTATTATTATTATTATTATTATTATTAATTATATACAGTCGTATCAGCACACACTTTTTTAAAACATAACCGGTTTTCGGACACTAAGGTCCATCATCAGTGTTAGAATTTAAATTCAATTCCACTTGAGTGTGTCGTCAGAATGAGTTAAAATGAGTTTAAAATGTAGCCCTGTTGACATCGACTGTAAAATAAGAAAAAGAAAAAAACAAGAGTAAAAATATGAAAAGAGGAAAAGCTAGCCCTTCCTATGGTATGTCCATACCTTTTACAACAACATTGTAAGTTTATATGTATTATTTTCATACTTTTACACTTGTTTTTTTTTCTTTTTCTTATTTTACAGTTGATGTGACAGGGCTACATTTTAAACTCATTTTAACTAATTTTGACGACACACTCAAGTGAAATTAAATTTAGATTCTAACACTGATGATCGATCTTAGTGTCCGAAAACCGGTTATGTTTTAAAAAAGTGTGTGCTGATACGACTGTATATAATTAGTAATAATAATAATAATAATAATAATAATAATAATAATAATAATAATAATAATAATAATAATAAAAGATCACTCATTCGCAAAGACTTTTCACTTTGGCAAGAAATTGAAAAGCAAAACCTATTTATTGAAACATGCAACAAAAAGAAGTTAATCCCTTTCCGAAAAAGAACAAATTCTTATATGCTTATATTGGTTAGGAAATGGTGCCCAGCAGCACGGTGTAGCAGCAATGCATGGGACATCAAAATCAATTATTTGCAGAACTGTTACCAAAGTCGTAGATGTAGTACGTTAGCCTTGATAATCCACATAATATAGCGACGGAACTTCTCTTACTTCTCTAACAGAAAAACTTCGTACTTTGCAAGAATTGAAAAGTGGAAAATGCAAAGTTGAAAAGTTGCACAGTTCGTTCGTGGAACAGGCCCCAGTTCAACCACGACCTTTCCTTATGGAACAAATATATCTTTGGAATGTTTTGACCGTCCGACCAGTTCGGTACTACCCTCCGAGCTGACATGATCGCGCCATAGCAAGCGCGCTACGGTGACACTGACTGAAACCCCCTATTGTGTTTGATGCTGATTTCACGGCATTGCTCTCAAGCTGGTCTTAGTCACGTGTAGATTTAGCAACACTGTCTCGTAAAGCTCATTTGAATTCGCCCGCGAAGCGACCTGATTGGCTAATTTCAGAAGCTAATAAAATAACACCGGCGCAATAAATCAATTCTTTTCAAATTATTTTTCAGTATAACCAAACTTCAAACACATAGCCAGTTCACGTTGTTTCCGACCACCCTGTATACAATCATATTGTATTTATCTTTAAAATCCCGTGAGGTCTGGAAACTACACTATGTTCTATAGTAGAGGTGCTCAGCTGGACGCCCGTTGAGGCTAGCCCAGTGCGGCAGGGCTGGCCTGACGTACTGTAAATGCGGGCAGCATTCGTCATAACAAATACAGTAGAGACAATACGCGACACTTACGGATTTAGCCTTGTTAAAATGGGAGACAATTCGACGGTGGCGCTCCTAGTGACTTGACCTGAAAAGTCGTGCTAAATTCAAGTATAAATGGAAATGCATTTACGAAAATGGATAAATAAATTACGTCTAGAAAGAAAGTATTATTGAGATATTAACTTCGAAGTTGCTAAAGCAATTCTGGATAAATGAATGAAGAATTATTTAAAAGGTTATTATATAAAGACTGAAATTAGACATATAAACAAAATGTGAAATGTCTTGATCTTTCATTTGAATCGTTTGTTGCAGAAACAGCACTTCTCCACTTTTGACGCTATATGAGTTATTAATACTGTCATGATTAATGCACGAAGGGCTACCTTTTTGTGCAGAAAAAACACTTCTACCATATATCTCTGCCTGTCAGTCGCGAATGAAAGTTTCCGTTTTGTGCAGAAAGAACACTTATCCTGGAGAGGTGTTGTTTTTACTTCACTTGAGTCGCTAGGAAGAGGTGTGAAAAGAGATGCAAAAGTCGCGTTTCATATAAATCAATTTATGGAGTTTCAGTATGAGGCAAATCATGTCTTAGGAAAATACTGTATTGATGGACTGTGCGTTCATACTTTCAAGTTGCTTATTTCTTCAACCCGTCTCCCTGTGTTACCAACTAGACTTGCTTATCCACAAGGCTGTCTTCCATTAAATGAAAAGAAATTAGCAGACATAAAGAAGTTGGAATCTTATATACCTGAAGAACACCATGAGTTTTATAATGAACTGTTTGCATGGACAACATCAGCGCAATAGAAGTGAGAAGCATTGTTCAAAGATAAGAGACTTACATGTTATTTGTATTATATTGTGTTGTTTTGTTTTATGTATATTTTGAACTTTGGAAGGGGATATAAAAGGAGTATTCTTCTGTTCATTTTTCTATATAATGTGGTAAAACCATAATATGTGCAAATAAGTAAGTCTTACAAATAACTATTAAATAATGGGTTTAAACACTGTATTTCCTAGGTACAAAATTTGTACTTTATTTAATAAAGTTCATTTTGAAATTGAAATGACGTTAAAATCAATGTTACACTTCCTTATATTCTCATTAATGGTGTTTGTTGCAGAAACAGCACGTCTCCACCATTTTCAACAAAGCCTGTAAAGGAACGTATTGGACTAATTCATACAAAACCTATCTGTCATAGTCATTTCAACAGTAGAATAAGCATAATAAATATCGGAAGGATAGAAATGACATTACACACTACAGACAGTTTTTTCCTGTTTTCTGAACAATTTGGTACGTTGGAGAAGTGTCGTTTTTGAAACAAACGATTCATTTATGCATTACCGTACATTTTTTGCTTTAGCATTCCTGCCTGAACTTTTACGATTAGATTTGTCTTTTCTCATTTAAAAAACATCGTATCATCGCATTAAGACACTTGTCAATAAAAATATCGGCACATTCCTTACACACATGATGCATGAATTAAGATTTAAAAGCTGGACAATTTTCCTCTTAACATGAAGCCTATTAACGGAAAGAAAATCTATAAAATCTCGACTTTAATCTGAGAAGAGGGATAGAAGAAAGAAAAGTATGAAAATGTTGTCGGTAGTGATGCTTTGAGTAATATTTACGTACAATTAGAGTAAAAATGTAACATACCCTTGGCTGTATAGTCGAGGATTTCTTAAGTCGCTGGCCTGAAAATGATCTGAACAGATCTTATAATTCTTATATAAACGTAACGTCCCTTCTTTCTTGTACACCTTATCCAAATCACTTCTGTGACATTTCAAAACCCATAGATCACACCTACAACAACACCTCGGTATTGAAGGTTAACTGCTGCACTATACAATAAAATATGCATATTATATTTTAAGCCAGTTAAAATATGGGTCGAGCAGGTCAGAAAATTATGAAGTACTATAAAAATCTCTTTGTCACTGGAAGAATATATATGCAAACACAATATTACTTACATTTTCTTGTCACGAGGGGAGCGAAAGGGAGACCGCGCATTCTTTTCTACTTCATAGTTACTGCAGCCAAACACAGCGCATACCTTTCACCTCATGTTGAGAGGAGATATCAAGGAATGACACACGCTACTATTTAATTATGTCAACTCACTGAAAACGCATAAATAACACCAAAAACTTCACACACAAATACACGTATTCTTATGACAGAATCAGTAGGTCTCAGGTCTACCCGCTAGAGAGAGCTCTAATAGCTGTCACTCGATATCTCGCTGAGTGTCGCGTATTGTCTCTACTGTATTTAGTCATAATGAAGCGAGAGAGAGCGAACACATTTTGCAGGAAAGCAAGGGAGCATTGACGTTCGACTGTGATTACGAAGCTCTCCTCCACTACACAGCGAAATGCTGACTGGGGTACATTATTAGAAATATAACTAAATAATCACAATAAAAACCTGACCTTTTCAGGATATTCCGGTCTGATTTATGTAGTTTGAGCTTACAGCACTCTGCCAAGTCCATCTGAAACCTGGGAAAAACTATAACTTACTTGAAGCCTTCCTCTCTTTTCAACGTTCAATAGGGACCTCAGTGCCAGCTACCATCCTGCTTACTTCATTCCTGATTTTGTACTTTTTGTTGTTCTACTTTAATGAAATGAAATGAAATGAAATGAAATGAAATGAAATGAAATGAAATGGCGTATGGTTTTTAGTGCCGGGAGTGTCCGAGGACATGTTCGGCTCGCCAGGTGCAGGTCTTTCGATTTCATTTATTTCCGGCAGTACCCAGCAGGGGAGGGGATATAAAATTCCTCTGTAAGTTTCTCTCTCCCAGAAATGTGTCAGTTTGTACACTCCTTAAGTGAATATTGTCCTATTGGCTGCCTATCAGAAACACGCCCCCTCAAGAAGTACAGGATTGAAACATGAACAGTAGGCTGCAGGAGCGGAGTTGCCACCGCTACGTTCCTTCGTTGCTCAACATCTGACAGTCATATCTATATTATGTGTATTATTCCTGATTTTTGAAAATATTCACAGTAAAAAACACATAATGCATTCTACATTTCCCCCCGGGCAATTTTAGTGGGGAGGAACCTTTGGGATAAACTAGTGGGAGAGGGCGGGGAGACTCTTCCTTCCGCCCCGTGATTTCGCACCCTAGTTTTCTAAAGTCCTTATCACTACATTATCTACATAACGTCCCTCTAAGTCTATAGTCTCATCACTTGATACGTAGGCTACAGTTTTTTCTCATTCATGTATTTGGTTATATGACTTCCTAACACTTTGATAGGTAGTTTTGAATGCAATACTGATTCGTCTGGAAAAATCCGCAGCCTGTTTCCAGTCATTCAACCGGGTCAGGAATGGAATTAATGAAGCCCCCATCTAGCGGCGAGGATAGGAATTGTGCCGGCTGCCGAAGCCTGTCGCACTCCTCTGGGGCAATGATTAATGAATAACCAGTGTGGCATTCAAGGAAATTACTTAATTTAAGATTGCTTAGTTTTCCTAGCAAAATATTTTCGGTAACCAATGCTTTACATAATTCTTTATAAAAGGAAGATTTGTCACTTGATGTTGAAAAGCAACTCCTTTTAACAGTAATTGGAACACTTTCCTTCCTTCCTTTTCACGTTGTATTTTTCTTTATACACAACTGGCGCCAACGGCCGTAGCCATGTTGAAACACAGGATCCCGCGAGATCTCCGAAGTTAAGCAACATTGGGCGTGGTCAAGATTTGGATGGTTGCCACGCGCTGTTGGTGGGGGGTAAGGGAATGGAGGAGAGGACCTGCCTTCGGACAGAATACACCCTTACCTTACAATTGGCCTTACGTCGCACCGACACAGATAGGTCTTATGGCGACGACGGGATAGGAAAGGTCTAGGAGTGGGGAGGAAGCAACCATGGCCTTAATTAAGGTACAGCCCCAGCATTTGCCTGGTGTGAAAATGGGAAATCACGGAAAACCATCTTCGAACCCACTATCTCCCGGATGCAAGCTCACAGCTGCGTGGTCCTAACCGCACGGCCAACTTGCCCAGAATTTCACATTGTCAAGAGCTCTTAAATATTTTTCGCACCTGACATCATGTACAGTGAACTGTTTATCTGCAGTGAGTTCAATTTCACACACTTTACAGAACAATACAGTTCAATTAATTGAGAATATCTTTTCACTGAATTCTGACACATACTGTTTTTGTTTTGGCTTTTCAACTGCACCCCACAACAGAACGTCACACACCTCCACTTAAGTCCTATAGTTGCCAGAAACTGAATAAACGAGAACAGCTGTGTCAGAACTGTCAACATTAAGAAAGTGAAACTCTACAAAAACCATATGGTGAAGAGGGGATTACCCCGGGTTCTTTCCTGAAACTGACGCAATTCACACATGAACGTGAAGAAATCGGCGACACAAACTGCACACACAAATGCATCAAGGTCAAGAAAGATTAACGCTATGTAAATAAGAAACAGCTAATGAAAACAAATGAGCAGTACACTATATGTGTTAGTGACATGTGTTTTATAGCTTAGGAATGACTTAAAAGTGAACATTTAATTATACCTGTGACCTCATTCGATGTTGAACAATCATTTTCGGTGTATAAGAATATGCTTTCTGATCGTCAATGAAACTTCTACTGAAAACAAGGAAGTATATCTCATGGTACATTGTATTTCATACTTTGACTAATTGTGACTGCATAGTTTGCATGATATTAATTTTCATAACTATTTTTGAATAATCATCATTTACTAAAATATTGGTGAAATTAGGATAGGCTTAATTGCAGTTTGGAATTGTGTAGTTCTTGTGTATTACTTTCGATATTCAATAATTAACAGCAGCTTTTATCCTGTTAGGGGTTGTAGGATAAAAAAATAGAGCACGACTAAGTAGTATTGTAGTGTAGTCGTATATTAATTACCTTATTGTTGTGTACTATCCCAGACAATATATCCCTCCGTTCATTTATTTTTTTTGCAAATAAGTTATTTTATTTTTTTAATTTAAAAATTTCCCCCCGTAAAGAATGGCTAAGGAGCGCGAGTGTACTTATTGTGGGTGTGGTGAGGCATTGAGGGGTATGAGGGAGGAGTTGGAAAGTTTGAGGGAGATAATTAGGATTCTCACAGAAGACAGGAAGGAAGATAGGACTCCCTCAAACAATGTACAGGTTACAGTAGGTGTACAAGAGGGAGGGGAAGGAAAGGGAAGAGTTGTAGAAGACAGGTGGTCTAATGTTCTAAGGGGAAGGAGATTGGAGGCCAAGGGCTCTATTCAGGATCAGAATTCAGGACAGGTGTCTGTGCGAAATCGGTACGAGTCACTCCAGGTAGAACAACAGAGGGAAGATGAGGGACAGGGAACTGTTGCTGAGATGCGTGGAAGTAGGAGGAAGGGAAAAGGTAGGAAAGGGAAATGTAGAGTAGAGGATAGGAAAAGACAGGTGGAACAGGGTCATGGGAAGGAGAAAAGGGAGGAGGAAATAGCTTCTGCAGCTATCAGGAAAGATAGGGCTGACCAGGAGGGGAGGGGATCAAATGAGGTGGGTAGGGTTGAGGCTCTGGTCATGGGGGATTCCATCGTTAGACACGTGGGGAAGGTGTGTGGAGGAAAGGGAACCAGGGTAGAATGTTATCCAGGAATTAGGTTGAGGCAGATGTTGAGGAAAGTAGAAGAGAGGGAGGAGGGGAAGGAGAAGGTGGTAGTGTTTCACGTTGGTACCAACAACGTAAGGCAAGCTGATATAAGTACCAACATAGTTGGAGATGTGTGGGATCTGGTAAATGCAGCACGGGTGAAGTTTAAGAAAGCGGAGATTGTTATTAGTGGAATACTGTGTAGGAGGGATACTGACTGGAGGGTGATTGGGGATTTAAATGAGACTATGGAGTGGGTATGTGGGAAACTGGGAGTGAAATTTCTAGATCCTAATGGGTGGGTAGGAGATAGGGATCTGCGCTTGGATGGCCTTCATTTAAACCGCAGTGGTACGTATAAGTTAGGAAATTTGTTTGGAAGGGTAATAGGGAGGTACATTCAGGGAAACGGGATGGCCTAGGGAGCGGTGATAAGGGAACAGGGAACTGGAAATAAAGTAGGGATGACATAAAATTGTTAGTGTTGAACTGTAGAAGTATTGTAAAGAAAGGAATAGAATTAAGTAATTTAATAGATATATATTTACCAGATATTGTAATAGGAGTTGAATCATGGCCGAGAAATGATATAATGGATGCAGAAATTTTCTCATGGCACTGGAGTGTGTATCGTAGAGATAGGATAGGAAAGGTGGGAGGGGGAGTTTTCATTCTGGTGAAAGAAGAATTTGTAAGCTACGAAAAAGTTAAAGATGAGACACATGAAATTCTAGGTGTAAGGCTCATTTCTGAAGATAATAGGCAACTTGATATATTTGGAGTGTACAGATCGGGAAAGGGTAGCGCTGATGCGGATTCGGAATTATTTGATAGGATAGTCAGCTATGTGGGAAACGACATGGAAAGAAATGTGATTGTAGCGGGAGATCTGAATTTGCCAGATGTCAATTGGGAAGGAAATGCGAACGACAGGAAGCATGACCAACAAATGGCAAATAAGTTAATATGGGAAGGACAGCTGATTCAGAAAGTGATGGAAACAACCAGAGGGAAAAATATTTTGGATGTGGTGCTGATAAAACCAGATGAGCTCTATAGGGAAACTGAAGTAATGGATGGTATTAGTGATCATGAAGCTGTTTTTGTGGTAGTTAAAAATAAATGTGATAGAAAGGAAGGTCTTAAAAGTAGGACTGTTAGGCAGTACCATATGGCTGATAAAGCAGGTATGAGGCAGTTTCTAAAAAGTAACTATGATCGGTGGAAAACGGTAAATAAAAATGTAAACAGACTCTGGGATGGGTTTAAAGAAATTGTTGAGGAATGCGAAAACAGGTTTGTACCTTTAAGGGTGGTAAGGAATGGTAAAGACCCACCTTATTATAACAGAGAAATAAAGAGACTAAGAAGGTGGTGCAGACTGGAAAGAAATAGAGTTAGAAATGGCTGTGGAAGTAAGGAGAAAATGAAGGAACGTACTAGAAAATTGAATCTAGCAAAGAAGGCAGCTAAGGATAACATGATGGCAAGCATTATTGGCAGTCATACAAATTTTAGTGAAAAATGGAAGGGTATGTATAGGTATTTTAAGGCAGAAACAGGTTCCAAGAAGGACATTCCAGGAATAATTAATGAACAAGGGGAGTGTGTATGTGAGGATCTTCAAAAGGCAGAAGTATTCAGTCAGCAGTATGTAAAGATTGTTGGTTACAAGGATAATGTCGAGATAGAGGAAGAGACTAAGGCCAAAGAAGTAATAAAATTTACGTATGATAACAATGACATTTACAATAAGATACAAAAGTTGAAAACTAGAAAAGCGGCTGGAATTGATCAGATTTCTGGGGATATACTAAAGACAATGGGTTGGGATATAGTACCATATCTGAAGTAATTATTTGATTATTGTTTGGCCGAAGGAGCTATACCAGATGAATGGAGAGTTGCTATAGTAGCCCCTGTGTATAAAGGAAAGGGTGATAGACATAAAGCTGAAAATTACAGGCCAGTAAGTTTGACATGCATTGTATGTAAGCTTTGGGAAGACATTCTTTCTGATTATATTAGACATGTTTGTGAAATTAATAACTCGTTCGATAGAAGGCAATTCAGTTTTAGGAAAGGTTATTCCACTGAAGCTCAACTTGTAGGATTCCAGCAAGATATAGCAGATATCTTGGATTCTGGAGGTCAAATGGACTGTATCGCGATTGACATGTCTAAAGTATTTGATAGGGTGGATCATGGGAGACTACTGGCAAAAATGAGTGCAATTGGACTAGACAAAAGAGTGACTGAATGGGTTGCTATATTTCTAGAAAATAGATCTCAGAGAGTTAGAGTAGGTGAAGCTTTGTCTGACCCTGTAATAGTTGAGAGGGGAGTTCCTCAGGGCAGTGTTATCGGACCTTTATGTTTTCTTATATATATAAATGATATGAGTAAAGGAGTGGAATCGGAGGTAAGGCTTTTTGCGGATGATGTTATTCTCTATAGAGTGATAAATAAGTTACAAGATTGTGAGCAACTGCAACGTGACCTCGAAAATATTGTGAGATGGACAGCAGGCAATGGTATGTTGATAAACGGGGCTAAAAGTCAGGTTGTGAGTTTCACAAATAGGAAAAGTCCTCTCAGTTTTAATTACTGCGTTGATGGGGTGAAGGTTCCTTTTGGGGATCATTGTAAGTATCTAGGTGTTAATATAAGGAAAGATCTTCACTGGGGTAATCACATAAATGGGATTGTAAATAAAGGGTACCGATCTCTGCATATGGTTATGAGGGTGTTTAGGGGTTGTAGTAAGGATGTAAAGGAGAGTGCATATAAGTCTCTGGTAAGACCCCAACTAGAGTATGGTTCCAGTGTATGGGACCCTCACCAGGATTACCTGATTCAAGAACTGGAAAAAATCCAAAGAAAAGCAGCTCGATTTGTTCTGGGTGATTTCCGACAAAAGAGTAGCGTTACTAAAATGTTGCAATGTTTGGGTTGGGAAGAATTGAGAGAAAGAAGAAGAGCTGCTCGACTAAGTGGTATGTTGATACAGATGTTGATTCCCATAGGGAATCTGAAATTTTTGTCCTGAATGAGCAAATTTATAATACCAATATAAATGGTCCGTTATTGGACATTATAAATTTTCCAGCTAGCTCATTCTTGGTTGCCAGCGTTTCGCCCTCGTGTGCTAGGGTGGGCTCATCAGTTGGTACCTAGCACACCTACCAACACGCTGGCTAGTGCATACCGTGGAGGCCACTGCGTAGGCTAACTGGAGCCACCGGCAGTGCCAATGCACTAAGAGACTTTGTCTCATCACTAAAAATTGATGCCAGCTTGGCCATCAGATGATACAGATGTTGATTCCCATAGGGAATCTGAAATTTTTGTCCTGAATGAGCAAATTTATAATACCAATATAAATGGTCCGTTATTGGACATTATAAATTTTCCAGCTAGCTCATTCTTGGTTGCCAGCGTTTCGCCCTCGTGTGCTAGGGTGGGCTCATCAGTTGGTACCTAGCACACCTACCAACATGCTGGCTAGTGCATACCGTGGAGGCCACTGCGTAGGCTAACTGGAGCCACCGGCAGTGCCAATGCACTAAGAGACTTTGTCTCATCACTAAAAATTGATGCCAGCTTGGCCATCAGATGATACAGATGTTGATTCCCATAGGGAATCTGAAATTTTTGTCCTGAATGAGCAAATTTATAATACCAATATAAATGGTCCGTTATTGGACATTATAAATTTTCCAGCTAGCTCATTCTTGGTTGCCAGCGTTTCGCCCTCGTGTGCTAGGGTGGGCTCATCAGTTGGTACCTAGCACACCTACCAACACGCTGGCTAGTGCATACCGTGGAGGCCACTGCGTAGGCTAACTGGAGCCACCGGCAGTGCCAATGCACTAAGAGACTTTGTCTCATCACTAAAAATTGATGCCAGCTTGGCCATCAGATGATACAGATGTAGATTCCCATAGGGAATCTGAAATTTTTGTCCTGAATGAGCAAATTTATAATACCAATATAAATGGTCCGTTATTGGACATTATAAATTTTCCAGCTAGCTCATTCTTGGTTGCCAGCGTTTCGCCCTCGTGTGCTAGGGTGGGCTCATCAGTTGGTACCTAGCACACCTACCAACATGCTGGCTAGTGCATACCGTGGAGGCCACTGCGTAGGCTAACTGGAGCCACCGGCAGTGCCAATGCACTAAGAGACTTTGTCTCATCACTAAAAATTGATGCCAGCTTGGCCATCAGATGATACAGATGTTGATTCCCATAGGGAATCTGAAATTTTTGTCCTGAATGAGCAAATTTATAATACCAATATAAATGGTCCGTTATTGGACATTATAAATTTTCCAGCTAGCTCATTCTTGGTTGCCAGCGTTTCGCCCTCGTGTGCTAGGGTGGGCTCATCAGTTGGTACCTAGCACACCTACCAACACGCTGGCTAGTGCATACCGTGGAGGCCACTGCGTAGGCTAACTGGAGCCACCGGCAGTGCCAATGCACTAAGAGACTTTGTCTCATCACTAAAAATTGATGCCAGCTTGGCCATCAGATGATACAGATGTTGATTCCCATAGGGAATCTGAAATTTTTGTCCTGAATGAGCAAATTTATAATACCAATATAAATGGTCCGTTATTGGACATTATAAATTTTCCAGCTAGCTCATTCTTGGTTGCCAGCGTTTCGCCCTCGTGTGCTAGGGTGGGCTCATCAGTTGGTACCTAGCACACCTACCAACACGCTGGCTAGTGCATACCGTGGAGGCCACTGCGTAGGCTAACTGGAGCCACCGGCAGTGCCAATGCACTAAGAGACTTTGTCTCATCACTAAAAATTGATGCCAGCTTGGCCATCAGATGATACAGATGTTGATTCCCATAGGGAATCTGAAATTTTTGTCCTGAATGAGCAAATTTATAATACCAATATAAATGGTCCGTTATTGGACATTATAAATTTTCCAGCTAGCTCATTCTTGGTTGCCAGCGTTTCGCCCTCGTGTGCTAGGGTGGGCTCATCAGTTGGTACCTAGCACACCTACCAACACGCTGGCTAGTGCATACCGTGGAGGCCACTGCGTAGGCTAACTGGAGCCACCGGCAGTGCCAATGCACTAAGAGACTTTGTCTCATCACTAAAAACTGATGCCAGCTTGGCCATCAGATGATACAGATGTTGATTCCCATAGGGAATCTGAAATTTTTGTCCTGAATGAGCAAATTTATAATACCGATATAAATGGTCCGTTATTGGACATTATAATTTTTCCAGCTAGCTCATTCTTGGTTGCCAGCGTTTCGCCCTCGTGTGCTAGGGTGGGCTCATCAGTTGGTATCTAGCACACCTACCAATTTATAATGTCCAATAACGGACCATTTATATTGGTATTATAAATTTGCTCATTCAGGACAAAAATTTCAGATTCCCTATGGGAATCAACATCTGTATCATCTGATGGCCAAGCTGGCATCAATTTTTAGTGATGAGACAAAGTCTCTTAGTGCATTGGCACTGCCGGTGGCTCCAGTTAGCCTACGCAGTGGCCTCCACGGTATGCACTAGCCAGCGTGTTGGTAGGTGTGCTAGGTACCAACTGATGAGCCCACCCTAGCACACGAGGGCGAAACGCTGGCAACCAAGAATGAGCTAGCTGGAAAATTTATAATGTCCAATAACGGACCATTTATATTGGTATTATAAATTTGCTCATTCAGTACAAAAATTTCAGATTCCCTATGGGAATCAACATCTGTATCATCTGATGGCCAAGCTGGCATCAATTTTTAGTGATGAGACAAAGTCTCTTAGTGCATTGGCACTGCCGGTGGCTCCAGTTAGCCTACGCAGTGGCCTCCATGGTATGCACTAGCCAGCGTGTTGGTAGGTGTGCTAGGTACCAACTGATGAGCCCACCCTAGCACACGAGGGCGAAACGCTGGCAACCAAGAATGAGCTAGCTGGAAAATTTATATTGTCCAATAACGGACCATTTATATTGGTATTATAAATTTGCTCATTCAGGACAAAAATTTCAGATTCCCTATGGGAATCAACATCTGTATCATCTGATGGCCAAGCTGGCATCAATTTTCAGTGATGAGACAAAGTCTCTTAGTGCATTGGCACTGCCAGTGGCTCCAGTTAGCCTACGCAGTGGCCTCCATGGTATGCACTAGCCAGCGTGTTGGTAGGTGTGCTAGGTACCAACTGATGAGCCCACCCTAGCACACGAGGGCGAAACGCTGGCAACCAAGAATGAGCTAGCTGGAAAATTTATAATGTCCAATAACGGACCATTTATATTGGTATTATAAGTGGTATGTTCCGAGCTGTCAGCGGAGAGATGGCGTGGATTGACATTAGTAGACGAATAGGTTTGAATGGCGTCTATAAAAGTAGGAAAGATCACAATATGAAGATAAAGTTGGAATTCAAGAGGACAAACTGGGGCAAATATTCATTTATAGGAAGGGGAGTTAGGGATTGGAATAACTTACCAAGGGAGATGTTCAATAAATTTCCAATTTCTTTGAAATCATTTCGGAAAAGGCTAGGAAAGCAACAGATAGGGAATCTGCCACCTGGGCGACTGCCCTAAATGCCGATCAGTATTGATTGATTGATTTGCCAACTATAGTTTCCCGAGTGAGGTGCACAAATGCTTGCCATCTCTTCCTGTCTGCATACATCATCTATTCTGGGACATCTTTCCATTTGAGACCTGTGCCTATCCAGCGTTTGTCTAGGTCTTTCTCTGGGTGTTTTTTCTTGGACAGTAACCCTTGAAGTATTTTCTGGCAACTTCACTTTGTCACCTAGAGGTCTTCCACGCATTCCCAGATCTTGTTTCGAGGGACACTCTAATAGGCCTTATCAGTGTCCAAAAATGTAATCGCAAGATTCTTTCCATGTTCCCAGTACTTTTCTCTAAGCATTCTAACAGCAAAATGAGATCCATAGTACTTTGATCTTTCTTGAATCTGCATTGTTCTTCCTCAAGCAAAGGTTCCACCATCTTCCTAATTGAAGAGGTGGCTTCCCGAACACACTAAGTTAAAAAGTAGTATTTTTCTGGAGAAGCATTTTTTTATAAATTTAGGTATTATTCATAATGTTTGTACCATGGCCTTTCTTAATTGCCTCTTAAAGGTAGAATGATTATTATTTTTATAATACAAACACCCATTCTCGGAAAAGTACTGGATTTTAATGCCGGGTTTTTTTTCATTTTGGAAATAGTATGAAATTATAAAAACAAAAGCATTCCTGAGTGCTAACTTCATTGGAACATGACTAAAGTAATCTTATAGCTTGACATCAGGGTTTTATTAGAGAAAAGGTTCTTCTTCATCCCAGTTAATATCGTCACTGTCTTTAGCTGGCGATGTGCGGTGGCCCAAAGCTTTTTCATAAAAGGCTTTGTCCTTTCGATTAAGCTGCACAAATATGTATAGTTTCTCCACATCCTTCTTCTTTAACTCACTATTTATTTATTTATCGTATGGCATATAAATATATACAGAAACAAGAAAGCAAGTACATTATATTTTAATGTTCAAAGATGTTATCCATTCTAGAGCCTCTGTATTGGCCTCTAGAAAATCAAACCAATCTCCAGGGTAGGCTCTTCTGCTACACTCCTTTACAATGTGTTCGATGGTTTGAAAAGGAGCATCACAGTCACATTTAACTCGCTTATTTTGTTCTTCTCTTAGATTTCTGAGCAGGATCTCCAGAAAGAGCCTGCTGTCTTCTTCAGAACACTGTATGTACTTGGGTCTCCTGGTGTTTTTGGCCTATATGCTGCTGTACCCCTTTTTGTAAATAAACACCATTTGCTCCCTCATCAGAAATGGCAATTTCAATTTCAAAACACCATCGGAGGAATTTTTGAAGTTTTGAAGACTCCAGTCTTTACCAAGAACTTTTACAGTACCATTTTTAGCCAGGATGGAATGGTAGTCATCTGGATGAAGTCTCTGTTGCTGAGACCTGTACTCTTTCTCAACTCTCCCAAACACTCCATCAGGAGGCATAAAGCTGTGCCCCCTGATTGGGAAGCAGTGCTCTATTACATTGAAAACATGACTGGTGTTAACATAGTTCAGAAGGAAACCCAACATTGTTGCATTTTTGTTCCAACTGCTTGCAGAATCTGAAGAGAGTCTCGGTATGAGGAAGTGCACACTCTCTCTAACAATTTTCTCTTCAAGGATTTGTAGGAAGCTGTGCAGTGCAGACACCCCCATTCGATCCACGTCCAGACTGATCTTCAGTGGAAGTGTACGTGCACTGTTCTTTCTTTCATGAATAACAAAGGTAAGATTATACAACTATATCTGTCGTGCATAGAATGTTTCAGATATCCTGATCATTGGGACTGGTTCTGCTGCATATCAAAGGCAATCTTCACAATACCCTCTTCCTCAGACTTCATTATCTCATAAAGCTTGTGTAAAATATATCTTGTCATCCATTCCATGTTTTCACCTGGGCTTCTGGATTTCTTGTTTTAACTTTATAATCCTCACAAAATGAGCAGATATCTGTTTTTGGATTTCCAAATCCTATGTTAAATTTGGTTAGGAAAATTTTAAAAAACTTACTAAAAGATGCACTTGGATTTCCTTCATTTTTTTTGATCTTCCAAAGTTGCCAACATTTCTTAACAGAAAGAGACGGGTCCATGTAAACACGTACACTTTTCCCCCGACCATAGTGACTTTCCCTTTACTTCAGTTTCTTCAGAAAATCAGATATTGATTGTGAAATCTCCACATCCTAGGTCCAATTCGAGAGCCCCCTCTCCTCTCACGTCTACATTCACCAGTTGCCAGTGGCGGCTCGTGGATATCAGCAGTGGGGGGCAGACCTTAGTTTCATAATTCCACAAATATCTCAAGTTCTTCAAACCATGTTATCAAGACACACACTTCGAACACTATACGGTGCAATGCATATGCAATTGCTTTGATTATTATTATTGTTATTATTATTATTATTATTATTATTATTATTATTATTATTATATGCCTTTACTGGCAGGACCTAGTGTTTACAGTGCACTATGTCTTCTGGTATGGGTTAGAGCAATTTTGTTACTTTCATTGATCTGTCTCTGTCTTATCCTTGGCTTTGACAATATGAAAGTGAATGAGGTATGAGCGATGCTAGTAATGCCATTCTTTCTGCAGCCAGTCCCTGCTATGAATGGTGTGAAAATGTTGCTCATAGGGTAGGTTGGTGCATGCATTTCAGTGGGCTTGGCAGACTGATATGTAACAGCAACTTCTGGCTCAGTGAGGAAAGCAACGGGAAACTACCTCACTCCTCATTTCCCTAGTATGCCTCTTCAGTGATGCCTAGGCCATCTATGACAGCTGATGGCAGAGCTGTTGAGGATCCAACCAGCCTTAGGGCTGAAGACTGAACATACATCCCCCTGTGGGTGGGGGCGGTAGAATAACACCCACGGTATCCCCTGCATGTCGTAAGAGGCGACTAAAAGGGGCCCCAAGGGCTCTGAACTTTGGATCGTGGGTTGGCGACCACGGGGTCCTCAGCTGAGTCCTGGCATTGCTTCCACTTACTTGTGCCAGGCTCCTCACTTTCATCTATCCTGTCTGAACTCTCTTGGTCAACTCTTGTTCTTTTCCTACCCCGACGCTATTAGGTTTGCGAGGGCTAGAGAGTCTTTCATTTTCACGACCTTCGTGGCCCTTGTCTTTCTTTGACCGATATCTTCATTTTTTGAAGTGTCGGATCCCTTCCATTTTTCCCTCTGATTGGTGTTATATAGAGGATGGTTGCCTGGCCGTACTTCCTCTTAAAACAATAATCACCACCACCACCACTGAACATACATACACATACATTATTATTAACAAGATCGAGTTATGTTTACGAATAGTTTCACTGTAGTGATCACTTAAACAAGACACGACATTGACTTCACCAAGCATTTCAAAGTCCATGGTACTATTGATATCACCCCTGTGGTGACCCATTTATCTCCTTTCCTAGAACGGGAGAATAGCAGGCAAGGAAAGCAGTAAAAGGTTTCTGAGATATCACTTCCACATATCCGCGAGTTCTTGTTATATACCGTACGTCAGGAGAATTAATTTGCCTTTGGAAAGCCCTATTTTCATTTTTCTTGGTCTCCGGGTTTTTCAACAAGAAGTCTGGTGTCGGCCTAAAACACTCCTTCAGTTCGACTTTCTTCTCGATAGAAAGAGAAGAAAACGTTAGCACTTTAATATGTTCGACGGTAATCATACCGTACGAAGTGCAAACATAACACTACGCCTACATACAAATCACAACCTTTCTCCTAATTTCACCTTGTAGTCACCTCACGAGATCATTCATCAACACGAAGTTAAACATCGCGCTCTCCAAGTGAGTATGGCCAACATGAGTCAAGTGCGAGGAGACAGTAGTTACAGTCGTTACTCGTTTCGTTAGTTAATAATCCTAAAAATTACAAGACTATTTTAAATATATACCGGCACATTTAACTCAGGTAAGTACCTCAGTAAAATAGTCCCTGGTTTTAGGAGAGAAATGGCATAAACTGACACCTATTAATTAGAAATCAGATCACCAATGTTTCGGGTAGGTTGGCTGCAACAATAGCCCGCGGCAGAAACGCGCCGGAATCTCCGTAGAACAGCACATCTCTACTGCGCCTCTGATTGGCTCCCTCGAGGCCAGTCAAGCGAGACGCGGAGTATTTGGCCCGCTATGAGAGAGCGCCCTCCTGCGCGGGCCCAGCAGCGCATCGTGCCGCAGTACAGTACCACTCGCACCCTTGATAATAATCTTATAGTACGTAAAATATTTCCCTTGTTAACATTTAAGATTAAAATTCCCGAATTTAATGGAACCCCGTGGGAGGCGCGTGCCTTAGCACCTCCCAAACGAGCCGCCACTGCCAGTTGCTGAGAAAATTTAATACTTTGCTATACCATTCAACCTCCTCCTCATTATTTTGGTTGAGAAGCAAAGGTTTTTCCGCACACACGTATAATATGTCCAGTTTTCTTCCTAATGAAGTAGTTGTTACTAACCTTGGTTCACAATTAAGTATTTATTATTTTCCACCTAGTCGATACAATGATTGCTTAAGGCAATTTAATGGTTAAAAGTGGTACATGTTTCGTATCTTATCAACATCTTCAGCCACATAACACTGTTTAGATGAAAAATATATAAAATTGACAAAGTAATGCTTAAGAGGAAGTGTCCTTAAAATTAACATAAGATTGACAACATTAAAACAAACAAAAACTCAAGAGAAAATATATAAATTATTACTACAATTGAAAGCAGTTGTCAAGGAAACACTTGTACAATATTCCATAGAGAGTATGTCCTAAATGAATATTCTTTTCTTAATAATTCATGAAAAAAAGGTCAAATTATAAATTATACAGTTTATAGGTAATTGTCGAAATGAAGAAAACCAGATATCACAATGTGGTTCTTATTATTAATGCAGATGAAAATATATTACACCAGACACAAGACTGTGAAAGAATGACAGGAGTTACTGTTCCAAAGGAAAGCAGGCTTAATAAGAATTGACAACTAAGAATTAGTTATATTTTCATCTGCATTAAAAATAAGAACCACATTGTGATATCTGGTTTTCTTCATTTCGACAATTACCTATAAACTGTATAATTTATAATTTGACCTTTTTTCATGAATTATTAAGAAAAGAATATTCATTTAGGACATACTCTCTATGGAATATTGTACAAGTGTTTCCTTGACAACTGCTTTCAATTGTAGTAATAATTTATATATTTTCTCTTGAGTTTTTGTTTGTTTTAATGTTGTCAATCTTATGTTAATTTTAAGAACACTTCCTCTTAAGCATTACTTTGTCAATTTTATATATTTTTCATCTAAACAGTGTTATGTGGCTGAAGATGTTGATAAAATACAAAACATGTACCACTTTTAACCATTAAATTGCCTTAAGCAATCGTATCGACTAGGTGGAAAATAATAAATACTTAATTGTGAATCTATTGAAGTGCGATACGGACCATGAAACTGATTTTATGTAACTAACCTTGGTCTCGTTTCTTGGCCTGCGAGTTTTAGGTTCTTTAACACTCATGTATTTGACAAGAAAATCGTCTTGCTCACGTTTGGTTTTGAAAACATACAACTTACTGTGAAAATCAACAATGTCTTCTTTATTCAAATCCCCTGCCATGCATTGCTTCATTATAAGATTGCAGTCTTTGCTAGGAACACCATGGGCACTAATACTATTCCAAGCATACTTGAGTTTTTGTCCCAATTTTCTGGATTCAGTTTTCTCTTCCTACTAATTAATTAATTAAAATCTCTCATTTCTCATTTTCCTGTTCATCAGCTAAACACTCTAAATCAAAATCACACATTGTTCCACAATAAATGTTGTGGTAAAATATTACTAATACCAAACTATGTGTAAACAAAAGAAGTGGACACTTCGTGTTCTACCGCTCATGCACAATATAGCAGACTGTGATTAAGAACATTATGGCATATTACATCAACTGCCTTAGCATAGTTTGGAAAAAAAAAAAGTCTTGATTTTTCCACCTGATTATCTACATGACTAAGAACCGCTTCGCCAATACTCTTCTCTCAACTGATACATCTATGCCTTCTAAACAATAACAAATGTAAAATAACAGAAAATTGACTTAGTGTTTTTTGGAATCCACCTCTTCAGTTCTCATTTTAATGATCTTTTCCAACAGTGTCAGGGTGTGTGACAACGTTGTACCTCTGTAGTTTCCACGTTTCTATCTGTTGCCCTTCTTAAACAGTGGGATGATGATTCCTTTTCTCCAATCTTCCGGGATTTTGTTTGTTTGAATAGTAATAATTTTTGCTACTTGCTTTATGTCGTACTTTCAGCGAAGATGGGATAGGAAAGGCCTAGGAGTGGGAAGGAAGCGGCCGTGGCCTTAATTAAGGTACAGCCCCAGCATCTTCCTGGTGTGAAAATGGGAAACCACGGAAAACCATCTTCAGGGCTGCCGACAGTGGAGTTCGGGACCCACTATCTCCCGGATGCAAGCTCACAGTTGCGTGCCCCTAACCGCTCAGCCAACTCGCCCGGTAGTAACAATTTTTAACTTTGTGTGCAACTTTGATATTACTGTACATAATTAGTACATATATTAAAGTTTCTTGTTACACATTTGTTCATATTTTTAGGATATTACATAAAATCCTGAATCCTAAAATATAACTGTTCATTCCTCTCAGATAATTTTTCAGTTATTTGATGCATATTGAAAATCTGATTCCGACAGCTTCTCTGTGGTCTAAAACCATACTGGTTTTCATCCAACTTACTCTCAACCTTTGATCACATCCTCCTTTCCAAAATGCCAGCGAACACCTGGCCTGATATATTGATCCATGAAATACCTTGACAGTTGTTGCAATTCTTCCCGTTCCTGTTGCTTGTAGACAGGCAAACGTCTTTATTCAATCCAATCAAGGTGCCTTACTCATATTCCATGCACACATTACCTTTAAATTAGCACGTACTGGTGCTTAATTACGCTGACTTTATACCTTTTTACAGCAGGCAAGTAACCGAGCTGGATTCTCATTCTTCCGTCAACATGGTATTCTTCGGCAGTTTCATTAAATCTGTCCTAGAATTTATCAACTGAAGATGACCATATTCCATTTAAAAAATCCATTAAGGTAGCTTGTTTGCCTTTATGAATTACAGGGAAATCAATCGAGTTAAGTGTTAATTTTATCATCACTATATAAGAGACAATGTTCCACAACGAAAATGGCTAATTTTGCCAGTAATAAAATGTAATCTATGCTACATACACATGTCCAGCTCCATGGATAAATGGTCAGCATGCTGGCCTTTGGTCACAGGGGTCCCAGGTTCGATTCCCGGCAGGGTCGGGAATTTGGACTATCATTGGTTAATTTCGCTGGCATGAGGGCTGGGTGCATCATTATTTCATCCTCATCACAATGTACAGGTCGCCTATGGGCGTCAAATCAAAAGACCTGAACCTGGTGAGCCGAGCATGTCCTCGGACACTCCCGGCACTAAAAGCCATAGGTCATTACATACCACCCCACAAAAATATAATTTCAATCCAGGAGTTTAACAGTGAAACAGGGAGAGATATGTTATTTCAGTTTTATTTATTAAATACATTGCATTACAACAAAACTAAACTGTCTCCAGAATTCTACTGTATTAACAGTATACAGTATTCAGTGCTGTGCTCCAATGTAAGTCTTCCAATGCTGTGAACACACCTGCAATGCTACGGTGACCCAAAAGTCAGCTTGCCGAGTTCACTGCATTTCACCTTCTTGCCTATTTATACCAACCTACTGGCACTCACTTGCCTCCTACACAATTCCTTTGCCAAAAAGAAGCAGCCAATAAATTCCAGTGTGGGGAAGAAAATTATCAGTCTTCTTGATAACCACTTATTAAGAACTGCGGGAATTCTGTGTGATCATTCTGTGACTATAGTAATAGGAGCAGGAAATAGATATGGCAAAGAATTCTATAAAAGAAAGATAATCTTGTCATTGAACAGACTGAAGTGGAAGTGTGTTGCCTTCAATGTTACTTAACGCATTGACGACGGGCCCCGAACGGAGGCTACTACCCCATGTAGACTGGATAGTTCAAGCCTCCAAGAAAGAAATTACACTGCTACACTCACTACTGTAACTCGAAAAGTATTCCAGATATTGACCTCAAACTTCGAACGTATACTCAGTAGGTTGCTTAGTAGTCTGTACGCTGTGATTCCTTTCAAAGCAGTACCATTTGTGGCTCCATTTAATAGTCTTTCTGACTGCAGTGTAATAAGAATGCCCTGTTTGTGCCTTTCGTGTACTTATTGTTTTCGAAATATGCAAGGATTTCTCTTTACAGCTATTCCGCGTTTAGTGTTAGCTGTTAATCATTATAAATATCTAATTTACCTGTCACTAGGTACCTTTTATAACCGATCTGTACATAATCACAATTATCGGTAGCTGTCAGCAACTGAATACGCCGCGCCATGTTGACAACCGCACTGGAACTCCAGGGAATAGCTGTACATATCAGACATTATTTTGTTAAATACATGGAAGGTTAACGAAAGAAAGATGCAGCGATAATTTATATTCTATGACTACACCGTGTGGAACTCCTAATCTCACCCGCAATTTCATTAATAATTGAGGAAATACATGTTGCATAAAAGCAAGAATTCTCATAGCCCGTCACTTACTGTCAGCTGAGAAACTATGAGAATTCTCAGGGCTTGTCACCCATGTGGCACATCAGAGAATGAATCTGCATATAAAAGTTGAAATACTTTGTCGTCACGCAGGGCGCGTAAGAACACCCATGAATATATAAAGTTTCCATAGCTACAAAGATTGCACAATTAGAAAAATACATAGATACTAAAATCTACGATCCCTCTACTCCATGACATGACTGGAAGTAGTTAAAATTATAGCCAACAGATAGCACAAGCTCCAAACAAGCCCGTGCATAAAAATGGAGATTTCCGGGGCCCGTCAACAACTGCTGGCCGCACTACGACGGAGAGGTCCGGGGCCGGTCGTCAAAGTGTTTTGTCTATATGAAATAAAAAAAAAAAACACCTCTTCACTTCAATTCAATCTTGTTCTTTGTCTGGTTGTGAAAACCCATTTTGGCTGTTAACTGAATGGTCTTACCACTTACTGTACTTTGTGGCTAAACCACCAGTCTCATCATTCATGTGAACATTATCTAGTTTGCAGGTTATTAGTGGAGCCTGAAAACAAATAGCTTACATTTCCTTGTATTTTAACTAGGTTTACTTAAGTAATGTAGCTTTCATAACATCAAAAAAAAAAACCTGTGTTACAAGACAGAGTACTTTATCCATTGCTATCAGTCTAACGACTCTGTGAAAATTGAAATGAAGCTCAATTTTCTGTTCTTAATCAGTCTGTTTACTCTTCAGTTTTACCTCATCATAGCAAGAAAACTGTTTTAACAATAAAACCAAAGTTGGAATTTAAAGAAAAAGAAATCAAGAAGGGAAATTTGGCTGCTAAGTTTGCGAGTTTATGAAAAATGAGTGTAACTGACCACAATTTTAAGAAAACTGGAGTATTTTGTGTGGAAGAGTGATAGTAGCGGAGAACCTTCAAAATATTAAATTTAAAAAAAATGTACTTATGAAGAGTTAAATGTTTCATTTCTACAGTAGTTCAACCAAAATAAAGGCTGGAGTAGTAATCATAACTGGTACATCAAGATGTCCCACGAATTATCATTCAGTTGAATTATCCAAGTTGTTGGCTTTTTTCTTTCCATGCAACTTCTCCCCTTCTCTAACACAAAGAACTGGAAGTTTACTGTACATGTTAGGAAATCTATTAGCTGAGCGAGTTGTACTTTCTTGATGATATCAGCAATTTTATCAAGTTTGGTTAAACCATTTTCTCCAAAACAGCATTCATATCCATAGTGTAGCATAGTATTCTAATGTAATAGATCCATAAAATTATTCCAAAAGGAAGTTCTATTCTTTGAGGAGAAATTGTTTTTATTCTATTTTAGCCATGACTTTTTTTAGGTTTCAATAGACTGAAGAACTTAAAAGAGTTAATTAAGATTTTTCTGAAACTAGAATTTTTTTTTTTAATTGTACAATCCCTATTCCTTTTTTTCGGTTAATTCCTTCCTTTAATTTCTTTAATTATTAAGAAAAATACTTAGGAGAAATACGCACAAAATGTTATTTGGCGTGGCTAATCGATTCATACAGCGCAACAGCGTGTAGTATGTGCTGTGAGGAAGAGTGGCAGGGATATTTTTTTTGCCAAGGTCATGGACACTGAGGTATAATTCACCCACTTGCGGTGCGCATTCATCAGTCTGGCAGTTTCTCTCTGTCAATGTGTCTGTGCAGTTCTATCTAGTGTCTGTTACTTCGTTAGTGTAGTCAAATACTACATTACATTTCGACTGTATAATCACGAAGCTTCTATTTAGTTGTAATACATATGTAGTTATTGTTCCTTTGGTGAAAATTTTATTGTATGGTACTATTATTACTGCAATAAATTTTGTAGACTCAACCTTTACATCTCTATTGAAATTTGCTAAGACAGCATTAAAAAACATACCATTTAGTAGCTTTTTTTTTTTTAATTTACGCCCCCTTAGGCCTAAACTCGGGTACTTTTTGTGGTCTATAAATTTTTGTGCCCCCGCCCCCACTTCTAACTCCCAATCGCTGCTGCTGAACATATTTACAGAGTAAAACGTCAACATCTAAAATCATAGTTATTTGCCTATAAGAGGCAGAGGGGGGGGGAATGTGAATTTCAGGTTTACTGTAACTGAAATAAGAACCGACTATGGCTACAAGAGCATTTCTAGCATCCCTTGAACAAGAGTCAAGGCAGACAAAGAACTGGCCATCTCTTTAAATGTCATCAAAGCATGTTGTATTCCTGAGTCTAGAGCAGGCAAGTAAACCTGTGACACAGTTGTGTCATTATATCAGACCCAGGTTACATCATTTATCCCTTCAGACAACACTGATGTGAACGGAAGGTTGTTAACGCTATAAGACAGGGTGAAGTTATATACAAAGTGTTGTGGTAGTGCAGTAGCGGAACAAAATGAGATGTTGCTCAAACAAGTTCAAAGAATGATAAACAAGAAAAGATTGCAGAGATCTGGAAAATGGGTTTAGTAAAATTTAAGTAAATGACATGTACTTTTCTTTATACATAACAAATACATGTGTGCTTTAATGTTTAAATTATTAGCAGCAGTTGGTCATTTAATTTAAATTTCTTTATATCCCCTTCTTTCAAAATATTAAAGTTCTTATTTTTAAATTAAATCTTACTGCATTTATAACAGACCAACATATAACTAACTGGAAGCATAATGTATTTACTTTATATTGTTTGCGCTGTTATGTCATCAGAATGTATTTGTTTTATTTAACTCATTGGGCTCAAGCCACGGAACCGTTCCGTGCTTCGTCTTGGTGGACCAAATGCCGGACCACAGAACTGTTCCGTTGTCTCACTTTACTGTGTTATTCAACTTTTCCTTAATAGATAGCAGAGAGAGTTGCATTTGTGATTTATGTAGGAACTCTGCAATGTTATATGCTCTTTGCTAATATATATCAATAGTGTGCTTGGTAATATTAGTTTGAAGTGGGCTATCTCTAGACTTTGAGATTCACTTGTAAACAAGATGGCTGCCAGTAAACAACTGAAATTTACCGATATATAACCCTTTTTAGAAAGTAATGATGATTAGGTGTGTCATTTTTTCAGTGAAATTAGTAGTAATATTAGTAATAGTGTGAGCAATGCTCCTGAAGAACAATAGGTGTGTAAGTCGAAGAGGAAGTCCAAGGAAAAACTGTGTTACAGCTCAGAGGGCGGAATGAGTACGCACCCAGGGTGCTAATAAAATAAAAAATGTTTTTAATGTATTCCTTGTTCCGTAGTTCGTGGAATGAAAGCCATTTAATTTCATGTATATTTAAATCTTTAATGGTCTTGTAAATAAGAAATTTCTCATGATATGAAGCGACAGTAGTGGCAGTAGGTATAAAATGCCTTTGGGTGTGGCGAGCCCATCGTAACAATAGCCTATATGGACAGAGCAGATATGGTGCCTCAGAAAAGGTTAGGGCGTCCCCTGCTAAAAGCGACGCGCAGCTCTTCAGGTGCTGGGAGAACTGTGAAAAATGGGCAACCAGCACCAAACTACATCAAAATTGCAACAGTAAATGTACTGACACTGGCGGGAAAGACAGAAGAACTGGTTGACTTCATGATAGAGAAAGATATAGCCATACTTGGACTGTGCAAGACCAAGAAGAGGGGTACAGGGGAGATCCCTCTGAGAGAAGGATACAGGCTGTATTACAGCGGAGGACCTGAAGCAAAAAATGGAGTGGCCATCATACTTAGAAGAGAAATGCAAGAATATGTGGAATATATGAAGTACATCAGCGATAGGATGATGATGATGAGACTCCAGTTTGAAAATGGCGTGAAAGATCTATTTCAGTTGTATGCTCCACAAACTGGTTGCATAGATGAACATCTAGAGGACTTCTTAGAGGAAGTGGAGAGACAGATAGAAGATAAGGAAGTACTATTGATGGGAGATCTAAATGCACAAGTTGGAATGGAAAGACAAGGAAAGGAAGATGTTGTAGGGCCCTTTGGATATGGAAATGTAAATCCAGAAGGCGAGTTGTTGGTGGATTTTTGCATGAGGAATCAAATGATTGTTGGAAACACCTGGTTTAGGAAGAAGAACAGTCAGAAGATTACAAGGTATGGTTGGGGAGACAGACAAACAAAGACCATGACTGATTATATAATCATAGAGAAAGAACACCGGAAGAACCTTGTAGATGTAACAGCCATGCCTGAAGAAGCCTTTGGTGGAGATCATAGAGTGGTGATAGGAAAATTGAAAGTTGGAAAGATTGAAAAATCCCAATTAAGAAGAGAGAAAAGAATTAAAGTATGGAAGTTGAAGGAGAAAAGCATACAAGAAGAATTTCAAAGGGAAATAATACCCTTGGTACCCAGGACAGAGGTGGGGAATGTTGAAGAGGAATGGAAAATATTTAAGGAAGCACTGGTTGGATGTGCAGAAAAGGTGTGTGGTAGAACATCAGGAAATGTGAAAGACAAAAAAACACACTGGTGGAATGATAGGGTAAAGATTAAAGTGAAGGAAAAGAAAATGGCATGGAAAGCATGGAAAATATCTCTGAAGAAAGTAGAAGAAAATATGTGGAGGCAAAGAATTTGGCCAAGAAAGTAGTGGAGGAAGAAAAGAGGAAAAGCTGGGCCTTATGCACACAGAAATTAAGAGTTGATACACAGGGCAGCAAGAAATTACTGTATGGTATCTTAAGAAACAAAAAGAGAGATCAAGTAAACACCAGATTTGTGAAGGATGAAGGTGGCAGAATTTTAACAAAGCCAGAAGAAATAAGAAATAGATGGAGAGAGTATTTTCAGAAACTGCTGAACATAAGAACAGATGACAGTCATTCAATGGACAACCAGGAAAGGCAATTAGTTGATGAAGAAATGGATAAAGAAATTACAATGAATGAAATTGAAATGGCAGTAAGAAAGATAGAATAGATGAAATTTCAGTGGAGTTGATAAAGGCAGCTGGAGCTGTAGGCCTGCAGTGGACATATCGGGTTCTCAGGAATGTCTGGGAGAATAAGGAGATCCCTGAGGATTGGCAAAAAGGAATAATCATCCCAATTTTCAAGAAAGGTTATAAGAAAGTTTTGAAGAACTACAGGAGAATTACTCTAATATCCCATGTTGCTAAGATAATGGAAAGGATACTGGAAAGTAGAATAAGGTTGAGGGTTGAGAATCAGATACAGGAAAATCAGTTTGGTTTCAGAAGTGGAAGGTCAACAATAGAGCCCATTTTCATTATGAGACAACTGATGGAAAAGCATTGGGAGTACGGGAATGATATGGTGATGACATTCATTGACATTGAAAAGGCATATGACAGTGTCCCTAGGACGAAAGTTTGGGACAGTCTGGTGCAAAAAGGAATTGGACAGGGATTAATAAAGATGATCATGGCATTGTATAAGGAATGTTATAGTTGCGTGCAAACACAAGTTGGCAGGACAAGTTGGTTCAAAATAACTAGTGGGCTGAGACAGGGAAGTGTTCTATCACCAATCCTGTTTACAATACTAATGGATGACATCATGAGAACAGCAAAAGCAGCATATGGAGGAAGAGAAATGAACATGATGTTATTTGCAGATGATATTATGATTTGGGGAGAAGACGACAGGAAGGTTCAAGAACAGTTGAATGTGGTGAATGGGAAGATCGAAGAATGTGGATTGAAAATAAGTGTAGAAAAGAGTAAAACTCTTGTTATGACTAGAGGGGAGAAAGAAGGGAAAGGTCAGATTAGACTTGCAGACAAGCCCCTGGAAGTAGTGGAAACGTTTAAATACCTGGGGAGTGAATTAATGGAGAATGCTCGACTGGATGCTGAGATTAGTAAAAGGATTCAAGCTGGAAGTTGTTTCTATCATAGTGTAAGAAACATGTTATGGGACAAAGATGTGCCAACGGAAGCAAAGGATACTATGTACAAGATGTATTACGTACCCATAACAACTTACGGAGCAGAAACTTGGACATTGACAAAGAACGATGAGAGTCGAATACAGGCAGCCGAAATGAAGTTCTTGAGGAGTATGATACAGAAGAGTAGAAGAGACAAAATAAGGAATGAGAAAATCCGGGAAGAAATTGGAGTGGAAAAAATGAACGATAGAATAGAGAAGAGCCGACTAAGATGGTTTGGGCACGTAAAGTGAATGAGCGACGAAAGAATGCCAAAAAAAGTGATGGAAATGCAAATCCAAGGAAGGAGAGGCCGTGGATGACCACGATTGAGATGGAAGGATACCATCCAACGCAGCATTATAGAAAGAAACCTGGACTGGGACACAGTGTTGGAGGAGGAGTGGTGGAAAGACCGAAGAAAGTGGAGAGGAACCATATTTGCCCCTACCCGGCTACAGCTGGATAAAGGGAAATGATGATGATGATGATGATGATGATGATGATGATGATGATGATGCGACACTATATTTCCTCCAAAATAATCCCAGCCCCAATGCAGTTTCAATCCAACAAATATGCAGGCCTCAATGGGTTAAGTAATACTGCTCATGAATGCAAAAGTTCTTAATCTTCCGAGGTTTATTCAAGGGTGATGATATTGTTGACTGTGCATGGCCTATAGAAGGGGAACTTGTGCCTTTCCCACTTTTCCAACCCTCTTTTTCTAAATTCTGCAAAGCTAGTCTACAGAAAGCAATCTGTAGAGTTCTTAAGTAAAAATGTACTAGCCGGGCTGAGTGGCTCAGACGGTTGAGGCGCTGGCCTTGTGACCCCAACTTGGCAGGTTCGATCCTGGCTCAGTCCGGTGGTATTTGAAGGTGTCAGCCTCGTGTCAGTAGATTTACTGGCACGTAAAAGAACTCCTGCGGGACAAAATTACGGCACCTCGGCGTCTCCGAAAACCGTAAAAGAGTAGTTAGTGGGACATAAAGCAAATAACATCATTATTATTGTTAAAAAAGTACAATTTAAAAACGAGTAAAATCAAGTTTCATGATGTCCTTTTAACTATTTTACAGGAATCTGATATGGGGGAGGGAGTTGACTTCAAGCATGTACGATTCAGAAAAGCTAAGAAAACTAGAAAGTTCCATGTTGATGCTATTCGAGACTAGAGTATGCCAATAAGTACTGCCTTACAGAACTTCAAGTTAACCAGTTAGTGGCAGAAAAAAAAAAAAAGAAAGTTCAGCAATTTAGGAAACAAGTGCAAGAGAAAGAGTGCTTCGCACCGTCTTCTTTTTTCCTTAAACGAAAAGGTTTAAAAATATTTTCACAAGTTCTGTCTGCCAATACATGGGTTCTAAAACACCTTACAAGCTCTGAAAGGAGGGCTATCTTAATTAATGCCATGGCCGCACCTGAACGATCTCTTTCTGGACATTCCATTGGCATAAGCCACTGCAGACACTGTGGTGAATATGAAACTCTTCCTCACCGTACTGGGGAATTGTTCTGGGGAAGAAACGCTGAGATTAAAAGGCACAACACTGCACAAGAGATACTAGCCAATGCAGTGCGGGATCGGTAGTCCATGAAGAGGTTCACTGTCTGGCTGTCAATGGAAGCAACAAACAAAGTGAATGTTGACATTAATCGACAGAAGGAGGTCAGAGAAATTACTGGTTCTACAGTGACCACTATTACAAAATAATGTGTAGCCATATTTAAAAAATCACTTAAATGAATTGCATGGCAAATGTTAACTTTTTTTTTATTAAACTTTTGCACTTCTACGTCGAGTGGGACTCAACATTAAAATATTAGACTTGTGCTCCAATGTAGAGTCCCACTCGACATGACAGTTTACTGACGATATAGACTGAATGTAAACATGACTTCTGCTTCATCTTCGCTCAAGGAAATGGATATTTTAGGACAGTTAGTAGACAGTACTGATGCTTTCAACATCTGGAAACAATTCAACCTCAGTTATTGACAGAAAGAAGCAAAATTGTGTTGAACAATTAGAGAAATCAAACTTAATTATTGGTTACACATCAAAGATGGAAGGCATTGATCGCTCGGACCACTATACATCGAGCTATGCTTTTATAGTGAAAAGCTTGAAATGGTGGCGGAAATTTTACTTCTGGTTATTGTAAGTGCAGTAGTTGACAGATTTTTGCTCTATAACGATTATTGCACCATGAATCACATGGACATTCCATCGCACAAAACCATGCGGAAACAGGTGATCAATGGGTTGGTTGGTGAAGTATGCAACAAAGTTCAAATGGGAGGAAGACAATCTACTTCTGATGTTGAAGAACATTTGAATGGTAAACTGCAGATCATCAACAACCTATCTGGAAAACAACATAAAGACTGCTGTAAGGTGGTAGTTAGGAAACAGTTTACTACTGAAAAATGCGTTGTAGGACTTTTCATCGGAGCAAGAGGAACCATATCAAAATTCTTAGTTGAGTTCTTTTCATCGGAGCAAGAGGAACCATATCAAAATTCTTAGTTGAGTTTTTCAAAAGTATAGGCATTGCCAAAAATCTGTGCTGTGATTTAGCCATCTTGGCCATTAAGGGCTTGGCCCAAATTGTTAGAAATCACCTCTATAGTACTGCATATGAGAAGGATTAACTCCAGAAAACTCTTCATGGTTACACATACATTCAATACTGAAGTCAGAGGACTCAGGATAACATAGCAGAAACTACAGAGCAGTGTGTAAATAGCGCTCTCAATGTTATAATCAGTACAGCAGAAGAAGGCAGATACCTGAAAAGGGACAACAGAGAAGTCATCCAGAGAGTGGTGAGTGAGATCAAAAACAGTTTTTTAGAAATGAAATATGCATTAAAAGGAAGGGACAGCTTTCTCTCAAAAACAAGGGGGTGAGGTTAGTGAAACAAAAGCCCCACACAAGGGGAAAGACAGCAGCTCAGCAAGATAAGTGGCGCGATCTACAGAGCCAGAAAACGAAACAGAAGCTTTACGCAAGGGAGGAGACAGCAGTCCACAGGGACAAGTGGTGCGATCTACAAAGCCAGCAAATGAAACAGAAGCTCTACACAAGGGAGAAGACAGCAGCCCCAAGGGACAAGTGGCCCCATCTACCGGACCACCGTACGAAACACTACATGAGGGTGAGGACAGTATCGGCCCAGAGAGACAAGAAACGATGCCTATTACGCAGATGCAAAGTGCGACAAACTGCAACCAACACCCATCACCAGCAAGCGGAGCCGAGCGGAAGAAAGAACGCACCGAGAGACAAACAGAACCCAGTACCCACTGCTGCCAAGCGGAGAAGAGCGGAACAAGGAAGGTGACCGAGAGAAATTAAGCAACAGAGCAGCACAAAACTGCCCATCACACACAAATGATGTCATAGAAGAGAGCATTATAGGAAAGGTAAATGAACTCATCAAGAAGAAACAAGAGATATGGCTGGAGTTCTTTGGCCACGAATGCGATGATCTACAGGGACTGGACTGTAAAACGGATGACAAAAGAGAAGCTAAAAATAAAGGGGCAAACCTCACTAGAGCGACCGAAACACACAAGAGATGAGACAAGCAATACATCAGACTCGACACATGAAGAACAGGAGAGAAAGGAAACATTCACACAAATGATAAGAAGACAACATCCAAGAAAAACAAGTTGGGACAAAACAAACAAATGGAGGAAAAAATAAACTACAGGTGGCTGAGAAAAGAGCATGGCTCTATGTAGGAAAGCTACTCAAATCCACCACACCAGATATGGTAAAAGAGATGGTGGTATAAGTGGAAGAGTTAACTGTCAAGGGGAGAAACAAAGCATACAGAATCGGAATAGAGTTTAAACACTACAAGTTCGCCGAGGACCCAACCTTCTGGCCCAAAGGAGCAATCGTACAGCCATTTCATTTCTCAAGGTAAAGCACAAATGCTACGCTATAAGAACCAGGAAAAACAAGTGGAAATAATGACACTACTATGGAATATAGAAGGCCTAGACCTGCTCCTGCCAGTCACTGAAGCCTACAGAAGATCTACTAAGAGAACTCATCAAGAAGAAACAAGAGATATGGCTGGAGTTCTTTGGCCACGAATGCGATGATCTACAGGGACTGGACTGAAGCCAGATATGACCTACGACACATCATGACGAGAGTAGCAGCCCATGGGTTTCACCACCGAATATGCACACAAGACAAGTGGAAGTGCAAGCTATGTCGATCAAATTGCAACCAATGCCATGTAATGTGGTGCAAAAACGGACGAACCTCACTAACAGGCTTCATCTTACATCTGTATGGCCACTGGCTGCAATAAAATCTATTATTATACTTTGTCAGATTCAGGCAGCCTATCATTGTAGGAAGTACAAATAAATGAAAATAGTTGAATATTTCTTCAACTGTCTATGCAAATAAGACTACAGGATATAATAAAACATGATACCATACAATACACAAGAAGATAATCTATTCTTTTTGTCACATTATGAGGACACCAGAAACCAGATTATCAAGAAAAATTATAGAGAAACTCTGGAATCTGAAGCAACAAGTAGGATGGATTAAGGAAAAAATAAAAGAGAGGATAGAGGAAACTATGTACAAGATGTATTACGTACCCATAACAACTTACGGAGCAGAAACCTGGACAATGACAAAGAAGGATGAGAGTCGAATACAGGCAGCCGAAATGAAGTTCTTGAGGAGTATGATACAGAAGGGTAGAAGAGACAAAATAAGGAATGAGAAAATCCGGGAAGAAACTGGAGTGGAAAAATGAATGATAGAACAGAGAAGAGCCGACTAAGATGGTTTGGGCACATAAAGCGAATGAGTGATGAAAGAATGCCAAAAAAGGTTATGGAGATGCAAATGCAAGGAAGGAGAGGCCGTGGACGACCACGATTGAGATGGAAGGATACAGTCCAACGCAGTATTATAGAAAGAAACGTGGACTGGGACACAGTGTTGGAGGAGGAGTGGTGGAAAGACCGAAGAAAGTGGAGAGGAACCATATTTGCCCTTACCTGGCTACAGCTTAATAAAGGGAAATGATGATGATGATGATGATGATGATGATGATGATGATGATGATGATGATGGAAGAACTAGAAATAACTCTGGACAATTTGCAAAACAAAATAGAAAATTTACAGAAACTGAAAAATAAAATAAGATTTAAATAAAAAATAGACAAACAACATGCAGTGAATAGGGTATTTACAGATGAACATCAAAATGAATGAAAAGCTACTGGGCAATTCAGAAAGAAAACATATCAAAGAAGATGACCAGAAAATGATTGACTGAAGTGGTCCAATGAGGCCGTAAAAGCAGAACAAGAAGAAGAAGACGATATGAAAACCACCAAGTCTTCCCAACCCGGCGGGAGCCTGGACGAGGGAAACGGATGATGACGACGACGATGATGATATTCACCAGATAATTCAAGAGGGTAAGCTGGTGTCAAGAAACTTCTATGTGTCATCATGCTTGTTCTAACTGCTGACAGGAACTTCCCCATATTGAATACTGACAATCAGATGCCACCCAATTTCAACTGTGACCTTTCCCATCTTTGAATTCTAGAATTTAGGTCAGCCACAAGATGAAAGAAAAACATTCCTGTTTTACAAGCATCAATCATTTAATGCACCACTGTAATGCCTCAAACCAAGTTTAATATTTCAGTTATGTTGCTATCATGTGACCTCGTGGGCATGGGACATATCCACATACATCGTCATAGATAATATCTTGAACAGAAATTTCACTTCAAAAGTTTTTACAATGTTTGCTGAAAAATAATTATTATTAACCCGTTGAGTTGCGAATTAGAGGGTTAAAAATATCATTAAGATTAATTTTTGAAAGTTGACTGTGATATTGTATGTGTTGTACTAAGTCAATGTTCGGTTTAGTATCTCTACATCACCAGATGGCACATTTTCTTAATCATGACCCTCGGAAAACATGATGTTGTGTGGCTAAGACCATAATATCAACAGTTCTACAAACTTCCTTACAAATTAGTAAAAAAAAACTCCCACCAGAATGCTCTATGAGAAGTACTGGACATGAGAAAGAATATGACTATGTACCACGCACGCATACGTGGGAATGTTCAAGACGTAAGAAAGTGTCCGACGACATCACAGCATGGTTACGACAATTATATTATGAAACCAAGAGTTGTGTCCAAGTCCAGGAGGGAAGGTCAGGTTGGTTCAAAACGAAGAATGGAGTCCAGCAAGGAAGTTGTCTTTCACCACTACTCTTCATAATCATAATGGATGAAGTTTTAAAAGCAGTTAAAAGAAAGGATCCAACAACTAATGCCCTGCTTTTTGCTGATGATGTAATAGTATGCGAAGAGATGGAAACTTTAGGTCTTAAAATCAGCAAAACCAAAACAGGTGGCTTGGTGATGAGTAGAAACTCTCCAACTGTTCATCTAAGAATTGGAAATGAGGGATATTGTAGACAACTTCCAGTACTTAGGTAGTGTCTGTCCTCAGACAATTAGCAGCAGAATACAGAAAGCTTCCACAGTCTATCATGCTGTACGTCAAATACTTCAGGATGAAACATTTCCGTTAGTTTCTAAAATCAGCTTGTACAAAATATATCTGGTACCTATATTGACGTTTTGTCTGAAAGCAGCAACACTTAGTGGATCAACAAACAGTAGTCTTCGGGCAACAGAAATGAAGTTCCTCCCTTCCTGTCTACAAAAAACAAAAATGGATAAAATAAGGAATGTAGATATCCAACAACAGCTTGGATTGGAAAGAAGCTTGCTGGAGAATCTTGAAGTGAAGAGATTACAAAGGTATGGTCACATGAAAAGAATGGATCCTTATAGGACTCCTCGAGCATACTTCGACGCAGTGTTCCTGGAAAGAGACCCTGAGGAAGACCTTGTGATGTTTGGAAGAAGCAAGATTTTCAAGGATGTTGAAATCAGAGACGTAAACTGGCATCACATACAGTATATGAACAACATCTGTGGATGGTCAGGACAAAGTGGAGGAGGCTCGTACACAACTGCACCCGGCTTGCTGGAGCGAAGAAATGATGAACTCCCACATAGTAAGCGCAATAAAATTTGATCAAAGTAAGCAGAAAAAGGACAGGATGACATGTAATTAGTAAAAATGAGTTCTAGATGTAAGGAAATTGTCATACTTTATGAGTAGGGCCCAGAAGTTTATGACATAAAAATGTTAGAAATATGCAAGTATTCATGACCTAAAAATGTATTCAAATATGACAATAAATATGACTTCAAAATTTGTTGGTAATATTTTCAAATCTTCAAAATCTTGCTGCTATTTAAATTAACATTATATTGGAAATATACTAGAACATTCAATGATAATAAATAAGTAAGAATATTAATTTTATTATTATATTTTGAATTTCTTTAATTACTCACACCAGAGGTAACTCTCGACTCTGCACCGAATGAAATATGTCACATTCTGATGGGCGATCAGAATGAATTACAATAGCAAATTACATATATTTTTAAGTTTTCAAATAGGAACGATCTTCTATTTTCAGGCAACATTGTCTTGTAACAGGGAAAAGACTGCTGAATATCGCAGGCTGTTGTTGGGGCACATTTGAAATACGTCAAAACATTAGAGTTCAATTGAAGCTGACTTCTGTCTCTATATACGCATCTCTATTTTTATACAGATTACCCTCCTAATTCACATAAATATATATTTCTAAGAAAGATAATCATAAGAAATTACAGACAACAATTAGGATGTGTGAAAAATCTGTCTTTGGGACGAGTGCAAGCAGGTATGCGCAAATGGAATACAAAGATAAAAGTATGACAAAAATACAAAAATTCATGGGGAAATATGGCCATAATCTAAAAAGTTACCGGAAAATAAAGAAAAACGTTAACAGAGCCAAAATATCGCTTTATATGACTCTTGAAAATTACATAATTTTAGTCACCGTAGATAAAATCATTCTTAAGTTGTATTTTCCACGGAAATACTATAAAGAAAAAAATATGGCATCATAAACATCCGGACCCTATTTATGAGGTAATGAAGAACGTATTAACAAGATACCACTACTATACTATTTCCCACTTCATGGAAAGGAAGAAATAAGTAATGCTGCCAGAATTTTTAAAATCCGAAAAGGGTATATTAGGATACGAGTTTTTAATTAAAAAATGGAGGGGGTGGGGGGGGAGGCGTTTCTTTCTGTGTTCATAGGGCATCAAGGATTCTGAAACTAGATCACACCACATTACAAAGACAAGGAATAGTTGTTCCTGTTTTGGAAAGAAAATTATAAATTTACTTGAAAGTGTTTTACTAACCGGTTATTTGAGTTGCGAGTTAGACAGTTAAAAATATCATTAGACCTAATTTTTGAAAGTTGACTGTGATACTGTATTTGTTGTACTGTGTCTATGTTTGTTACTGTGAGGTTCTAAAACCCTACCTCCAGCATAAGCTGTAGATGGGAAGATCCAACTTTCATCAGATCGTGAGTTTCTTACAGACCGATTTATAGCACAGAAGCTGGCAGTAAAACTCAGGATAAAAAATGTGAACAGTTGCTAGTTATAAACAACAAAATGTGGGTACATCCATCCTCTTTTGTCAACTAATGTAACTGCATGAGTGCGTTCACAACCTTACCTTTCTAAAAATTTGTATGAAGGTGGAAGTAAACCTAATTTGTCCTGCAATGAAACTTTGTACTTAAATTGGTTACCCCACCCTCTTTTCAATTTCTTTCTCTATTACAACCATGTTCTCACCAAAGACAGTCTCCTCCCACCTTCCAAATTTCAGAGACTGTGAGTCACAATTAGCCAAATCCTGAGCAACTCGCATAACTGCACCATGTGTAACTGGCAAGGGTGTATACAACAGCTAGTGTGTGTTGAAGTGCCCATCATCTTGATCTGCTTGCTTGCTTCCTTCCTTCTACTGCTGTAAATCTGATGGTCTTTTAGCTGAACAAGAGATCAGAGGATTGACCAATCCAACAGGTAGAACTGACAACAAAAGTTTACTAAAACGTCATGATTTTGTACTATTCTCTCTGCTAAAGCACTCATACACACACTCAATGTTTACACTGAAGTTCTGTACACATCCGAATGTTCAAAGATCCTATAAACTACAGTCATCAAAGTCCATGTAAAGAAATTTACATCAACATTTCACACAATAATTTAACAAATACAAACGCATTTACCCAAATATATATAGCACCATTATTACAAGGCAGAGATGAACTGTGTTTTTTAATAAATGGTTTCTATAAAACTGTTTCAGCAAATGTACATTAACCAAAAGAATTCTCCGTTCATCAAGATTTCTCTGCCACACTCACTGTTCCTTACCTTCACTTTGTAACTAGGTCATTGAAGTGAGGCTCCTTTAGCAGAGAGCCACTTCTTGTTTTCTTCAGCTCTCAACTCTCAAACAACACATCATCTCATTACCTATTATGAGTCGTGAGAAAAAAAAAAAAGGAAAACATCACAAGTAACATACAAATAAATCTTTTCACACACTTGTGTATGCTACATTTATATACTTTTATAACTTAATTCATTTTTAATAGCAAACTACTTTCGTTAAAGTCAGACGTAACAAACTTACGTTACTGCTCGTCTTAACACGTTATTTTTTTCCGTTTAAAAAAGTGTTTTCCGGTTATATACCTTCATATGACCATGTTCGTGAGTGCACGCATGATAAATATTCAAGCACAATTAGAAAATTCAACACAGTTTTGCCTCAACAAAGTACATTCCTGTCTTGCTTATGTCATTCTTATGTCTCTTTTCAAAGGAACATTTTGCAGTCTTAGCACTGGAGGAACTGCTGGAGCATATTACTCACAAAAAACACTTGACATTGCACATCGAGTTGTGCCCAACAGGCACTTGTTTTACGTTTGCTCACGCAATGCATACACACTAATTCAGTCACCAAAATTAGGAGGTGGCCTTATCCAGGGAAACGGTCGTGGAGGCGGTCCTCCTGCCTGTCGTGGAGGTGGTCCTCCTGCCGGTCGAGGAGGTGGTCCACCTGCCTGTCGTGGAGGTAGTCCACCTGCCTGTCGTGGAGGTGGTCCACCTGTCTGTCGCGAAGGTGGTCCTCCTGCCGGTCGTGGAGGTAGTCCACCTGCCTGTCGTGGAGGTGGTCCTCCTCCTGCTCCTGGCCGAGGTGTCATCCACCGGGAAGGAGGCCTTGGCATACGGATGGGAGGGGGTGTATATAAGTTGGGTGGTGGTCTTAGACCTTGTGGCAGGATTTCTCGAGGACGTTGATTAATTACTGCAGGAATAAAGGTGGGCATACTGCCGGGCGGAGGAAGTCTATTTCTCGGAATGTGTGGCGGAACCGACCTGCTGTTGTGTGGTATAGGAAGGGGATTGTACATCCTCTCTGTAGGGCTCATAATCATCGGCGGAAGCCTTTCTTCAAGAGGGGGCATTAGATTAGTTCTCATCTTTGGTACAGTATTTTCTGAACTATACGTTGTTGCTATAGGCTGTCCCTCCAACTTCACTTCCTCTTTTGGACCTGACAGTTCCTTGTTGTTGGTGTTATTGTTGCCACCAACATCCTGCATCCTCGTCAAGATACCAGCTGCACCCGACAGACCATGGCACCTGAAGAGCTCTGCCAAAAAGCCACGAATACCTTCCGTTGCGAATGGTGGTAGCTCTTGACAATTGGACGCAGAACTGTTACCCGTCGCACTGTGGCCACCAAAAGCATCATGACTAGGACCAGGACCCCATGAGTTGACCCCTAGCAGCACAACAACAACAACAACATAAATAAATAAATAAATAAATAAATAAATAAATAAATAAATAAATAAATAAATAAATAAATAAATAAATAAATAAATAAATAAATAAATAAATAAATAAATAAATAAATAAATAAGATAAAAAAAAGGTGTACAAATTCACAGTGGAAGATGAAAGGTACATAAACATTTCTAATATTTAAACAATTAATAAAAAATATGATAACAGTAAGTTCACAATTTAATGTACAAGCTAATAACACAACAGGCACTGAGTACGACTCAGAGATGTGCAAATGTGATATCTTTTTTCCATTCTTTATGCTTAAGTTAGTATTAAAATGATGTAAATTTGGTATTTCAACTAAATTTAACAGCAATATTGAAGTTTTTAAAACCAAATTCATCTTAATAACTGTAACCTCAGTTTGATGTTTAAGGTTTCCTAAACAGTTTTTAGAAATTTACGGTCTTAATAACCTTATATAAATATGCCTTGTGGGTCTTCTTAATTTTTTTTTTTATTTGAACCCTGTGTTCGTTTATTTGTGCAAGTCATTTGACCCGCCCTCCTATTTAATTACTATGCCCTGTTAATTTCCTCTACTTCCTATCGCCTGCCATTGGAACTTCTAATAATCGCTTATGTCTAGTTTACATGATGCCAGTTGGTGAGACAATTGCTGGCAACAATGTCCTCTAATTATTGTGGGACAATCTCTGGTCAGTCCAGTTGAACGAGAACCTGTTCACACGAGGAAGTTATTACCACGCCTGTAATGATGAGAAATGGCTGAGTGTGCAGCATCTGTAGTATCCCGTGAGGAATTAAATTTATTCTGTAATTATATGTCCGAAGAATTCATTGCTCAGTCATGCAAAGTTTTGACCTCAATCACACTGAATCCTTGAATGTTAATTTTATCGGTAATCTCAGAAAGTGCCACTTGATGAGCATTTTTGTCTTTGTACAGGTCTTCATGCTGGTCCCACAAACATCATCGTTCTCTATACAGCTCAACGAATTTTACGTTAGTATAGTCATCCTACTTTGGAGCCATAACCTACGCGAACAGCTTACAAATAATTTAAAAATTAAAGTATTTAAATTATCATGACCAAGCAGGCAGCTGCACCTCTCGGTTGATACAAGTGAACTGCCACAAAATAAATATACAGCTACTGGTCTGTCACTTTCCACACGGTTCCAACATTACTGAGCTATGAGTGGTGGGGGTTGCAGCTGGGCCCTGGAGACAATCGACTGCCTTGGCAACTGCGAGGGCGATTCGCTAGATAACTGGACCGAAGTGTTGACACGTAGCCAATAATTTTAAGCCAGTCAAATGTCTTCTGACAATTTTTTTTTTCCTTCTTGCTAGTGGCTTTATGTCACACCGACACAGATAGGTCTTATGGCGACGACGGGATAGGAAAGGCCTAGGAGTTGGAAGGAAGTGGCCGTGGCCTTAATTAAGGTACAGCCCCAGCATTTGCCTGGTGTGAAAATGGGAAACCACGGAAAACCATCTTCAGGGCTGCTGACAGTGGGATTCGAACCCACTATCTTCCGGATGCAAGCTCACAGCCGCACACCCCTAACCGCACAGCCAACACTCCTGGTCTTCTGACAATTATGTCATCAACTGGCACCGTGTAAACTAGGCATTAAGAAGTCACCTGATTTCATTGTTCAGTGCTACCAAGAATTGAAAACAAGTCAGTTGATTGTGAGTTAATCAGCAGCAGGATACTCGTGATGTGTGCTCCTGGGGGAGATGATTTTTCAAAGCATGTTTGTAGTTCATTAGTTTTATCTGGATCAAAAAGTAATTTAAGTCTGTTTTTTTTTTTTTTTTTTTTCCCACTTCAGACCACAAGATTTCTGTGGTTGTTCTAATCTGTGTTCCTTTAATTAATGTCTTCCTATGCTATTACTTGATGTAGTGACCCAAAGGAGCTGAAAGTGTTAAGATGATTTCCAGTTTTGATCCAGACCTCAAGAAATAATTGATATCTTCAGCACCTTGGACTTTCATCATATTAAAATTTTCTGCATTTTAAATAACCTAATATTTAATGGATTTAAAAATATATCAACATAGCCCCTTCCTAGGCATCTTGCCTGTTTCCCGCCAAGCACTTTGCTGTTATGCGGTTCTCAGCGCACAACAAGCTCCACTCCTATGCAGTCTGCTGAGAGCTTTATCAGCGTAAAGTTCAGTTTTGTCAAGTATTCAGTGTGCTCAGTGTGTTGTCCCAATGCCATTTGTATTACATGAGCGAGTGTGTATATACAAAATACCTTCATAAAATTCAGGAAATCTTATGCAAAAACACGGCTGAATACGGCAAAGGGCTTGGCGGGAGACAGGCTTGCAGTGCAGGCAGCCGGGCGAGTGAGAATCCCCCCAAACAGATAAAATAATGTCCCTGTATATGGGATTCTAGTTTTAGAACTTTGTAATGGTCTTCATTTTAGTCTTGTAACATTTTATTCATTGAAATCTCATTATCTTAATATGTACTTCATTTAATTAATATCTTTGTATGAATTCTACGTTTTCAAGGTGAACTAGTTATACATTACTTCTGTTTAATTGTCCTTATCTCTTGTAGTCAATGACTGTTTCATGAAGATTACTTTTCATCCTTACCCGCTGATTTGAGTGTTATTTATTTTTATTTATTTATTTATTTGGGAAACCAAAACAGCGAGAAGCCGAATTACAGAGTTCCGCAATGAAATACATATTTACAATAGAGTAGCACAAGGAAAGCATAAAGAAAAGTGGAAGAATAATGACGAAAAAACATCTAACGATAAAAATAGAGGAAAAAATTAAAAACTAACAAAATTAGAGACACAACATATAAAAACAAAAAATAAGGGCTAAAGAAACAACGAGAAAAATTGCTGAACGTAAAACGAAGAGAAGAACTTATAGCTAGGCACAGTAAGATAAATACAGATATAACACTTAAGTAATTGTATAGTACAGTAAAAAATAAATAAATATTATATTATGTACAAAAGAGAGGACAGCAATGAGAAGAGAAAAAAGGAATATGAACAAAATGAACTAGGTTAAGTTAAGGAAGAATCCATTAAAGGAGGCATACGAAGAAAAAACGTCCAAGTTCCTGTCAGAAGATAAAGAGTTAAGGAGGGTTGGTATGCGGATAAATAAACTTCTTTGAACGAGAGAGAGGCGGGAATACGGAATATGAAGGGGCGGAGTAATCCTGGTTTTGCGAGTTGGAACATGTAAGGAAAAGAAGGATGCAGGTTCAGGAGAACGAAATAAACCGTTAACAGCGTTATATAGGAATCTAAGGTCGGCTACATTCCTGTGACTAGATAACGGGTGAAGGTTTAACTTGTCTAGTATCTGATTACTGCTCAAGTTTCGACAATCAGATACTCTGGCTCTAACAATGGCACAGAAGAATGACTGCACGCCGTCAATATGATTCAGATTAGTGGGTGAAGAGGTAGACCAAATGGGAGACGCGAATTCAATAATCGGTAGGATGCAAGATACATAGTAGGCTCGGAGGGCGCGGATATCGGTGATGTCAGAAAATCTATACAACAAACCGAGAAGTGACATTGCTCGCGCGGTTATCTTTTGTATATGGGGGACAAATAACAATTTACTGTCAAACATCACTCCTAAGTCATTTTGTTCTGCTAGAGTTGGGAACGGGTTACCGAGGAGGGAGTATTTACTGAGAATAGGGGATTTATGAAGCGTGATCGAAATAGAGGAACACTTGGCAGGATTAGGCTTAAGACGCCATGTGGAGCACCATTCAGAGAGTGAATTAAGCCCACTCTGTAAGGAGTTTACGTCAGATAAAGAATCGATTTGTTTGAATATTTTACAGTCATCTGCAAACAGTAGAATTTCACAAGAAACGGAGGATATAGAATTAATGAGATCGTCAATAAATAAGACAAAAAGAAGCGGACCTAGGACACTGCCCTGTGGGATGCCAGAATGTACCATAACAAGAGTCAAACTGAACCCGTCAAGAACCACACGCTGAGTTCTGGTATTGAGGAAGCTCTGCAGGAGAGTTAGCAAGCGACCATGGATGTTAAAACGTTCTGAGAGTTTATAGGAAAGAAGTGCGTGGTCTACGGTATCAAAAGCCTTAGCAATATCAATGTAGTACACGTCCAGTTGAGAACCGGCGTTAAGAGCAGATGTTGCACGATGGAGAACAACAGCCAGATTAGTTAGGCAGCAGCTACCAGGAAGAAAACCATGCTGCTGGGACAATATATAAGGAAGTGTGAAAGAAAGAAGGCGCTGGTGGATAATCTTTTCACAGATGAGTGACAGAGTGGGTAATATAGAAATCGGACGATAGTTTCTGACATCAGACCTCTTTCCACTTTTAAAAACCGGAGTGATGTTAGCAATTTTCCAGTCGTCAGGAAAGTAGCCGGCTAAGAAGCAACGGTTAAATATAACAGCAATAGGATGGGCAAGAGTTGTAGCGGTATTCTTAAGGAAGACAGGACTGAGACCATCCGGACCAGTAGGTTTATTTTCTGGCAGGGAGGAAAGTAACGAATAGACTTCTGACTCAGAGGTGGAAAGATTACTGAGACTATGAGAAGGAACAGACTCAATAGACGGAAAATCAGTGAACTGAACAGGTGCAACAAAATTAGACGCAAAGTAATCGTTGAAAATTTCCGGTCTATTACTACCACTGGCTAGATTATCACCCCAAGTCACTGTGTCTGGCACACGCTTTGTATTTTTCCTGCTGTTTATCAGAGACCAGAATCTTTTGCTATTACTTCTCACTTCTAGACAGGCAGAGTTTATGTAGTCCTGGTAATCCCGTTTTAGAAGCTGTTTATGGTGTTTGCGAAGGTCAGAAAAAGTTTTAGACCTGGCTTCAGAAGGTGACCTTTTCCAGTCTTTCCAGGCTTTCGTTTTATTAATTTCTGCAATTTTGGTGTCACTTTGCTTCCAAGGTGGGTATCTGGCGGATGTTTTACGAGTGGGAACAAGGTCACGGATCACAGCAAGAGTCCAGTCATAGAACAGGTCCACTTCTTCTTGCACTTCACCCACTTGCAGCAAGTGCCAGGGTAGAAGAGAGAGGGTGTGATTGACAGCCTGCCAATCAACCTTCCGCCACAAGGGTACACAGTTCCTGGTAAAGGGTCGATGACATTTCGGGGGGCGGGGAGGGGCAACAGAGAATGTTGCCTCTACAGACTTGTGGTTTGATTTAAAAATATTTCGTCCCACAGAAATAACGGAAGGCTCCACGGAGCAGAGCAGGTAGTCAAGAAGACTATCCCCGCAGGTGTTCTCAAGGACGTACTGTTGGAGGCCTAGGCCCGTAATATAATGGTCGAGATACCACTTGTCAAGGCTATTAGAAGGGACACCATGAGTAGGGGAATTCCAAGAAATAGAGAGGTTAAAGTCGCCTAATATAATTACATTAGGATTCAGATTAATGGCTTTCATTACAGAAGAGAGAAAATTTTCAGAATAATTGAGGGTTGATCGAGGTGGCCTGTAAAAACAAGCAAATAGATATTTGGAATGTTGAAATTTCACTTCTACCCAAATGGCTTCGCAGTCACTACTTAAATCAGTACGTTGGTTAGCATGCCATTTGGATTTAACGGCCAGGAGAACTCCCCCGCCCCGAGATCCACGGTCCATTCTGAAAATGGAAAACTCTTTAGAAAGAGGGATTTCCGTGTCTGAAACAAAGTCAGTTAACCAACTTTCAGAGAAGGTGACAATATCGAAAGAAGATAGTTCTTGTAGGTAGAGCTCACAGTCAGTAATTTTGTTTTTAAGAGAGCAGATATTCTGATGGTAAACTGAGATCGCACTATCCGCCGCGGGTCCCGGGTTTATCTCCACATCACCAGCTAACAGTAGGAATGTCAAGAACAAACTTAAAGTAGACCGAGTAGAAAACCGAGATAATTTACTGGAGGCTGGAATCGAAGCTGGTGCTACAAGAATGCAAGGGAGGTTTGTAGTCGGCAGTGAAGGAAAATGAAACTGACAAACGGCAGTCAACCAGTTTCCAACCTGAGGTATATTCAGTCTTGAGACGGCGAGTCGTATACTTCCGGCAAGGGAGGCCTGGGTACGCCAGCAGCCGCCGTAGCACGTGGAATAAAAACAAAGCCGTTTATATTGAACAGACTTAATTCCGAGCATTTCACAACACATGGAATCACTGGCTGGATCATCTAGATGAACATCACTATATTCTTTTGCGCACACTATTTGTTTTGACACTAAAACTCCTAAAAGAACACAGAGGAAAAACACACAGTTACTCTCACTCGCCGCCATCTTTCATGGTGTTACAAAATATTACAACGTAATGATCCTACCAAATGATTTCAATTACATTGTAATGCCTTTTATGTATGAAAGTCTACTTTTTTTTGTTTATGATTGATGTCTTTCCCATAAACTAACATACACAACGCCAAGTTAATGCCTTAAGTGACTACTTTCCATTTTATTGTTTTGTTTTTAATTTTAATGCTTGTAACCTGTTTAAGTCACCTTTTATTTCTAAGATGTTGGTCTTACAATGGGTCTCAAGTCCAGATAAATTGAAAAATAGGTCCATAAATTTATTTTATTTTCAGTTCATGTTTTGCCTGTGATTGTTGAGACCTTCATTTTTCTACCTTATCCATGATAATTTTTTCAGTGCTCAGCTGTTGCTAGAAGGGGGTCCCCAACCTATTGTCATTGTAACCCTTTATTATTTAGGGGTCTTTACTTTCTTATTTTGTAAAAAATATTAATGGTGAATGACAATGACTTCTGATTACACAGCCTAAACTGGACTCTACTTAACTGAATTTGATTATTTCTATGATTTTCATTACTGATTTCATCTTGCAGTTCACCAGTCTTGGTTATCAATATTAACTGAATTTGAAGTTTAGCTTTCAGTTTGTTTGGGTTCATGACAAAGAGCAAAGCCACTATATTATTATTCATTGATAGTGAACTAGATTTAACTTTTAAAAAGTTATGTAAGGAAAGAAATTACCTTACCCTAATTGAATAATTTTTATTATTTAAAAATGATATCTCAACTAGTCAAGATCAACTGTAAAATTTTTCTTTTAACTCTATTAAATATTTCCTTCTCCTTTAATCTATGTTCACCTTTACAGTCAGTTTAATTGCTTTAGTTTTTCATTTCCTTGGTAGCTCTTGTTCATCTAGACCTCTTGCACGCATGACCTTGAAGCCTGCAAATTATTTGGGGCATAATGGGACACTTTTTATCAATGTAAGTCATTGCTTTCTTGTTTTTGATTTTCTCATTGTGTGTTTGTGCTTTTTTGTGTCCCAAGCTATGCCAAAAACTGTGCTCTAAAGTTATCTACAAAAATATTTCCAAGTTAGTACACTTGCAAACATGTTAAGTTTCTCAATTCACCAGCAGCAAGTAATAGGAATTGCAGAAAAGTAGATTTTTATCAATATACTATTAGTAAAATTTTTATATATTAACCTGATACTTAGTTTACATACTGGACAGGCCAAGCAATGGCCTATGTCAGGTTCAGTTTTATTTTCTTCTGTTGGTCTATTACAGCATCATAGAAAAATGGATGGGTGGATTTTCATTAAACTTGGTATTTACATTCAGGTTAAGTAATATAACCTTTAAGTTTTTCAGTCTGTCGAGCACAAGAAAACACTGTAATACCTGGAAAAGAAAACAGTTAACAGAATGACACGTTGTGTTCTACAAGAACATATTCAGATTTTATCAAATCACTTTTAAATGTGTGTATAAATGTACGTACAGGGTCCAGCAGAAACAATCTACCATTTTAGTATAGGTCCAACAGTAACACTAAATAGGGAATGTAAATGACTAGAGTGGTAACTGATATGTAACATAATGCCATTTTATGACACAATAACACAAGTCATGTTTTATTTTAATTTTTTGAAAATCACATCTTTTAGATAACCACCATCTATTGCAATGCACGCATGGAGTCAATGAAAGAAGCTGTCCATTACTTTCCACAGCATTTCAGATGGAATTGCGTGGACCTCTTCAGAAATGCGTCGCCTCAGAGTCTCTTAAGTTGGGGATACGCAATGTAAACACTTGGCTCTTGAGGTACCCCCACAGAAAGAAATTACAAGTACTCAAATCAGGGTATCTAGCCGACCACGGTATGTCCCCGAAATGTGTGATAATTCTTCCCGCGAACACCGTACGTAACGTTACCATCGTGTCTCAAGAAGTGATGTAAAATTAACCCCTATCTCTGTAATTCAGGAATCGGGAAGGTCGTCAGTAGGCCTCTGTAACATTCCAAATTCACTGTGAGTGAGTTTCTGTGTTGATCCACAAACAAGTAGGATCCAATAATCCTGGAAGCCGAAACACCGTACCAAACCATGACCTTTGCACTATGGAGTGATTTTTCATGGAGTTCTTGTGGATTCACATTTCTCCAGTATCGCATGTTTTGCTTGTTGACATAGCCTGTCAGTTCAAAGTGTGCCTCATCCGACATTATCGCGCTGGGAAGAATGTCCCTTTTCTCATCCAATAAGTTGATAAAGTCAGTACAGAATTGTTTCTGGGAGGTGTAGACACGCTGCAATAACTTATGAGTCACCTGCATTTTGTACAGATGATAAGCTAAATCATTGTGGAGAATGCGATGCACACTTCTGTCTGACATATGCAAAACTGCAGTGAGTTTGTTTACTGAACGCTTAGGACTCCTGTCAACAGCATTCCGTACTCTCTCAATGTTTTTTGGCATCTGCACTGTCTTTGGCTTTCCCAGTGGCTTCTTATTCGTGGCACTTGAGATAGCACAAAACTGCTCAACCCACCACCGAATTGCGTGCCGTTCTGTTACTCTTCCGTGTCTCCCAATGTTGAATTGCTGTCGAAACTTCCGCTGCGTGGCTAACTACATTGTTTGAAATATGCTTCAATCACAAAAGCGCGATGCGTCGCAGTCCAACGCTCCATGATAACTAAAATGGCATCCTTCCTGCTTCATGCTACCCTGCTCTGTTTTACCTCTACTGCTACCAACCATTGAAAGTGGTAGCTAGTTTCTGCCAGACCCTGTACAACGTTTATGTTGTGTAAACTTGTCAATGATCGTGAATGTGTGATATTATGAACAAGTGTGACAAATTATATGAAGGTTGAAGCCCTTTATTTCCACTTGTTTATTTATTGTGAGTCAAAGTTATAACTTCATTTCTTTCATTATGCTTTGTCCATTACGGCAACCTTCAACTGAGGGATGTTTTGTAAATAAAAATAGATTTGAGAAAGCTTTCTGTACTTGAATACAGCCATGTAATACTACCCATTTATGCAATGTAAACAATATTGTACATATATTTATATGAATGTTTAAATGTGATTTAATAGAATCTGAGAATGTTATTTAGAAAACATGTTGTTCTGTTATAATGGGTTCTTTTATAGGTAATTCATAAATGATACATACATACAATAGAAGTCTGTTATAGCGAGAATTCATAACAGCGAAAAATTTACTGTCTATAGCAGATTGTCATTATATACGATTTTTGATAAAAGTCGGAAAAATCTACACACATTAAAATCGGTATGAAGCGGCAATCAGGTTGTGCAAAACTTGAGTTAACTTGTGAAATCCTTATGTAAAATATTCCACCCTTACAAAACCGTGATTTATATGTTGAAATTTTAGCTGATAGTGTGTGAGTTTTTGTTTTTATGGTTACAGTAGAAGTCTGCTATAGCTAGTATGGCACATATCGAGAACCCCGTTGTAATGACAGTTTTTTATTTTTCCCTTGAAAATTCCTATAGGCTCTTAAACTGTGTATTATCCTTTGGTTACAGTGAGAACCCAGTCACTCATGCATCCATTATTATGAGTGATTAAGCGCTCATTAAGTTTTCTGATATCAATATTTATGCACTCCAGTGGTTGTATTGAAGGTGATCGATCATCTTGAGTATCATTTTCTCGCTACGTGCACTAGCAAGCGCTCTTGTTGACATTTGAAGGTGATTTCGTAATCAACGAGCGTACTGTAAACAAAATTTGAAATGAAAGAGGAGAGCATGTTTTTTGCAATAAACGCGTAAATACATGGCTAATAGCAGTTATTGACTTGTTACAAATAAAGGCTGAAGAAAATGAGTGCTTAATCTTAATGTTATGTGTTGAAACTTAGTAAGAAAGTGATAAACCTCAAGATACGGCAGAGTTTATCACCGATTTCAGAGGTTAGAGTATGTTTTCTCGTGCCTGGTTAAATTTCGGAAAGGCTTGTATGTAAATTTATAGTGCTTCAAATACGTTTTCATGGTACATATACGATTATGTTAGGTTAAGCAATACTGTTTGAATAAGAAACTACATTTGCCACAGAAGCCTTAGAGGTGATACTATTACAATTTTTAAGAATGAAATTGAACGTAAGCGTTCACGTAGTAATGAAATTAGAAAAATGAGTATGGAAATCATCCACGAAATCTCAAGTTTTGTTACACATAATGAACTTTATGCTTGAGCCCATATTGTCATAAGTATTAATTTGTGAAATCTTTACGTCAAATATTTCACCTTTACAATACTGTAAAACGTCTTTATTATTACGACTACGTTAAGTTATAAGAATGAGACATTTTTCTTCCCGTTTTCGGGACATCTTCAGTCAAATAAGACGAGTCTGTGCATTCTTGATGCAGTGTGACATGTTAACGTCATAAAACCTTTGGTAATGTCTCAAAATATCTAAAAATAACCTGCACATGAGTATAACATAGATCACAACATCAAAATATTGCTTGTTTTAACTGTCAATTATGACCTCATATTCACAGTGAGGCAGCTACAAGAAACTTAATATGAGTATGGGGAAGATTTGGTGATGGCCTTCATGGACACAGAAAAGGCATATGATAGTGTCCATAGAAACAAGATCTGGGAAGCTATGAGAGTAAAAGCAGTAAATGAGCAGATAGTGACAAGGGTGGAAAATATGTATGATGAAAGCGAAAGCTGTGTTAAAGTCAGAACCGAAAGAACTCAATGGTTTAAGTTAACAAACAGTGTAAAGCAAGGAAGTGGCCTTTTGTTTTCTCCTTTTGTTCTGCAATGCCTCATTCTTCTTTATTATCTTCATTTTCGTTAGCATTCACAAAACCAATAATATCAGGGTCAGTTAGTTCAAACAGCTAATCTTGTGCACACCACTTACACACATGTTGAGTCATAGCATCCTCACAGCCAGGAATGCAATTCAGTAAGGGAACAATGTTTTCCATGTCTTCTTGTACCACCTCCTCTCGATGTTCAAACTCACTCAACAATATGTTCCAAGACTTTCTAATGTTGTTTCAACTTCTTTCCAAGACTGCACTATCCAGTATGCCATGTCTTTTATGTTATTTCGTTTTAACTTTTCTATCATGTCGTTGCCATTGTCCATTTTCTCATCAGGGATGAAAGGAGTTTCCGCCGATATTTCCTCTTCAATGTTTCCAGCACACCTTGGTCCATTGGGGGCATAATGACGTCATGTTAGGAGGGAGGAACATGAACATGAACAGAAATGTTTTTTTAAATGTCCTAGGTTTCTTTGCTTTACTGATCATAAGCAATTTTGCTTTTAAGTTCCCAGTAATAGTACTACAAGCAAGAACAGAAACTCTTTCCTTACTACACTTGTAGCCAGGTGCAGACGTCTTGGCTTGGGCTGCGAGAGTTTTGTTGGCAGCATCTTGAAATTCAGCCCAGTCTCATCACAATTTAAAATCTGATCACCGGTTAATCCTTCAGCAAGAATTATTTCTTGAAATTCCCTTTTAAATTTCACAACCCATTGGATTTAGCTGACAGTTTTTCTCCACAGATATTAAGCTGCCCAATGCCGTACCGTTTCTCCACCGATCACGCCACCCAGCAATGGCAGTAAAATTAGGGTCCTCTTCATTAAACTCCTTCTGGAAATACACCTCCATTTCTTGCAGAATGGGGTCAGATATTGACAGGCCTTTTTCCCAGTTTTGAGAGAACCAAAGAAATAGTGCTTCACTTACTTTTTCATACTCACATTTTTCATTTTTCTAATTTTCAGTGCATCACTTTTCAATTTCTTCTCTCTTATGTTTCCAGTCTCCTACCGTAACACATCCAACACCACAATCTGGAACCACTTTTTGCAGAGTTTCCCCTTTGTCCAGCCTCTTTAACCCGCTCAACTTATCTTCCACAGAAACAATCACTTTCTTCTGTTTACTTGCCATACTCACAGAGTTGCAAGTAATCAACTTCATTTTCCGTATCAAAATTTAATCACTAAGTTTTACAATATTTAAAATTCTTCCACCGTTTTGATACTTTTTTTTTGCCTTTTGGCAATTTTTTTTTTTTCCTATTTATTTGTCAACAGTACATGTTTCGTTCCTTATTTAGGAACATCCTCAGCTGTTATTGTAGCTTAGGTGAATTGCTAAGATTTAAAATACATTAATTTGCAGGTACGGTACATTGATTCATTTAAAAACTACTGAAAATACCAATTAAATTAAATGATATTAAAAACAATGTAGGGTTTAGTGTGTTAATAATGTGAGAGCGGATGATTACATAGTTGGTCAGCTTAAAAACTGTGTCTATTCATTTGAATAGTTGTTAAAAATTTCATTTTGTTACATTAAAAAGTCTGTTTGCGGTTAAAAGTTTTAAAAAAATGTTTGACTTCGTAACACTGTTCAGATTTTTTAAAACTTTTAACCGCAAACAGACTTTTTAATGTAATAAAATGAAATTTTTAACAACTATTCAAATGAATAGACACAGTTTTTAAGCTGACCAACTATGTAATCATCCGCTCTTACATTATTAACACACTAAACCCTACATTGTTTTTAATATCATTTAATTTAATTGGTATTTTCAGTAGTTTTTAAATGAATCAATGTACCGTACCTGCAAATTAATGTATTTTAAATCTTAGCAATTCACCTAAGCTACAATAACAGCCGAGGATGTTCCTAAATAAGGAACGAAACATGTACTGTTGACAAATAAATAAAAAAATATATTTTAAAAATTTTTGCCAAAAGGCAAAAAAAGTATCAAAACGGTGGAAGAATTTTAAATATTGTAAAACTTAGTGATACTCACAGAGGATATAAAAATTATAACATCTGCACCCAACCAATACTACACTGAACAATGACTGAAAATTCGCTGCACCTGTCCTTGAGAAAAGCCCGGTCCTACTGCATGACTGCCAGTGCTTGTACCACGGTTGCACCCTCCACACCAGGTGTCCCAGAATTGCCTCCACTTAAAGTTCAAATTAAGCCTACCAGTGTCGGATAACACAGAATGTCGGATAAGCGAAGGTCGGTTCAGTGAGAGTCTACTGTATTAATAAAAATATTAACTTTTTACAAATGTACGCATACGTACAGTGATAATCTTGAATATTTAAGTATTTCCTCTCAAAACATGAAAAATTAAAAATTTCAAAAGTTGGAAACCACTGCAGGAGGAAATGCCAACCCAGAATCCTGAACATCTGGGGTTGTCCATCTGTGGTTTACAACCATAGTTGTAAATCGGAGCTTGCTCCATCCAAGGTTTTTTTTTTTTTTTTTTTTTTTCAAAGTTGCTTTACGTCGCACTGACACAGATTGGTCTTATGGCGATGATGGGACAGGAAATGGCTAGGAATGGGAAGGAAGCGGCCGTGGCCTTAATTAAGGTACAGCTCCAGCATTTGCCTGGTGTGCCAAGATTAACTACCTTCGAAAGTCAACCATGGAAAGGTCATTTAGGAAAAAGAATTCCACCACACAGTTCAAGAAAGCAGGAGAAGGCTACATCGGACTCGGTGGGTAGCCACCTAGAAGGCGTCAACGAGTTGGAGCGTTGGCAGTCACCCATTCCTATCCCAGCACATAAGAACAGGATCAAACAAGATCAGATCAACTAAACTGCAACTCATGATAATAATTCTTTACTTAAAGCAGGAAAACTAAAGAACTTGATGGACAAATTAGATAAAGAGAATATTTTAGTAGCAGCACTCTGGGAGATGAGAAATACTACAGAAGAACCATTTGAATCTCAAGTCTACAGAATTTACAATGGGAAACCTGGACTAAGGGTTATGAAACAATGTCCCCAATTTGGATCTGGGTTTATAGTCAGTGTGAAAATAATACATTTGTTAATCGATTTTCAAGTCATCTCACCCAGAATTGCAACTTTGAGTTTTAACAAAATTTATACCATAATAAATGCCCATGCCCCTACTAATGAAAAGAATTTTCTAAAAAAGACTAGGAAAGAAGTGGAAAAGTTTTGGGATCTCCTAGACCAAACAGTAAACCAAGTAAATATTAACAATGTTAAGATCCTGTTAGGGGACTTCAATGCCCAACTCGGAAGAGAAAAGAAATACCAAGATATCATTGGCAAATGGGCTCCACATAAACATACAAATAAGAATGGTCAAAGACTTGTTGAACTCTGCAGAGAACACGAACTGATCTTGAAGTCCACATACTTCAAAAGGAGGCCAAACAAACTTAAAACTTGGAAACATCCTGATTGGAGAAAAGGAGAAAGGTATTTATGTATTTATGGACAAATCCTTAATCTACAATGTTAAAGAATTAAGAGGAGTAGGTACAGGTTCAGATCATTACACAGTGAAAATCTAAACTGAGTTCACACCACTAAAAAAGAAACCAAAATTCAATAAACAAAAGAGGAACTTTGATCCATGCCAATTAATTAGAAATGATAAATATAAAGAGGTCACACAAAACATAAAACTGACAGATAACTTAGAAGAACTGGTTCCAATTCTCAGGCAACAAGCTGAAAATTTAGCCCTATTGAACCCACGTAAAAGACATGCCTGATGGGCCTTAGAATGTGACAAAATTCATGAAGAAAGACATCAGGCATGGTTAAAATTTCAAACACACAAACCAGAAAAAAGTGCAACCAAACTCAAAAATACCAGGAAAAAGTTCACACAAATTATCAGGCAAACCAAGAAACAATCACAGAATGATCTAATCAACTCAATAGACGAAAATTATCACAAAACCAATTCCAGAGACTTTTATAAAATGTTTGGAAGACAAATACAAAAATTTTCCCTTTCCACGTTAATGCTGAAAAGCAAGGATGGAAAAAGACACATAATGACAAGGAAAATACCAAAATCATGGCAAAGACATTCATTAAACGTTTGAATTGTGAAGAATCCCAGGAACCTTTAGCAATTAATACAAACACATCCAACAAGACCCCCCCCTGAACTCATAAACCCTCCAACAATCCAAGAGGTGAAAACAGCACTCAGAGAGTAGAAAAATTATAAGGCATGCAGAGAAGACCAAGTTTACACAGAAATGTGGAAATAGCCAGTGATACAGTTTGAACATCCTTACACATGGCCCTAACAAAAATCTGGATAACAGACAATTTCCCCGAACATTGCACCACAGCCATAATTCATCCACTCCACAAAAAAGGAGATAAAAGCAATCCAGATAATTACAAAAGTATCTCTCTCTTAGACTGCACATACAAGATTTTCTCCAGAATCCTATACAGGAGGATCAAAGAGCAACTAAAGGAAGAATTAGGTGAATACCCAAGCAGGCTTCAGACCTTTGGAGAAGCTGTGCAGAACATATTATCACTTTAAAATTAACCATAGCATACTACAAGAAACAAAACAAACCTCTTGCAATAACCTTTGTGGACTTCTGTCACCACTGCTGTTCAACTGTGCCTCGGAATATATAATAAGGGAATGGTACAAGATTAACCCAAAGAACATCCAAACTAGAAGACTCCAAGACAAAAGTTTAAATTGCCTAGGATTTGCTGATGACCTTGCTCTCTTGTCCAACAACATTCAGGAAATCAGACAAGTTATATCACTACAGGAAATAGCACAAAAAATTGGTCTTGGAATATCTTTTTAACAGACAGTAATAATGTTAACTGACCCACCACTCATAAACAAAATTGCCATAGGAAACCAAGAAATCCAAATTGTAGATAAATTTAAATATCTGGGAGAAATGATAACATATAACCTCAATGAAAAGCCAACATGGCATAACAGAATAAATAAATTGACCAGAGCACAATATACCACTAAGCATATCTAAAACAAAAAGGGCCTGTCCATAGCAACAAAATTACAACACTACAAAACAGTCACTCAACCAGAAATAACATATGCAAGTGAAACCACCTTCAAAACAACTAACACTGCACAGAAGACAAAATACTCAAGATAGAGAGAAGATTCATTAGAACATGCATCAACAAATCATAACAAAAAGATGGACACTGGAGAGTAGCTTCTAATGAAACAGAACCAGTGAATGAAATTGCATACGGCTTTTAGTGCCGGGAGTGTCCGAGGACAAGTTCAGCTCGCCAACTGCAGGTCTTTTGATTTGACACCTGTAGGCGACCTGCGCGTCGTGATGAGGATGAAATGATGATGAAGACGTCACATACACCCAGCCCCTGTGCCAGCGAAATTAACCAATTGTGGTTAAAATTCCCAACCCTGCCGGGAATCGAACCCGAGACCCCTGTGACCAAAGGCCGGCACGCTAACCATTTAGCCGTGGAGCCGGACATAGAACCAGTAATGAGCACAATCAGGAAGAAATGCATATCAACGTTTGGACATCTAATCAGGACACCAGAGTACAAGATCATCAGGAAAATAATAGAAAATTCATGGAATAGCAACATTAAGTGGATTACAGAAATCAAGGAAGATGTGGATGAGCTAAAAATTACAGTGGAAGACCTAAGAAACAAAACCGACAAAATCAGGAAACTTGCAGACAAGCAAATCAGACTGCAAACCAGAATCAACAAACAGACAATAGGAAGGGTGATTTGCGATGAAGAAAGGAAGATACGATCCAAGAGAATGAAGAAGTACTGGGCTGACAGGATTCTCAAAAATTCTTTGTATAAAGTTGGCTAGAGTGATCCAATGAAGGCCATAAAATAAGAAAGAAAAATGTTGATAAAATTCAACTCTTATGTGAAATATTTCAAGTTTTTTTTGCAATACTATTGTTCAAGGGAAGAAGCATAGAAAATATTACATACAAATGTTCAGTATTTAGAAATTATTCTTAATTGATGTAAACACAACACTATATTTTATATTCACACATTATTCTGCTAATTTAATACTAACCTTGAGAATTAAAGACGATTTGTTTAGGGTCCAACATGGGAGGAGGGACGGTGCTGTTGAATCTGACAGGAACCATAGCTCGTCGAACTTCCGTGCGTAGGCTCTCTATGAGGCGACCCGTATGTGTATCCAGCTAAAACAGGTTACCATACAGTTAATTAATTTCAATTAAGTGGTCATTGAACAAAATAAATCTCATTCCCAAAACACAGAGGACCAATATGACAATACAATGAAACATGTAAAGCTGTTTGGTTTAACTATGAAAATTTCTTATAATATTTTAAAAGCTGATGAATACATCATCATCATCTACTTCTTAGCCTTATTCCAATTACTTGGGGTTGGCATTACATGTGGATTAAACTGAGTTTTATGACCGGATGCCCTTTCTGACACCAACGTTTGATGAATGCAACATACTGATGGTTCAAAATACATGGAAATGAAATTTTAAAATATTAAAAGAAAAAAAAAAATCTTTCTTTCATTTGATTTAAAATTAAATGCAACATCTACTGTATACTCCCAAATTTTAACATAAGAAATAAATTTTTTTTATTAAAGACAGGTGTTTTAATGCCTCATTACTTACAACTTATTTTCGTAAATAAGACGCCTATCTGAGAATTTGTACCGAAAAAAGTGGTAGACCTATCTCCTGTACCTACCACCATAACGCATCCACATTTAAACATCTTTAACAGGTTTATGGTACATGTTTTCATACTTACTTACAGTATATCACCTCTGCCTTCTCAATAAATTTAGTGGGGAATGCAATTCTTGTCATATGGCTCCAAAAGGAGTCATAGTGTATAGCATGGCTATCAGGTGTACCTGCTAGCCATAATACGGGACAAACGATGAGAAATAAAGTTCAAAATCATCAATAATGATAGGAAAAGTTGACAAGTGAACAAATCTCTGCAGTCTTACCAACAGTGTTATTGATTACCACATGAATTAATGCTAGTAAGAGAAGTGGACTATCTTTCAAAATAGCCTTGATAAGAAAGAGAAGTATGTACCACCAGTGGTACATGCCTGGCTTTCCTGTTAGCCATCTTGTTCCACTGGTGGTACACTGACAAATAGGCAGAAAAAGCACAGAATATATGCTGTTAACAAGATGTGTCTTTCTACCACAACAATACAAAGGTTGAAAAAATTGCACTTACAGCAAGAAGAAGAAGAAATAATACTGAACTCCGTCGCAAATATGATAACAACATGGGACTGGGCAGAATCAAACTTGCACTATTTTATATATGTGAGTAATGAATTACGAAAAGAACTTTCCCTTTCTTTTCCTAATGGTTACATGAAGGCTTCCCTTTTGCAAAAGAACCATTATTTTCATAACCAGCATCACTTATTCTGTATCACTGTTGCTGTAACCAGGTCAATACCTCTCTGTTAGTTACCATTCCAATCATATTATTATAGTTTTGAATTTACATAATAATGAGCATAACTTCTAAGTATGGACCTGCCTCTTGTTTCATTCACCAAGAATTTTTGTTATTTGTCATTTTTCATAGTTTGCTCAAAACATTCAATTTTCCTTTTCTGAAGTGCAGTAAACAATACTCATCTTTCAAGTTATATTTAAGATTTTTTTTTACAATTTACTTTATGTCGCACCGACACAGATAGGTCTTATGGTGACGATGGAATTGGAAAGGCCTAGGAGTGGGAAGGAAATGGGAGTGGCCTTAATTAAGGTACAGCCCCAGAATTTGCCTGGTGTGAAAATGGGAAATCAAGGAAAAGCATCTTTAGGGTTGCCGACAGTGGGGTTCGAACCCACTATCTCCCAGATGCAAGCTCACAGCTGCGCGCTCCTAACCGCATGGCCAACTCACCCGGTATATTTAAGAAAGGGCAAGGATTGATAGATAGCAGCTGCGGCCTTAACTTAATTACAGCCTCAGTATTTGTCTGGTGTGTAAATGAAAAGCCATCTTCAGGGCTGAGGACAGGGTTTGAACCTAACGTACCTGAATGCAAGCTTATATCTAAACAGCCTGTAGTGTACAGCCAGCTCACTTGACACAGAGACATTTATAATAGGAAAAGAAAGTCATGATCAACCAAACCGAATAATTGATTAAAAGTTAATATTCTTACAGTCAATCAATACTGTTACTTATTTTAAGCATACACGTTTCACCTCGTTTGAAGGCTTCTTCAGTATGTAATTCACTGAATCAACACCATAAATAGTTAAATGTAAAAACAACTACATCACCATAATTTAATCGTACTTGAAAATCAAATTTACAATCTTCTTCCTAGCATTATTCCCGCACTATATGTTTCACTGGTTTTGAGGTAATTAGAATTTCAATGTCCTTTCATATTCCCCACTACAAATGATATCATCCAAAAATAATTGGGGAATGCTAAGAAATCTCAACAACAAACACAACTCTTAAACTAATATGAGATTATACAGATTTTCAAAATTACAATGAGAATGAATTTAAATTTACAATGAGTTGCTATTCTAATTCAACAGAATTAAATCACACTTAACTTGAAATTAAAATTTAAAAATAGAAATGTCCATTAGTTTCTCAGTTCAAAATTTCCTCAAAATTGCTTATATTTACTGTAAATACTGACAGAGATACTTCATGTGGTCTTATCAGAAATGTATTATTGGAAGCTTAAATCACTTGAAAGAAATGTATTCTTGGTTGGAATTAAAACAACTGGTTAAATTTCTAAAAGTCAATACTGGTGCTACTGAATTTAAAATGGGTTCCACTGGTGATATTTCAATAAATACTGTAGGAAAAGAGAAATTCCAAATCAGCATTAACCTAAAACTGAACAGAAAGCACTGTTTGACTGTTGCATTTTTTCTGGAATGTGAGATATCGAACCTATAGTGGGATCGAATGGTTAACTTGTGTTTTGGCGTTGCACAACATAAGATACATCGGTTAACTTGTGTTTTGGCGTTGCACAACGTAAGATACATCTATCACTTCGATAAATCTCTTGCTAACTTAGAGGGCCCTGAGCAGGAGATATCCATTTGTTAACTTGGTGGGCGTGTGTGCACTACTTCAGTATCAGCAACTAACATCGTGTTCGTTACAATTTTCTATGGCTTTCTCATCTTCTTCCGACGAAGAAATAGTAGAAATGGTCAACATTCTAGAATGACCACAATTATATCATCGTCGGCCTAATGTTCTAATGAAGTATAGTGAAAATGAATTCAAAGACAGACTGAGGCTAAACAAATACAGTTGGTAGAGGTTACAGATGACAATTTGCATCCTGTGACAAATAATTTTCCACTGTCCCCTGTTGATCAAATATTAATTACGATACCCTTTAAGACTCAGTATTACTGAGTCTATTTGCATTTGTGTCCATAAAAGCACTGGTACCAGTAACTGAGTATAAGAGATAATTACACATTTATCGTAATAGGCCTACAGCAGGCATACTTGCATTGGCAGTGAGCATATACTTTTATCGTGGATTGTTTTCAACTAATGATATTACATTACAAGGAAGTAACAGGTTATATAATTATGTTAATTACCCGATATACATCGTTATACTGTGGTCAAACAATGTTCATATTTTGGAACAACAGGGAAGAGATACAGTATACTTATAAGGCTCAGTGCAAACTGGATCGTGCGTGACATGTGTTACTGGTGTGCATATTTCATTAGAAATCCTCAAACAATGTCAAACACTTCTGGCAGTCCTTAAACACTACGAAACTGAAACCCACGTCTGCAAGAACTAGTCGAATACCAATTTCTAGCTGCATGGCAAAGAGGAGATAATAGGAGCTGCACAGAAGGCTCAAATGCGATGCATTACTTGTGCGCATGAGCCTGACAATCTAGTGAACAAAAACAAAGCAGTACAAGGGGTGGCACCTAGTGTGTATTTATGAAACTTGATCAATTAGCCAATAGTTCACAGTTCGGTAAGTTACCTGCTATTCCGCTGTGCAACGCAGCGAAGATTTATCAAGTCGACAACTGTAATAAAGCAATAGCTATCAGAAAGATATCTCACCATTCCAGAAACTGGGCATGTATGTTTCACAGGTTTTCAAGTACAGTAATTAACATTTCAATGTCCTCACATATTCCCCACTAAGATCCAAAAATAGTTGGGGTATCTGAAGAAATCTCGACAACAAACAAAACTCGTGAACTAATATGAGATAATACAATTTCTACACTCGTACCTTTCTAGAACCTAAGTTTTCTTTTAAAATTGTTCCCTGTAGAAACCTTACACAGTATTTTAATTTTTAGATTTCTACTTTGTCTTATCATTAAGATATTCAGAGGATTATGCAAATAATGCATACTTATCATTCATGAATGAACCTGGTTCTTGGGGCCCAACTTCAAGCACACTATCACTGAAACTGCTCTAAATGGATTATACAGGATGGGCAAAATAAAACTAGCCGAGAAAATATTTGTAAGACTGACCCTTGTTGCTGAACAGAAGTGCCCATCAGAGGAAATGCTGGAAATCATGATTTCGAAGCACCAGTCAGTTGCTGTCACATGTACACATGCGCATCTCCCAAGTGCGTCGCTGTGTCATTACGAGTGAGTGAGTGAGTGAGTGAGTGAGTGAGAGGAGCCGACATGTTTACTGACCAGTTGAATGCAACATAAAATGGTGCTTACGATAAAACAGCGCACGCTTACTGTCTAGTGTTATGTGAAGCACGATTCATGGAAAACATGTGCAGAACTGTTTGCGCATGTGTTTAAGACTGGAAGTGTTCTGGCAAAACCTCCAGCAAGGCCTGCAATGCAAAACTTAGTGGCAAAATGGTGTGAAACGGGTTCTGTAGCGAGTAAAAACCATATCTATCCGAAAAGAGTTAGAACACCAGAAAACATTGCTTGAGTGAAGGAAAGGCTGGAATGGAGTGTGACAAAATTTAAATGCCATTTATCTGTGCACGTGGAAGATAGTTGTGTTGAAACATTATTAAAAAATAGACCTGAATCTGTATCCTTATAAATTTACTGTTGCACATGCATTAAAGTGTCCAGATGAACCTTTGCGTGTTGAGTTCTGCCAGCATTTTCTGAGTGAAGTGGAGCCAGGACTTATGGATCCTCAGTTTTTCATTTCTTCAGACGAGGCCATTTTCAGCATCTTCTGTGATGTTCATTAATAAGAGTCAGTCTTATTGTTCATTCATTTTTCAGGCCAGATTTATTTTGCCCTCCCGGTACTATATAGCGTATTACATACCAAAGTCAAAATATTGTACTACAGAATTCAGTATATTAAATGTCAAAAAAAAAAAAAACTAAGTAACATATTCTAGATGGAGAATAGGTATCATACCTAGCATATCTCTCTACTGTTTTGAAGGAGACCATTCTCAAGAGTCAATAATGTACTTCAAACGCTTTGCCAAAGAACATAACGTTGACGTACATACCTGAAGCCCTCTTCAATCTTCACATACCAGTACCAGACATAATACTCATGGATTTAGCGCAAGACAAGTATATTTGAATACGCTTCTGAAATTACAATGGGAGAGAATCCACATTATGCCATGATTTAGTATAAATGCTTCCTTTTATTAGAGAAGGTAATTTTCAGTGAAACTCTGTAGCAATTCATTTTGCTGCAAAGAGATATGTTCATTACAACTGCATAACGTTTATTTCACAGAGAAGAGAGAGATTTAGAAATTATGAAGTTTATTTCTATCATTTCCTTTTCATAAATAGGAAATCACATATTTAACCAGTCTCCTTCCATCTGTCGAGAATATTACTGTTATATCACCAACATATCGTGGTTGCCCTCTCAACCGGCTCGCTCAGGATCGGACCTTTGGCCGGATAAAATGATGGGTTAAACTGACAATATTACAATAAAGGGCCTGTATAGCACTTTATGATATGGTACTACACTGCATGGTACAACAGCTGTCTTTTCACCTCACAACACAAGCACATAGTTACTACAGTAAACTTTTGAAAAAATGTAGATATTAACATTAAACTACCAATAAAATGAATTTAACAAAGAAAATAGAATGAACTTAGAGTAGACTGTAATGGTTTTTTGCTTTTTAAAGAAATTCTTACCCAATAATGTTTTGAAAGTGAAGTCACAAAATGTCTATAGTAGACAACATATTCCATGCTCATGATCATGGGAAACGGGACGCAATATTATTCACCTGGTCGGCCAATTAACCCAAGGCCAGTTAAGAGGGTGTCCATTCTAACAAGAATTTAGTGTTTGTATTTTTTTTTGGATCACAATTTTGGAAGTTTTTAACAGTACACATGAATGCAAAGTGTTTTGTCTGCCTGTCATTCTGTTTGAATTAAATAAATGCAAAAACTCCTAATCTGTTTTCTTATGAGACTTGCCAATATTTTTTGACTATCCAGAATTTCCCTGCACCTGGTTTTTTCTCAGTTACATAGTAGCTGAGAAATGATGTTTGTCTTGAGAATACTGAACAAAGAGTACAGCAACTTAACTCATGAGCCACCAATACAAAGTCCAGATCGAATGCATGTGGCTCATCATTCACATCTTGCCACATAACCCCAAAGTTCACTTCACTGGTAAAAATCATGTGTATGAGGAATAATAATGGAGATATTCATGATTATTACATTTTTTACAACTAAATATCTCCGAAAATAATAGTTCTATCTACAAAGTGTATACAACTAAAAATACAGAAAATCCAATTTGCAATCTTTGATACGTAGGCAAGAAAAGTGTGAAAGAATGATCACTCAAAAAAATGAGGAAAAATGGAATTATAAAAGTGGAGGTTGAAAGCCTAAGCTTTGAATGACCTAATACCACTGAGCTGGAAGAAAACAAAATGTAACAGCCTACAACATCCTAAGTCCCTACAACTTATCAATAGTAACATTACAACGTCCTTTTTCTTTCTTTTTTCTTTTCATTTTTAGTTTTAAGACTCAGTTAATTCTTAACTGTTAGGTTCTTCAGTCTATCAAACTAATTTATGTATGAATAAAATTTAGAAAATACCTGACAAAGAAAACATAACAAAATCTTATACCTGAAAAAGAAAACGTAACTGATATACTTATATGAATTCTATATATGACAGACATATTTCTTGAATTATGGAAGCTGTAAGTTTTGTGTTCTATTTTTTGCGTCCTATTAACTACTTTCATGGTTTTCGGAGATGCTGAGGTGCTGGAATTTTGCCCTGCAGGAGTTCTTTTACATGCCAGTAAATCTACAGACACAGGGCTGACTTATTTGAGCACCTTCAAATACCACCGGAATGATTCAGGATCAAACCTGCCCATTAGGCTCAGAAAGCCAGCGCCTTAACCACTCAACCCGGCACTGTTTTTATGTTCAATGTGTTCATGAAGAATCAACCAATTTAATTTATTTTATTTTAATTTATTTTAATTAAGTTTTTCTCAGGTATTTCCTAAATTTTATCCATTAACTATTGTTGTTAGTTGAGGTGTGCTTCGTCTCTTCTGCTGCCACTCATCTCTGCTAGATGGCATTAATGCTGCAATTACGGTATGAAAACTGACCTGTTAACGATGGGTGCCCTAATATAATCTATTTCTTTTTTAGAATTTTCAAATATCAACAACAGTTTTATTCTTCTATACGACACGTCCTTCAAAACATTTCCGAAATAGGCTAACGCTTAATGCTTAATGAATGCTTTCAGAATGATGTATAATTTGCTTTTCATGTAAAAATGTAAAGATTTTTCTTTTAAATGACAAGAAGTGTGTTTCAAATATGAAAAATATAGATATGATAATTAGCTTTTGGGTGTCAGAAAACAGGGTGAAATTCTTTATGTTTTTGCAGAGAACTTTGCTCCATGTCTTCAGAAAGAAAATCTCATCTACACACTTTTCCTTCCATCTTCAACTCTATTCTGTTAGTCCTTTGTTGCAGTTTATTTTATTTTATTTATTACTTCTCCTACCGCATCCATTTCCGATTCGTCTGACGACCTCGCTGTTTACTTCGCACGGACATAAACTGGAACAAGAAACATCTTAATTGGAGCTTGGAAGGCTAAAGCACAGTGAGCCATCCAGTGACGAATGAAAGTACCACTTATTACAGACCAACGGAAATTCATTCTTAAATTCAAAGCTTCATTACTAGAGAAGTCTTCCTCGCAAACCGACAAGATTTTCTTCTGAAGACTTGGAGCAAAGTTCTCTGCGAAACGTAAAGAATTCCACATTGTTTTCTTGACACTGCCCAAAAGCTTATCATCATGTCTACAATTATGAGTTGTGAAAGCATAAATCTAAATGTGAAAATGTAATTTATTACACAATACAAACAAGTGCTCCTGATTTTATCGACAAATTCACGAGTGACAAAATTGCAAGTCAATTTATTTTGAGAAAATCTGGACCTTGAGGTGTTTGACTATTTAGCAAATAACTACAAAATTAAGTAAGTAATGATAACAAAAGTGTGAGCTAATATCAAACAAATCAAATAATAGGTATTTATAACCTGTACAAAGAAAAAAACTTCCAGCATGGAAATATACTGTTTTGTTTTTGCATTTTAACACTCTAGTCTGTCAGTCTCCCAATATGTTGGCTGTAAGCTTCATTAGAACACCAGAGTTGCATCTTATTCGCTGTGTACTCAGTGGTCAAATAAAATAAAATAAAATAAAATAAAATAAAATAAAATAAAATAAAATAAAATAAAGATGTTACAGTGCACTGTTATAGTGAATTTAAATGGAAACAAGTGCAAATAAGTGTGATAAAATGAAAAAAACAAAAATGATAAAACTGTGGTTACAGAGTGCTGTTCTCTGGTTCAAGTTCCTGATATTCTTATATAGGACTGGTCACTGGAGCCTTGAGTTAATAGTTCCCTAAATATTCTTCATGTCAAACTTATCTCACCTCGAACAAAAGGAAATGTCTCCCAAATTTTGAAATACTGTAACGTTATTCCAGAATAGCAAACAAAATTTAACAGTCCAAATGTTTTAATACTAATTTATTATCACTATTTAAATCGAAGAGATTACACAAATAAAGTAATATAGTACAAAGTTCATTATTGCTGCTCTCATGACAGAAGATCATCATCATTGATAATTAGTTGGAGTTCTTGAGCTTCTATTTGCTGGAGTCCAAATTCGGGCACTGCAGAAGGTGGCCTTCATTCGTGAAAGAGTTTGGTTGCTGCCAGATTGACTACGTACCAGTCTGCTGTATTCCTATTTTAGTCAAGGGGGTCAGATAAAGGTTTACAGTATCCAAAATTTGCAGTTAATAAAAGAAATATTCTATTATTAAAAAGTTGTGTGGCATTTTCTATTCGTTTTGGTGAAAAGCCTCACAACTTCACACACAATCATAGAGAGTATTTTATGAATTCTACATATGACAGACATATATTTATTGAATTTTGGAGGCTGTAATTTTTAAGTTCAGTGTGTTCATGAAGGATCAATCCAGAAAGTGTTTATGAGATCAATAACCCTTAAATATAATTAGTCAAGAAACACCACCATTATTTTCAGCATTAATTAAAATAACCTTTAAGATTTTCCAGTCTGCTGAATACAGATCAAAAATTATAAAACACTAGTACATACTCGAAAGGAAAAAACACCAGCTAATGAGGAATAAAGAAATTCCTCTCTTTACTAATTAATTCAGCATCTTGTTTAAGCACAACACTTCACAGTTACAATCACATGGGTGATGGTGATCTTAATTCCAGTGATAGTTCATTGATAAATGATATCGGTGTGGCAGAGATGTGGTGTGTGATGTTCAGCCACATGCTTGAGTGTCATGTACCTATGCATTCCAGTAGCAAGGTATGTCTACTTAAGTAGTTCAGAGGGAGGTTTTCCATGATATGCATTATGAACGTTTTGTGTACGTACCAAAATCAACCAGGTTACAGTGATTCCAATATCACACATTTTATGCTTCTAACTCTGGATGAGTACCAGCCTCCTCCCAACGATTAGGTGACCTGTGCATCAGTGAGGATGGAGCATTACCCAAGATGAATTCTAACGTTGCAGACAGCATATGAGGCGTATAGTTTCAAACACGACCAAGTCCATCTTTTTCACGTTCTGATGTTTTGACTTCCATGGATTCCTCTTTACAAGATGAATACAACGGGAACGAAAGTGGGTTTCAAATCCAGCCAGATCACATTTAAAATTGCAGCAAAGAATGTGGTTTCATATCCAAGTCGGCCCAGTCCCTGTTAACCCGCACGGGCCAATAATCCTGCGCTATCCAGTCACATGTTTTCTTCCGGTAATATGGCGGCCTGACGTTTGTTCGAGTCATATGTGGTGGTTTTGTTTGCGTGTATTTTAATAAACATTTTATAAATAATAAATATATACATAATTAATTGGTCGTTTTTAATAGTATTCATATTTGCTGTGCAATAAAATGGAGAAATTAATAAACGCCATACCAGAAAGCGGCAACGTGATCTTTCCACCTGGAAGCGCACGAGGGAAAAACAGCTGAGATGAGTACAATCAACAACGTGTTGTTAGTGGTGATTTAATCAAGGCTCGGTGATGTGTTTTGAAGGCGCGATGATATTGAATAGGTATAATATGAAGAATATACATTGAAGTAGCTACATGAATCCATATATTTGCAAAATATACACTATTTAAATGTTAATTAGCCTCTACATTGGTTACAATGTTGGGTAATTTTAGACAAACATAATGTTTAAAATAATAGTCTTTAAATTTTTTTTCACTAAATCTTATATCATTTTTAATCATATTTGTTCTAAATAAAGTCAAGATGAACGCAGTTGGAAAATAGGCCTAATCTAAGATTCAAAGATGTCCAAGTCCTCTTACGTAAGTTTCAAAATCGGCCAAGTCCCACAGTTAGTTTCAAACATGGTAAAGTCCAAATTTTAAATACATTTTTCAATTCATGTAATATATTTAGACTGTAAAAATTGTATGGTAACGAATCAGAAGCCTCTACTAAGCAACATAAAAGTTAAAGTGTCTGAATATATATGAATTAATACCCTAAACGAGTTTTTTGCTTCTCCTGAAAAAAAAAAACCAGCTCAACGGACTTGGCCTTGTTTGAAACTATACGCCTCATATACACCCAGTCTCCAAGCCAGAGGAATTAACTAATGGAAGTTAAACCCCAAACCCAGCCAGGAAATGAACCTAGAACCCCTTGAACCAAAGGTCAGCATGCTAACAATTCAGTCATGGAGCCAGACACTTATTCGTAATAAGACTCATTTATTATCAGCGACAAGTTTATGCAATGTAAACAATCTTATTACGTATAAATGAGGCAATATAACTGAGCTGAAAAAATCTGAGAATGTTCTTACAGAATGAAAACGCTGTATTATTTTTATTTACATATTTTACACCCACATTGGAGCACTTAAATCAATATATTTGAGTTAATTTCTTCTTTTTCTTCTGCCAGAACTTTCTCATCCTCTCCAACCGGGAAGCCCTTTGTGAGTCCGATATAGTATATTGTTTTCGTTCAACTGTTTTTAGTTTGAGACTTATGCTTTTGTTCTTCAAAACCCTCTTCTTGTTTCTGTCTTTGATTTGTTGCCGAGTTATACCCAATTCTTCCAAATCATCCTGAACTTCTTTGAACCAATTATTATTGATTTTATTTTTCAAAAAGTAATCAAATAGTTGTTTCAATATCCTGGTGTCTGATAATCTTGATAAGTGACAGAAAAAGGAAATTCTTCTTTTATGCATTGTAGATATTATTGATTCACATTCACGATAGACAATGTTGTTAGGCAACAATCTCCACTGTCCATCAACTTGGTGTTTTTTATTAGTAACTGTTCTAAGAATTCTTCTATCAGTTTTCTGTAATTTGTCTGTTGTAAATTTTACATTTAATTTGAATAAAGTTTCACTAGCATATGTTGCCTCTGGTTTAACTATGGAATTATAGTGTTTCAGCTTAGCGTTTATCGAAAGAGATTTCTTTTTTTAATAGGTTGGCCAGGTAAGTCTTCGTGCTTGTTTAAATTTAGTTGTTCAGTGTTCTATTGCTTCTTTTTCATTTGTGTTCCATGTTATTATTTCCCCAAGATATTTGAATTTCTGAGCAATTTTAATCTATTTATTACTGTTCAGTTGAATAACTGGTACATCAACTTTAAAAGTTGGCATCATTTCTGTTTTTTCAAATGAAATTTGTAATCCCATTTTTTAAATTTTTTTTTTTTTGCTATAATTTCTAGTTGTTATATTTTTGTTGTATTATTAATAAACTGCTTTTCATTTTTCTGGGTATGTACAGTACTAGTGTTTTACAAAGATTTATGCTGTGTTCACGACAGAATGAAAACCTTAAAGGTTTACCTTAACTATAACATGATGAGTTTCCTATTCATCGTATGTATGCTGAATATAAAAGAGATCTATCTGTCTTAAGCAAAACTACACACAATGAAACCAGGTTTATTTCCAAAGAGTGGCACGAAATTGCTGGGAAATTTTTATTAAATCACAGAGTTCATTCACAAAGACCTGAATATTTTTCCTAAGGCATAGCTGTCCTAATTTCCAGACCACATGTTCCTACCTGGGAACAATGATTACTTAAAATCAGCAAATGCCTAGTTTGATTGTTCTACAATAAACTATTTTCCAGATCATCTCACACAACAGCACTTTAATAGCTTAGCATTTTGATGTCTTTAAGTAATGGAAAATTTAATTATTTTAGACAAGTTCCCAGTATTCTAACCTGAACTGTACAATTTTATATCCCTTATATACATCAACATTTCTTCTGCAGACCCATATTATTTAGATGCACCCACTGAATAACTTCAATTCCCATCATATTAAATCTATATGAAGATACCTCACTTATCAAGTCATGAATTTTCTACCAGAGAAACTATGTAAAACAGTTTATGTTGGATCCACTTTGTCAATACACAATTATAATGATATGGAATTAATACATTCGGCCATAAAGGGAAAAATTCATGAATGTTTTGGAAAGTTTACAAATTTATCCTGCTCCAAAAAAAACTTTGAATAAAGTTTTAATGAAAGCAGTACAGATGAGAACCCACTGTATAAACTAGCATTTAATCGCTTAATCATTTAAGGAAGAAAACTTTAAGATCTTAAATTTATTTAGGTATTCTCATTCAACATAATCAAAATATTAAAATTTTATATAATGATAATTTTCATAATATTTCACTAATGTTTGTTTATTCACTGATATGGTGAATTAGGATATAATACTTTAAATTGTGGGCTAAACAAAAGACTGTTATACTGTTTCTATTCTTTGATTTGACTTCAGTGATGAAGGGAATTCATATTGTTCCTGAAACATGTATGAATGAATAAATAATTTTCAATCATTAACTATTTTAATTAGTTTCTTTAATAGATTTAGACAAGTCAATACAGGATCAAATCAAATACCTATTATGGTTAAGTTTATCAACAATAATGAATTTTCGCTATTACTACTTAGAACAATCACATTTATCCAAGCCCTGAAACTGTTCATTGTCATCCCTTGTGAAAAAAGTGATTTCCAACAAAGACAGAGCTCCTGGCACAGGAGGCAGATAGAGGAAAGTTGCAAGATAACAGGAAAAGGCCTTGAATTCCTGAACTTCACAGGGTAAGTTGTACCTTTGGGAGCAAGCCGTTAGACTAAGGAATGTCTAGTTTTGCTTGCCACTTAGCAGTTACATTGCTGAATAACCCAATATCCTGTTTGTGCTTGTATTTCATTCAGAAGTTAGAAATTTATTTTGTGGTGAGTGGTGAGTGGTACAGTGAAGGGTAGCGAATGTTTACTGTGTGATAGGCAACCTACAGATTAGTGTGGTGATCAGATGATATTTGTCATGTTGTAGCCTAGTTATGGACATGGAAAGAGTCGTGAAATTGTTTACTAATGAAGACAAAATTAAAATCCTTCAGGAAGTGGACTGACATCAGATCTCTAAGCGAGTACAGGTGGCGCAAATGTTGAAACTCGCACCTTCGAGTTTCGACTCGTCATAATACCAATGTAATGGTCCGTTATTGGACATTATAAATTTTCCAGCTAACTCATTCCTGGTTGCCTGCGTTTCGCCCTCGTGTGCTAAGTTAGGCTCGTCAGTCAAGTTTTGCCACATTCAAAATGGTGGCCAGTCATTTTCTCCCATATGACCCAGTGTAACTTCCAAATAATTCATGGTCGAAGAGTGTGACCAGAAAACAATGTTTAATAATCCACTGGTCGAAAATATAAGGCTTCAACTAACATTTGTTTTAGAAAGAGTGTAATCTGCAACAACACATTAATACTTTTATTCTGCAAAATGTTTTCATATTTGTTGTCTGGTGTTTTTCACTGATTTTAACACTCTCGTCTGGTCTTAAGAAACAATAGCTATAGCTTTCAATGTAGCCACACGCATACAATGAAAAATGCACTCGTGTCAGATTTTTTTTATCAACTCCTGTTGGATAGTTTTTATTTGTGTATTCAATAGCAGGTTTTCTTACTTAACACGTTCTCCTTCCTCACCTCCTGCAGAAACATCTTAATGTTATTTTACTGTACAGGTTTGAGAGTGAAAGTTGATGTAAAATTAAACAGTGAAGTGTTGTTTTGTATAGTAGTAGTAGTAGTTAATGAGAGTACACAAAAAATTACAAGAGAAAAATATTCAGGTAATGATTTTTGCTAATTTATTTTTCTCAGTTTCTGCAATGGTGGTATTTCTATGTATGTAGATGACTATGTAAGTAAAGAACATGCCAAAATTTCAACAGACTCACCTCCTTTTCGCAGTGGAGGGACATTATCTGCTCAACACGAATGGGCAGCTTATTCGTCAAAGCATGTGAAAGCACAGACAGTTGCTGCTGGAGAGGTACTGGTTCACCCATGTTACTCGTACCAGGATCCTTTGCCCTCAACATGGCAGGTGGAGTGTGAGATCCTTCTGCATGGTTGGAGACTGTCGGTATCCTTCCTCTGGCTACAGGTGGCGGTGGCGGCGTAGCAGCTGTCTCCAAGGATCCTAAACGTGGGATGGGTCTGCCTACCATCTCAGTGGGTGGTGGAACTGCAGGGGAAGACGAAGTAGATGTCTGTGCCATGGCACCAGGAGAGGGAACAGCTGATGGCATGCCACCCGTTATGGCTTTCACGGCAGAATATATTGATTGGTCGTAGTTCCTCGATGCCGATCGTGAAGAACCTCCAGCTTCCTTTTTCAGAGCCTTCGATGAGCTGGGGAGGGAATAAGGATGCACTTGCAGGAAAGGACGAACACAAAGCTATCTACTCAATCTAAAAATGCTACTTCATGTTAACATCAGTGAGGGATTAGTCTACAGTGAGGTCAATACAAGAAAAGGCGCACATCCACCATGGATTAAAATTCTTCTTGGGATACAAGTCCCCAGTCACCTGTCGCTACAATGACAGATGAAAAAAAAAAGCATGTTGCATATTCTAGAGGGGTTATCTACCACAAAACATCTGCAAGTCAAAATTTTGTTAGAAATGGAACGACAGACAAATAAAAAGTACAAACTAACCCTAGTGACTGCAATTAAAGGAAGATCACTCAAATAGCCATAACTTTGAGTAAAAGGAAAGTGGTGGTTGCACAACAAAAATACAGATACAACATTACGCTATCAGAGGTTTCGTTACAACTCGACCCTTTTTGCAGTATTTCGTCTCACAACTGTTTTGCAATTTGCAAAGCCTCCAATGGAAGTCCCTGATAGTCCAGTTTTGGGTCACCACATTTCTGATATCATTCTTTGAACAAATTCCAATATTCTTCGAAGGAAGTCCAAGAATTCGAAAATATTTTAATTTCTGGTTAATGACCTTCTTGGGAACTAAGGAAATGCGCTTCCTTGAAGACAGTCCTTATTCAGAAAATATGAATTTTTCCCAACAGACTCCTTCAAAGGCAACGATAAGAGACAAAATGATCTATAAGAAAACCAAGAAAAGTTCACTGATCACAAAGATCATTCACTTCCTCATCAAGTAACACTGTTTCATATTGTACAATGTGTATCCAGCACTTTTATCACAACTTTCCCATGTTGTATACTTCTGAAAGGGATGGGCAAAAAGTCTGTATACCCCTGTTTTCAATATAGATTTAAAATAAATTCACCTCTGATAGATCCAAAACATCCTAATGCATTTCTGCATGAACTCTGAATAGATGGATGCGTCTCCAGGTCCATTTGTAACAGCACAGTCATGAAGGCACTGCGCACAGCATTCTTTAAATCGTTGTTTGTAATTTGGTGCCTTTAGCAGATATCCTGCTTTGTGATGCCTCAAAAAGAACTGTCTGGCATGGTGAATTTTGGTCATGGTGACCATGGCAAAAGTGAAGTAAGGTTCTCAAATCCCCAACTAGTCTTATCTATTTAGGAAAAGCTAATTGTGATGCAATCGCACACTGATGAAATAATAATTATAATAACAATAATATTGGTTTTACATTATACTAAATATGTTTTCTGCTTTCGGTGACACTGAGGTGTCAGAATTTTTTTTCTCACAGAAATTCTTTTACGTGCCAGTAAATCTACCAATATGAGGCAGACGTATTTGAGCACCTACAAATACTGCCGGACTGAGTCAGGATCAAACCTGCCACGCTGGGTTTTGAAGGCTATTGCTCTACCATCTGAGTTATTCAACCTGGCTGATGGCAAAATGGGCTGGTCTTGTTGAAGCCACACAGTGAGTTCAAGACACAACCATTCATTAATCATAAGCAAGACATTACGGTACAAGGAGATGATGATCCGTTCATCATCATCATCATCATCAACATCTGGAGCAGTTTCAAACCACAGGCTGGGTCTGCTTGGAACATTAGCCTCTCCATCGTTTTCTGTCTATCCATCACTTCTCTTTCGTCACTTTCGCCCAGTTCCCTCCTCTTGCCTCGATACTCTTCTTTACACCTTTCCACCATCTGTCCCTCAGGTCTTCCTGCAGGTCTCCTTCCCTTCAACTCCATTTCTAACATCTTTTTTGGTATCCTCTCTTCTTCCATTGTATTAAAATGGCCATATCACTGCAAACCTTGATTTTTCTATCTTTTCCTCATCTACCATTTCCCAAACTCTTTTCTTATTCTGTCAATTCTCGTTAAACCTACTCAACGACTTTGAAACTTCATTTCCACTGCTTGTATTCTACTTTCATCCCTCCCCTTCATTGCCCACATTTCTGATCCATATGTCAAAATTGGCACAAAATAAGTCTTGAAGATAATTCCTTTACATCTCTCTAGTACATCCCTGTTCCATATCAATCCTCCCACACTCTTAAAGAATCCATTTGCACACCTTCCTCATTCATTGGTTTCCATCCTGTTTCCTCCATTTTCTTCTATTTAAAAGTTTCAGCTCCTAATGTCATGCCATTATATGCTCGGTTCTTGTTTTGTGTCGTAACCAGCATTTCACTCTTTTGTGATGAGAACTTTATTCCATAAGATGGCACAACTTCCTCCCATATATTTAGCTGTTCTTGCACTTCACTCTCACTGTTTCCCCATATTAGGGTAGGTCATTTGCAAACAACACTGCTTTCATTCTTCACTCCCCAATGGTCCGAGCTACCTTCTGGTATTATATCATCCATCACCACTATAAGTAGTAGAGGTAAGAGGGCAATTCCTTGCTTTATACCAGCTGCCAATTTCAACCATCCAGTTCTTTACTTTCACTTCCATCACACACATTTTTCACCCTTGTCAGTAACTGCTCATTTACTCTTTTGTTACCCTCGCCAAAGTCATACTGTGAGGTGGATTATGGTTCAATTTCTAGAAATAAATATGGATTCTCCTTGGACCCAAAATAAACATTCCTATGGTTAGAAATTTGAAAAATAGCACATTCATCGGTAGAAAGATTATTTGTTTTGTCTTCTCTTGTTGGGAACTGGCATGCTTCTTGATGCCATGTTAAATCCACATCTGATATTCAGTGGTAAGGGACAAAAGCAGGGCTGACTTTCAAATTCTTTCACATATGGTCTCTCATGGTTGAATTCAGAATATTCAATTCAAAAGCATGCTTATGGATTGAGTGGTGGCAGTGGTGGTGATTACTGTTTTAAGAGGAAGTACAACTAGGCAATTAATCAGAGAGAAAAAATGGAAGGGTTCTGACAATGAAGGTATTGGCCAAAAAAAGACTAGGGCCACGAAGGGTGGCTTCACTGGAGATCAGGTTATTGATTCTTCAACAGCGGCACAAGTTCCCAAACGCGTTCATAGTCTCCCACTTTGAAGTGCATTCTCTACAATCCTGTCATAAAAGTCTTCCATTCCCAGGTCAAGAATGTTCTCCTCAAAGGCGACACCTTCTAAAAACACAACTGAAAGTTGGTTGTTGGCTGTGCAACTGTTTGTCCAGCCAGTTCTGTATAAATCATAAATGTCCTATTTACATTTACTATCGTTAGTTTCATAATAGCTTCCACTGTCAGACTGATCTATTATTACAAATATCTGTACAGGCAACAATTACATCCAGGAGTGAAAACAGCAGTACGCAGACTTTTCGCCCACCCTGCAGAATGACAGAAAATGACAAAAGACTAAAATACAGAGGTGGTAAGAGATTAAATCACAGAGACAGAGGAAGGAAGGTGGTAGAAGATGTCCACAGATATCCCAAGCCTCTAATACGAGTCAACAAGTCAATACTGAGGACCAGAAAAAAAAAAAGCACAGTTAATTTTAGAATATCATCAACCTGGTGCCATTAATTTGATGAAGACGGGAAACAGAAATGGGGTGTTTGGGGACTGAGAAGAAATGGACGTAGCAGACGGCAAAGCATAAAGATGTGTTTGTCCTTGTCTTCTTTTCTGCTGCTCCCTCTTCCCTCAATGACCTGTCATTGTATTTATTCTATTGTGTGTTTCTATCTCCCTATATGTCTTGGTTCGACGCAGTTTCTTTCCATTACTTATAGTGATCCACTGACAGCCTTTTCTCCTTGTGTTCTTAGTCTTTTACTACCTGCATTCATCTTTATCTTTTAGTTTCTTCGCTTTTCCGATGTTTATCCAGGTTTCTTCTAAAACTACACTTTCTAAATCAAGACTGAAGGTTTGTCATTGAGTGCTCACGATTGAGTGAAGAAGATGAGAAGCAGAAATGAGCTCGATGAAGGCTATGAAGAAATGGATGTAGGAGAGCCAAGATCGATGGGGAGAGATCCCATCGACTTCAAAATGGCAGTGTATGAAGATGTGGAAATTATCATTTTGTGTTTCCACATTTGTCCTAGTCTCCTCCACCTTTCCACACTCATCTGTCACTATGTTTAATCTAATGTGTGAAACAGAAACTGTTATTCAGACAGCCACACAGAAGATGAGAGAAAAGTGTATTTAGCTAGATATAAGAGCCACTAATTTTCAGCTGATTACTTTCTACTTTATCAATCAAACCATCATTAATTATAGACTGAAAAACCTGTATCATAATAAGCAAACAAATGTTGATCACGGAGTTGTTTTGCAGAAAATCAACTGGTCACAAAATGTAAAATCAAATATAGCACACAAGGCAGAGTTGTAACCATCTCCCGAATAGTTTCCATGCTCTAATGAGGAAAGTACCAGACAAATTATTCCCTGTTCATTTCAAATTCATATATAATGCCTAACAATTTTGTCTGGTATTTATAAGAAATGCGAGGTTAAGATCAGCACACTCAGGTATACATGGGTTTAGAAATACACACAAAAGTGGGATAATCAAGGAATGTAAGTAAATCACACTCACACAACTGTACCACATGTACACAAACAGAATAATATCCCAAAGGTAAGAACCAAATGGCTGAAAAACTCTTGCAACCAGCGTCTTCTCCAGACGCAGGACTTAAACTGACAACACAAAGGGTTGAACCTGAATCACCCTTGCTTCTACATTAAAATAAAAACAAACAGATTTTCTCCCAATAAACATTTTCCAACATGAAAACTCAATTAAACTGAATTATAAGGGGCAGTTACCTGAACATTTTACAATGAATAAATTACCAAAATATACAACAATATCTATAATCAGATCATTTGGTCATCATTATTACTTTCTTTGCATATGGGACAAAAAATAAACCGCAAGCTGCCTATAAAATTACTACACGGCTTTCCATACACTTTCTACAATACACCGAAGTGAATAGTCTAGAGCCGAAGAATGAGAAGTGAAACAAATTAATACAAACCGCTGAATAATGGTTGAACACCTAGTCATACTCTATGTTCTGTTCCTCATACAATGGTGGCTAGTGTATAGAGAAACGACAACTAAACAAGTTTGTTTGTAACAGTCAATCGACAGTGGCAATGACCAGTGCATTCCAGTCAGCTTTGTGTCAACATTGTCTTGTAAGTGGGCACTAAGTCCATTTGGAATATCCAGTGCATTTCCACTACAAGGGTGTGTTCAAGGGCTTCACGGCCTTTTCCTGAATGTAACTTTGATAGCTGCTGGTACAGATTATCACCCCCCCATGCCACAGAAATGCAGTGATATGAAGCCCATCGACACTTCTCACAAAAAATTTCACCAGCACTGAGTGATGGACCTCCTTCCACTTCTGGGAAGTTGACAGTGGCATCCCAACTCAGTTTTTATTCCTTTGAGAAAATGTTCATGTCTATAATGACAATTTGATGGCAACTATCATTTGTGTGCTTTCTCTATAGCCTTTTGACTCTAGTTGCTCTTATTTGATGCAAAGCAGCTGTCAGTTGCATTCACATGCCTCAAGCCTAAGATATTTTAAATGAGGCATGGGTTTGTTGGTGGAAGGAGATTCATTTCCTATGCTATGATTCTTTGCTTGCAGACGGATTTCTTCACATTCTCTTGGAAACATTTTGATGGCTTCTGGTGTCCTTGTCTCCCATAGTTGCCCACTTCTAGCCTATTGTCGACAGAGAAGACTAGTTTTATTGTTTAATGTTTTTTTATACAAATATGCCAGTTACTTGCACAAACTACTAGTTTAAATATTTCCATTGGATTCTTGTTTCACTTCTGCAACACTTTTCTTCTTTTTCTTCAGCACTTGTCACACCTGCTGGCGGGGTCCACTACATGGATTCGTTGTCTCCATTTAATTCTGTCCTGGGCCATTTCAAGGTGGAGATTGATACTAATAATAATGTTATTGGCATTACGTCCCACTAACTACTTTTATGGTTTTCGGAGATGCCGAGGTGCCGGAATTTAGTCCCGCAGGAGTTCTTTTATGTGCCAGTAAATCTACTGACACGAGGCTGATGTATTTGAGCACCTTCAAATACCACCGGACTGAGCCAGGATCGAACCTGCCAAATTGGGGTCAGAAGGCCAGTGCCTCAACTGTCTGAACCACTCAGCCTGGCAGAGACTGATACTCTTCAGATCTTGTGAAGGGTATCGGCCCATCGCTGTTTTGGTCGTCCTATTGGTCTCCTACCGGTGACTTCTAACATGTATCCCGTCTTCATGATAGTGTCGATGTCTGCCCTTAGTACATGTCCAAACTATCGTAGATGACTCTTGTGCATTTTTTCTTGAATTGGTGCAACACCAAATTTCTTCCTGATGGATTCATTGGAGATGCGATTCAGTTTAGTGATGCCAGCTGTCCATCTCAGCATGTTAGCCTCCATGACACCCAGTTGACGCTCTGTCTCAGTCGTAGTCGGCCAACATTCGCAACCATACAGAGCAACAGGTCAGATAACTGTATGATAGATTTTTGATTTGAGATTATCTTTCATCCTCCAGTTGCAAGTTGTTGTTCTCCATTTCATTCAGGCTGCGGATATCCTTGCATTGACCTCTTCAACAAATTGGCCATCATCAGTGATCGTGGAGCCAAGATACTTGAATCTTGTCACTCGCGGCAGGTCCTCACTATCTTCTGCAATGCCATTACAGTAAAATGGTTACCGTTCACTCCCTGCTCCTCATTGCCTGTGTAATCAATGATCATCTACTACTATTTCTTCAGGGCCTCAAATTACTGTATTGTTTTGTTGCACCCAGCATTACAGCTATGCTAGACAAGCGGGACTACCTGACCATGGCAGTAAAGGAATGCTGAAGCCTGGCTAACCTGCTCGAGAACTCTAGTTTGGATGCCTAGTTCTTTCAGCATGGATGTACTGGTTCCGTGTTCAGTCCAACAAATGCAGAATATGCATCAGTAAACCCACAACTCAAAGATCTCCATTTTTCTCTTATATGCCTGTTCGACTGTCCAGGTCTCAGCAGCGCACATGGCAATGGGAGACATGAGAAAGTCAGACGAGTGCAGTTCTGTGTTCTTTGTAATTGTCAGGTCCGTTCATATTCTGCTCCGCTTTGTGGTGGCTGCTTTGGCTATACACATTTTTTTCTTAACCATGGACAGGTGGCGCTCGTTGATGCAACGTGAGAGGTGGCGTGGGGTACTTTCTGACCACTAGGATTAACCATGTTCTAATAACACAATTACTAATTTTTATGTATCATATATATTGATGTATTAGGTTTATTAACTCAATAGCATGATGTTTCATCAAAAATAATGGTATACATCCAATATTAATTAGCTTCAAAGCATATGAATATTATAAAAGTAAAAACTTGACATGCACAGAAATAATCTCTATTAATCTTTCAGCCGACAGGCTCAAATTCTGCTAACAACGTTATGCTATTCGTGCGTGCAGTATATTCCTAGGTGGTGGGGAGGGGTCCTTCCAAAATGATTACGCTACTGGAAATAAGCATCCCCTTCATGAAAAATCCATGTCCAGCTCCATGGCTAAATGGTTAGCGTGCTGGCCTTTGGTCCAGAGGGTCTCGTGTTCGATTCCCGGCCAGGTCGGAGATTTCAACCCTGGCTCGGGGACTGGATGTCTGTGCATCCCTGCAACTCACACACCACAATAACACACAGCCTCCACATGGCTGATGTCGCCCACCCTCATCGGAGAGAGTGCCTTACAAGGGCTGCACTCGGCTAGAAATGGCCACACAAAATTATTATTATTATTATTATGACAATCTATATCATAATAAGTAATTTGTTTGCGAGTATAATTTCCTCTGACTCTTTCATTTTCCAGGTTCATACAGTTTACAATGAGTTTCAACGTTATCATTCGTGAAAACAACACTCCCAAGCTTCTTCAGGCGGTGATGAGCTTCTTGCTACGAGTTTCACTCCCGGTAAATGAGTGACAATATTGTGGGTTCCAGTGTGTGAGTTTTTAGGAGAAGGAATTTTTGTCCATTTTGTAACACCATCCTTTCCTGTTGTGGTACAAAACCGTTGAGAAAGAGGTAAATCAACACCACTAATGTTTACTATTCTTCATTAGCGGTCTGTCCCGTATCACTTGTTAAGAGTCTACTACTTCCAATTCATCCTCACTCTCACTAAAACATCTCCCTCCTCCAGAGACTGTAAATATAACATGCTTGCCTCATACTCTTCGTAACTCATTTCAGCAATAAGGGATTGCCTGAATGAATTCCTAACATGATTACACAAGTAATTCACTGGGTACATCCAACAATGCTGCTGGCATTCTTCCAATGAACGGGACTGGTGGTGTGAGGTTCAACGGGACACTTTATTGCATTGCTTGACAATAATCCCTCTTTTTAAGAATGAACACCCTCCACTACAATGCCACTGACGTCCGAAATATGGCAAGGAATAAGGGGGAGAGGTATTGGCTGCCAAGGTCTCTAATTTTAAAAATAAGTGCAATCGAACAAAATAAATTTCTGCCAGGTCACAAAAGACCCTGCACCACCACTCCCGGGCTGATTTCACCCGACTATCCTCCAGTATAAGAAAACATGGAATCCAAGTAGACAAATTTCTGATGACCTCGAAACCTGCTATCTGCCTCACAGAGGGTTGGTTGGCTTCTGTTAATCGACAATCATCACCTTTGTCTTCCTTCCATAGTTTCGAAATTTTCTTCTTCTTCTTCCTCCTCCTCCTAGCATTTCCCCATTGATGCAAGATCCTTAATATTGGCTCATCATTTTGCACGATCTTGGGCATCGTACGGTCTTAAGTTGAGAGTCTTCATATCAGCATTTATCATGTCATGTCAGCGCTGCTTTGGACGCCACCCATGTGGACGCTGACACTGTGGGCAGGGGGACGGCAGAATAACAGCCACAGTATCCCCTACCTGTTGCAAGAGGCGACTAAGGAGTCTCAAGGGTTTTTGTCTTGGGAGTGTGGGTTTAGAACCATGAGGCCCCTTAGCTGAACCCTGGCACTGCTTCCACTTACTTGTAACAAGCTCCTCACTTTCATCTATCCTATCAGACCTCCCCTGGTCAACTCTTGCTCTTCTCTGACCTGACCTTTTTTTTTTTGGCTAGTTGCTTTACGTCGCACTGACACAGATAGGTCTAATGGCGACGATGGGATAGGAAAAGGCTAGGAGTAGGAAGGAAGCAGCTGTGGCCTTTATTAAGGTACAGCCCCAGCATTTGTCTGGTGTGAAAATGGGAAACCACAGAAAACCATCTTCAGAGCTGCTGACAGTGGGGTTCAAACCCACTATCTCCTGGATGCAAGCACACAGCTACGCGCTTCTAACCGCACAGCCAACTCGCCCGGTCCGACAGTATTAAGAGCACTGGAGACACGGGGACTCTTTCATTTTCAAACTCTTTGTGATCTTTGCCTTTCTTTAACCCATACCTTAATTTTTTGAAGTGTCTGATCCCTTCCATTTTTCCCCCTCTGATTCGTGTTAGCAGAAGATGGTTACCTAGTTGCACTTCATCTTAAAACAATAATCACCACCACCCAATCACATGGATGTTGCCCATTAATTTCAAAAGAATGGGTAAAATTTGGCTACTGTTCCAGCAGGACATGACCATACCACTGGAGATGCTCTTCCTGTACCTTCTCAGTGATGGGTGCGATACCCATTTGCTGGCGAATGGTGGTATTTTTAACATAATGCAGGAGTGTCATGCCCATCGATCAACGGAACATACACATTTCCATTTCGTGTAATTGGCATTCCGTAGCTTTGTCAGCTGGTCAACATTAAACAGCGTACAAAGGAACAAGACGTACTATCATGCAGATATTTTGGACTTCAGATGTAGTGGCATCATTTTGTCGCATAGTATGCCTGTAATTACCCTCTAGTTCATCCATGCTGCCTTTATCCTACTTTGTACTTTATAACCTATACCACCACCAGTCTGCAGGCATGATCCTAGATACATGAAGCTTATGGTCTTTGTAAGGTCTCTCCATCAACTTGGGTGGAGCCGTTGCTCGAGATGGTTTCCAAGCATTCAGTCTTCTTTTTGTTCAATCTAAGACCATGTTTTGAGAGACGGCTGTTTCTATCTTCAACTTCACCTTCCAAATTTCATTATCACCCTCTAATTCTCTATTTTCTACAGTTGAACTCTTTACCAAATTCTTATTATTTCTCTCCCCGTTCCACTTCTTCTCGTTCACTGAATTCTGAGAATCTTGATCTCCAAGGACACTTTTCTGTACAAGTTTTCATCCTTCATGATCTTCTGTCAAATGAGTTGCTTGGGTGAGGTATGCCCTAGTTGCATGTTCGACAAAGTTCCTTTTCTGAGAGACACATTGTCAGACATTAAGTGTGATATGTGGTCTGTCACTGCGATGAGAATCTTGAATCTTGGATGTGTCTATTGTCCGACAATCTCTGTGCTCTGAAACTTACTGTATTGCAATCAGCAGCGCTATTCCCATATATCTGTCTCAACTTTTTGCAAATGTTTCCCATATTGTCATTCTCAGAACACAGGAACTCTACAACAGTTGCTCTTGACTGACAACAAGCGCAGCAGCCATTTTGAACAAGCATTACAAATGCACCATTCAAGGGAAACTGGTTAAACTAAATTTGAATACAAGCAGAAAGCGTGGTTATATGAACTTTGTAAATAACAAAGGTGTAGAAATATAATTGGCATTGCAATAGTTAGCCCAATTCTGCAGCACGACTTTCTTTGAAACATCTTTGAAGGAATAGCTGCTGGGAATAAAAGAAGAGAATGACCAAGAGAGTCGTATTTCAAGAACTTCCTGAAAACCATGAACTGCACATATTGTGAAGAGCTTAAATGACTAGCTCAGGACAGAAACCTACAGCTGCAGCAACAAAGCTGCCTTTAGAGTGTGATTTATTGATCTATTTTATCTATATAATCATATTTAAAAATCTGCATTTTTTAGAGTAACCATTGTAAATGGAGTCAGCTTTTACTTCTATTCAGCAGAGTTGTTTATGGAGAAAAAGTAAGGTAGGGAAAAATTTGGTTCAGGAACTATCCTTATTTTCTTTTCTTAAGTATATTACTTTGGAGACAGATAGTTCTTACCTTTTGGATAAATAGTAATAGAAAAATAAAATAAAACAAAGGTTAACAAGTAATAAGTCTTTAAACTAGGGAGGGTTTTTTAATTTTGTTATGGCATTCATGCTGAGTGAATGTGCAGAAAACATTAAATAAACAATATTTATGATTTCAAATATTTCACTTAAACGCTAGTCAGTGAGGAACAGACAAGGCTTCAGTTAAAAAAAAAAAAAAAATGTCAACAAATCAAGCTGGATAAGATGTTGTTGATATTGGCCAGTAAAGCTGGCCACACAACTGAACATGGTCTCAGAAAAATATTTGAAATCATTTAGCAAAATACAAAGATGTGCACTAGGGTGAGCAGTTACTTTCAACTGGTCTGTCCCTTCCTACATTGAAAGAGAGGATCTTCGGAAATTCACAGCAAATGCGCCCCCAACTTTCTTGTACCACTTCACAACACACACCCGCCCAAGTCCTCTTCTAATGCCTTGGCGGAGACCGACTGTTTGTCCACAGGCAGCACAGGTTTGGCAGGATGGACATTCTGCGGGGGCGTTCCCTGCTGCTCACGCAACTGTCGCCGTCGCTTTTTACTCCACATCTCGTGACAATCCTGCCATGTAGGCAGTTTGGGACATGGAAGTCTGAAATAATATACCAAGTCTTAACAGACAGACAATGGACACAAAACTATTTAATAATATGGCAGATGAAATGAAGATTCTACAATGAGCTTTCCTTACTATTAATACAAGCCTGGAATCTTTCATGCTTACTGTTCATACTTAACTTAGATCATTTACTGAAAGTATAAAATGGTAGAAAGAGATTCAGCTGGGTGGAACTATACCAGTTTGGCATACACCAACAACTTAATCTGAAAGCCTGCAATCAAATATCGTATTAACTGGCATAATTCTCGCACTTTTTTCCTTGAATATTATGACCAAAAACTCGGGTGCAAGAATTACACCATTAATTCAACGGATTGGGGAATATTTTACGTATTAACTGGCATAATTCTCACACTTTTTCCTTTGAATATTATGACCAAAAACTCAGGTGCAAGAATTACGCCATTAATTCAATGGACTGGGGAATATTTTACACGGTAACAATTTCCATACAGCTTGGGTGATGGTATAAAATCAAGTATGGTATTGCATGTTTTAAATTTATTACATGATATTTTTAAGAAATACACTCAGTTAATGCACAATATTTCAGTTGAGCTGATTTGTGAAGCCCATGAAGAATGAGGCAGTGAACCTTCAGCTCACCTCTACAGCCGGCCTGTCATAGATACCTGGACAAAAGGAAACAAAATACTGGCAAATTAAAATTCTGTAATATTAAAGTCTCGTGCATGACTTACCATGTCCATTCATCATCAATGCTATCGGAATTGGAAGAATTGCTATCATCACCCGAATCTACGTCTTTTGACACGCAGTTATCTTTACTGCCATCATGCGCGTTTCAGATTCCTGTTTTCTGGAAATTTTTTGGAAACAATGCCTTATGAAATCATGGTCCATGCACATAAAATCCAGTCGCACACAATTCTCACTGGTAGTCTACATATCTTGCCTCCCGAAGTAATCTCGTGCATATCTTTAGCCATCCAATTAGGTTGTCCTTGAAGGGCTTATTTATGGATACATCCAAAGGCTGCAGTATGGACATAAAACCTCCAGGAATTACTATAAGATCAGTCTTCATGTTGGTCAACATCTGCTTCCTATTATCTGTTAAATGTACTAAATAAATGTCCATTACAAGTAGATCTGCGAGTTGAAGCAATGACCTAGGTCAATTTCTTCAAACTGTACAAATCCAATCATTTACCAGAGATATGTCCATTCAGCCTTTCTCTTGAACGCAACATGTATCCCCATGAAAATTTAACCTTCAGCATTGTTTTTCATTTCAGTATAACATACGGAGGTACTTTCTTTACATGTGGAGTTACCGCAAGCATGACCGTGTATCTTGTTTCTCACTTCCTGCAGTCTGCAAAGTAACGCTCCAATTTCCCTTTGCTTCAATGGTTTGAGTCTAAGGCTCGTTGAAATTCACTGGCATATTGTTGGTCTATTTGTGAAAACAAGTATGCCTTCTATTTTCTCTTCCTAATAATGTATTGATGGAAGATGATAATTTTTTTATTGCTGTCTTCTGGCATTCTTTCACACAATAATGTTCAGCATCTCAATGAGGTTATTTTGCTCCATAAATCCAGTGATGATGATGATGATGATGATGATGATGATGATGATGATGATGATGATGACGACTGTTTAAAGGGGCGTAACATCTAGGTCATTGGCCCCTAATGATACAAGGTGGAGCGGAAAGTAATAATAATTACATTTTAAAATGTATCCACTGACTAGCATAAATCCAGTCATCCAGCCACTGTTCACTCTGAAATCTGAGCAACAGATGCCGTGCTCTGTGGCTACCAGGCGTTTTAAATTGCATCAGTTCATGGGTAACTACACATCCATTGCTACGTAGAACCTGAATGTTTTAAACAGTTCCTCAATTCTCAGAAACTTTCCCCTCTTCAAACCTCTGAAAGCTTTTAATGATTTTTTTCCTTGAAATTCATTCTTTTCCTTACATTACTCATCATCATCATAATCATTTTCCAGCGCTCGCCACTTCCTCCTGTCAAAGTATAGAGTCTATTCCTCTATGTCCTCCCACTTGGCATTCCTCTTGCATGACCTCCAATATCACTGTGTATATCTATCTATTCCTTGGTCTCCCAACTGACCTCTCCCCTTTCACTTCTCTGTCAATGTACCATATTTGCTCGCATATAACTCACCACCGCGTATATTGCACCCCATTTTTTAACATCTGAAATTACAGAAAAAAATCCCCACAAATAACTCGTATTCATTTCTGACGTAGTCATAAAGACATACGGTACATACACAAAATAAAGTTTGGGTATTCTGTGGACGTGCCTACATTAACCCATAAACGCCTATCGTTGCATATGTGCAACGGCGTGCCGGTGCTCTTTTCTTTCAATGTATGAAGTTGTTTTCCAGTAAAAGAAAGAAAATTGCACGCTTATTCGCTAAAGGGAAGTGTTTTGCTTTGTTACGAGTCGGTTAATCAATAGTCACCGCTTGATTGTTGACGAGGTGTATGTTTGAAGTTCGCCGTGTGTTCCAGCTATCACAATGGCATATCGTAAGAGGTAAGATTCGCCATATAATTTTATGATTTAGAAATAATTAACCTCTTTTAGGAAATCCAGGAAGTAAATTCATCGGAGTTTGAATGTAGCACGATTCCTTTTACAATTAATAACTCGTGGCCAAGTGAGATCCACATATTCCCAGCATTGCATATTCGCAACGCTAGGACAATCCATTGTCAAATCGCGTCCTCATGTACCAATTTGTTATTGAAGGGTTGTTATTGACGTAACAACCCTTCGTTGCTGTGCATGCAATTCAAACTCATATACCAGTTTTGTGATGCATATTATCTGGTCAAGAGGTTTTCCAGGGCAGATAAGAAAGTCATCATGGTAGAACGCCCTGTACTATTAGGAATTTATAATACATGTATGGGAGGAACAGATCTCATGGACGAGAGCGTCACAGATTCTGCGTGGCAGTTAGGAGCAAATAATGGTGGTGGGCAATTTATTCGTGGATTTTAGACGTCAGCCTGCAAAATGCTTGGTACCTCAGCAACGTGTCACAGCCTAAAATGACGCAGCTTCAGTTCAAGCGGGAAGTGGCGCAATACTACATCAAATCCTACAGCACGGAGCCCAGGGGAGCGGGGCGCCCATCGCTCTCGCACACAGTGGAAGGTCGCGTACAAGAAGTTGTACGGTACGACGGGCAAGACCCCCTTTTAATGTATATCCCAGACAATAAAAGAAGACGGTGTGCATACGAGAAATGCTCTAGCATAGTCCGTACAGGGTGTGTAAAGTGTGACATTGGGATCTGCATAAGTTGCTACATTCCGTTCCACATAAAGGGACATACAGATCACAGAGTCTTCAGAGAAACCCACAGCAAATGATCACACCAGTAAACTGAAGAATTCTGAATACCCAGTCACTTTTCAATATCATTTTCCAATAAATATATTTATTTTGATCTCTTAGTAAATAATCAACTCAGCAATAACTTATATCTTCTTCTCCACACTCACTGTCCTCTTTTCATTATTTTCTCGAAGAAAACAACATATGTGTTGGTACCTTGCAGACTACTACTTAAGCGCCTAGCGTTGCATATATGCAACATTCTGTATTTCCGAAACTAAACACGTTTGCTTCAAAATAATGGATATTCCTTGAATAATACCCTATCCTAAGAATGTTTATTAAGAAAAATTGAACATTTCAAAAAATAAAAAATTTGTGCGTTCAAAGGTTAACCCCTACCCCTCGTCTGTCGGGTGAGGCCCAACATTATGATATTCCCTTTCCGGTCGCATGACATGACATTATATCAGCCATCACATGTCTGCTGACTCTTAGCCGACAAAATACACGAGCTATACTGTACTGCCATCTTTTGGTTCAGTGTGGAACTTTGTAAAATTCAGATACTATTTGACAATCAGTCAAAAATCTATTATTTAGATGGCAGTGTGTAGATGTCAGCTGTGTCCAGTCCACTCACGTACGAGAAGGCTCAAATGATAGTAAACAAATATGGTCGCCACTTTCTCCCTTAGTAATATACAGTGTACTGTTCAATGTTGTATGTCAGGTAATTCTACAAAACCCCAGTATTTTTGCACCTCTACTCCTTCCTTGTACCCTAAAGAATATATCTACAAATGAACTGGTGATGGTCAGCTTGTATACCGTAAACAACATGTAGCTGATGTTGACGGCTGGCGCAATTATAGATCAACAGACCCTGATTTCAAGTAATCGCCGTTTACAGTAGTTTCAGGCTACAAACCACCACGAGATGTGAAACCAGAGACTGAATTAGAGTTTTTCAATTGCTTTTACCAATAATATGTTCAGTGAAATTACTAACGAAACCAATCGGTATGTGATAACGATAGTAATAATTAAAAAGATGTAATATAATGTGTCTTAAATTGCACATATTGAATTTATTTGCTTCAGTATAGCTTGCTGTAAATGTTTTTAGCCTAAATACATCATTTAAGAGCTAGTGCTATTTCCAAACTCATGGAAGATGAATACAGGTCATATAAGATAGAAATTCACATTTAAAATACGAGTAGTAGAGACAACGCAGAGAACTTGAATTTGAGGGGTAAGGGTTAAATATCAGAACTGTACCAATTGTTGTTACGATACTTTGTTCGTGACAGTACAGGAAGAAGCTGCATTTCTTTCTACCTGCAGAACGGTTGAGGCTAGCTCTTGTAACAAAAATACCTAACTCGCAAACCCCCGCCCCAAGGCCGCTTTCCTAGCCAGTCAGTCACACTCAGCCATCCCTCTCACTTTTCCGTCTTTGTCAATATGCTTATCGCTACCCATCCGGGAAATCACGTGAACTGGGAATGTTTCCCTGTCCAGTCAGTCAAGTGATCACGATATTAGGTATTGTCCATCAGTTGCATTGTCAACAAGTGCCAGTATTCTGTCTTCACGTTTTGTTCTAGTTTCTCAATTAAGTTTCCTTGTGTAGGTCAAACTATAAGTTATGGAGAAACGTAAAGAGATAAGATATCCTGAAGAACACGGTAATAAAGCTGCTGGTCGATAATTCAGTGTGATTGAGTTTAATGTTCATTATTGGCGTAAACAGAAGGCTGCGCTAGGAATCACCAACCGAACACGTAAGGCATTCAGGGGGCCAAAAATTGGTAAGTGAGCTGGAATATAAGTTGCTTCATAACGTTACAGAGTTTCAAAATGATGGCTTTAGTATTTCGCACAAGATGCTACATTTCAAAGCGTGCGAACTAGCGATAAAAGGAGGAATCAGCTGTTCGGATCTGAAAGTGAGCCGGGGTTGGATCCGTAGATTCATGACACAAAACGGCTTGTGTCTGCAAAGGTGCATATCTCTCTGCCAGAGAATGCCAAATGATTTCAGTGACAAAATAATAGTTTCATCGCAATGTGATAGCAATGTGGAAGAAAAACAATTACCTCTTATCTCAGATTGGCAATGCAGATCAAACCCAGATAAACTTCGACATGCCATGCAACACCACCATCAACAAAAATGGAGAATCTAACGTACTTGTACATATAACTGGGTGTGAAAACAGCGTTGCACTGTCATGCTAGCAATAACTGCAGACGGAAGAAAATTGCTACCGTACGTTATTTTCAAAAGAAAAATAGAGCTTAAAGTGAAGTTTCCCAAATGCATTCATGTACGGGTTCAAGAGAAAGGATGGATGGATACAGCTCTTGTCCAGGACTGGGTCTGTACGGTGTGGGGCACTGCTTCGACACCCAGCAATGCTACTGTGGGACACTTTCCACGGATACTTGGTGGAAGACACGAAGAAACGTCTTCAGGAAATGAAAACTGATCTTGTAATTCCTGGTGGACTCGCACATTGTCTACAGCAATTCGATGTTTCCGTCAACAAGCCCTTCAAGGACAACATACATAAATTGTACGCCGAATGGATGGCAGGAGGGAAGCATGAGCTCCCGCCAGCTGGCAAAGTAAAGAGGCCATCAGCTGAACTTGTGTGTGATTGGTTTATATGGGCGTGGGTTATGGGGTCGACAGACGTTATTGTGAAGAGTTTCTTGAAGACGGGCATCGCAAATGTGTTGGACAGAAGTCAGGATGATGCAGTATGGGATGGTGACCAGAATGATGCACGCGAGACTAGCTCGGAGGCTGAAGGCAGTGAATGCCAGTTGTCTTGTTTCAATAGTCTAATGCAAAGTTTACGTTCTTTTTTGGGAATACGATCTTTTGCACACAAATCCCTGCATATATCATGCACCGAAAATTTTCAAACTTATGTTTTGTCAAAAAAATGCAAGTTATAAGCGAGCAAGTACGGTAATTGCTTGGTGTTCTTGTTCCGTCCATCTTCATAATATGTCAAAATTATTGTAGCCTGTGTCTTCCTAAAAACTTGGTAACAGTTATTTTGATGCCAGCCTCCTTCCTGTTTGCTTCATTTCTAAACTTGTCTTTCCCGGTCTTTTGGTTCATTGTTCTGATGAATTTCATTTCTGTTGACTGGATTTTACTATTTGCCTTGTTATGCAGCGTACATGTTTCAAGTCCATATGTGAGAACTGGAATGAACTAGGTATAAAACATGGTCAGTTTTGCTTTCTGGAGTATTTTATCATCCCAGAGCAAATTTCCCATTTGAAAATAAAATTGAGAAGCTTTCTGAGTCCTATTTAGTATTTCTTGGTTTACTGTGTTATCTTTGGAAATAATACTTCCAAGGTATTTGAAGTTAGAAACAGACTGCGATAGAGTTCCCTCCAGGAAAATGTTTGAATCTGTGCCTTTCCTGTTGACAGTCATTTCAACAGTTTTTGTTTTACTGATATTTAGTCCATATTCTTTGAATTTGGCATTCCAAAGATTTAGTTTCTCCCATACTTCTACTTCATTTTCACCCGACAGAAAATCCTCTACAGTTAGGCCTAGCAAGTCAGCTGAACAGAGTTGCTTTGTTGCTTTCAAAACGAAAACAAGTTTACATCAGTATGGTACAATATGGTACAACCTGCTGTCCTGTTAACGTACAGTACAACTGAGAGTTTAAATACAGCTGCACTGCTTGAATACTTGCCCATCACACTCGAGAGAAGAATATCCCACCAAGAACTCGCCAATTGTACATTACTTCTACTCACACACAGGAGCTAACACACCCGGAAAACATTGTTAATTTCAAAACTGCAAGCCAGTACACCTACATCATGCAGGATGGGAAGAGGGCTAGGAGCCCAAAGGCACCCCCTTTACACAACGCATCACCCTGGTGTTAGAGACCGTGAGGTAACTCGTTATCAGAGAAGCCAAGAAGGGGTCAAATATAGATGATTTTCAAGCTTTAGAGTAGGAGAAATTCATAACGACAACAGATATTATTAATAAGTTAAAAGAAAGTATAAAATGGTTCAACCTTTCAATACTATTAAAATAAGAAATGTAAGTTTACATTCCTATTTGGTCATCATCAGCTGATCACAAATAAGTGTAAAACAATGCACAGATAAATAAATTGCGAAGTATAAAGAATTCGGAAGGTTGCTGTTAATGAAGCAACAAAATCTTTAGGGAGTACTGTGCGTTGAAATATAGTCAATCACAAATAAGATGCACAGGTAAAAATATGAAGTTTAGATGATAGCCAGATGCAGTTTATGAAGCACTATGACACAATGTTATGAAAAAAGTCTAAAATCAAATACGTATCTATCAGTTGCAGTTTATAAAGCACTGTATAATTTTAAGGATCAGCACTGCGTGTCAATCATGAAGAAGTCATGGATCACGAACGTTAGTGAAACATAAGCATTAGAGAGTACTGTATGGGAAGAAGTCCAGAATCAAATACATATCCCAATGTAGTACGGAGCAAATTCTTGAAGAGTTCAATTGCAGTTTATAAGGCACTGTATAATTTTAGGGACTAGTACTGCCTGTCAATAGATCCAAAAATTATGAAGAAGTTGCCGACCAAATACGCACATGTACTGTACTATGGAGCAAGTTCCTGAAGAGTAGATCGGCACTGTGCTTCTAAAAGTCTCTTAACACGTTCCCTGCGGCAGTGAATTTTGATGACTTAATGTTACGTCGTATCGGCCCACCGGTGACCCGATGCTGCCTTTAGTTATTATCGGTTCGGGTCACCGGTGACCTGACGAATTTGACTTTGTTTACTCCCTAGTATGAATCCTAAACCATGCATGTGCACTTGTTGTGTGCGTTATTGTTGAGGAGACATTCCAGCGTATTTACCTGTGCGACAGTGTTCCTATTCAACAATTGCGTGAAACAGAAATGACCGCGGAAATAATTGGGTCACCGGTGGGCCGATCAGAACTAGTAGTATGCCTCGATCCTTTACTTCCATTGGAACAATATGTTGTCGATTAGTTAACGGAAATTCGTAACTAGGACGTAGTTACTCACTTCGCAATTCTGAGAAGTTCGCACCGACGGATAAGAGTAACATACTGTATTTCGGGGCACATGGTGTCTCGAACCACACGGAACGTGATATAAGCCTACCCCAGTGCTGTCCTAACCCTCTTTCTTTTCCGTTCCACCGGTGTGTCAGAATGTGAAAACTCCATACCTAAAAAGGACGTGAAATTGCTTGTAAATATTATATTCGGAAGATAATAAATATATCAATAACTACTCCAGTAACCTCTATAGGCAATGTAGGAAGCAGATATCAGAAGGGTGGTACTCCTTAAACAACAATCTACCATCTGCGGGAAGCAACACTCTAGGCTTCATTCACCGTAACCGCGCTAAGCATTCCCGCGTAAAAATATAGGTCAGACAACAATCGGGACTCAGGGTGACCCGAAGCGATATGAATGGAAGATGAAAAAACTTCCTTCGGGTCACCGGTGGGCCGATCAAAACTAGCAGTATGCCTCGATCCTTTACTTCAATTGGAACACTACGTTGCCATTAGTTAACGGAAATTCGTAACTAGGACGTAGTTACTCACTTCGCAATTCTGGGAAGTTCGCACCGACGGAGAAGAGTAACATGTTTCGGGGCACATGGTGACCTGAACCGCACGGAACGTGTTAAGTTAGATGTGTGGGTTTTTTTTTTTACGTCGCACCGACACAGATATGTCTTATGGTGACGATGGGACAGGAAAGGGCTAGGACTGGGAAGGAAGCGGCCGTGGCCTTAATTAAGATACAGCCCCAACATTTGCCTGGTGTGAAAATGGGAAACCACGGAAAACCATCTTCAGGGCTGTCGACAGTGGGGTTCGAACCCACTATCTCCTGTATACTGACTGCACTTAAGCGACTACAGCTATCGAGCTCGGTAGTAAAATTCCCGCGAGGGATCCACGTTTGTATCCAAGAAAAAGGGTAGATGGACACATCACTCGTACAAGATGGGATACAAAAGGTTTGGGGAAATATAGCAGCCGATTTGGACAAATGAACCAAATCCTTCGATGCCCGGCCCTTCTCCTGTAGGACAGTTTTCTCTTTTTGCTGGTATGTCTTATTATGTACTTACATGAATTGTACTTTTATTAGTACGTTTATTTCACTTTAGGTTGTACTGTCAGCTCATAACTGGAAGAATTTTTTCCAGTGTCGGTACTTCAAACCCATGTGTCCAACTATGTACCCTATTTGACTTTTCAGAAAAAATCTCATGCCGAAATTTTACACCAAATGACGATTAATCATAAATTATTTGAACCAACTGTATGTAGATTATATTTGGTGTATCTTTTAAATGTAAATAAACTGTAAATATTTTTTTAAACATCTGAATTCCTGTATTTTCATCAAAAAAGTGCATTAATTATGCAAAAAATACGGTATAACTTATTAACTAATTTCCATGAAAACTGTAAGGTACTTAAAGTTGTGGCAGTAATTTGGATTTTTAACCCCTCAGACAGGGAACATTTGAATGCCGCTTTACCCAGTGGACACAGGTGATTCAGATGCGAGCGCAAAGAAAATGCAGAGATCTCTTTAAAAATTCACTGTTACAACAGTTTAGCTCCGATTATTTTCGAATGTTTACAGTAGAAACTCAAAAGAAAGTGGTTTACAGTCACTGACTTTATATTTACCTTACAGTCTAGTAATGGAGAAAAGACCTTCCACATTTTATATGGAATGAAAGTGACGTTCTTGTATTTGCATGGGTTGTTTTGCAATGCAATTAAAACTAGGGTAATCGTCTCAGGAACTGTGAGTGGAAGAACCAGTAACAATAGTTCTAAGATTTGTTTAGTACAAGTCCCAGGTTAATGGGACGATTAGTTCATGAGAAGGAGGGCGTATACTTTGGTGTGTTTTGTTGTCCATTACGTGGTAGAGCGTACTATGCTCTCCCATTCCTTATGTTGTGTGTCCACTCTTGCTTTGGTCAGTTCAGTCTGGTCTAGTGCTGTTATAGTCAGATTTATTAAAATTTAATTAATTCTCTTTCACTGAAACTGCACTGTGCCATGTTTTTGCACCAAGCAATATCATATTTTAAAGTGACAGTAAGTGAAGTAATTACAAGTCATAAGAGTTATGAAAGCATTGAAAGAATTGCAGGAATTCTCACCAGATTATGTCAATACTCAGACTATTTCAAACTCCTTAGAAAGAAAAAGAAGAAACATTGACTTGGGCTGATTCATACAAACAAGGAGGGCAGAGATCATCACCTTTAAGGATATACCATTTTCATCTCGACAACTTTAAAACTTTACAAGCTACAACCGAATGAAGTTAGGCCTAGAGAGGTCTATACCATGCATGGACGTCAGCAATATGTGAAGAAAAGGAGGACTATGTGACGTATGGAGGTCGGCATCAAGGGGGTTAAATGTGATCAGTTGCTAATTACATCCCAATTATTCAATTAACTTGATGTTAGACATGCATTTTGCCTTAGTTGATATTAAAAGGCACGGACGGTTTGGTTCTCTTAGAACAAACAGTTTTCCGGATATGACCCCTTAAAATGGGCCTTAAAACATGCAGTTTCACATCTAGGCATCCTTAAGACAATACATTAGTCTAACTTTTTCTCAACAAGAAGTCTTGAATATTGAGGTGTATGGTAGACACAGAGGTTTTGGACACGCTGATAATATAAAGGTACTGGGTTGAAAAATGATGTTCTTTATTAAAAATAACGTTATACCAGATACTTGAGATTACCGAAAAGGACCTCATACACATGAATACTCCACGCATATTTAACCCTTTGGCACTCAGCCTATATACAGAAGTTTGCTCGAAGACACTCAGACTAATTTCTGTCATTTTCCAAACCGACTTACAAAAAATCAACACGTAAAGAGTTTAACACACATTAAAATAAAATAAATCACACTAATACAGAAAACTATGAGCATTTCAGAAATGAACATACCTAAAACGTATTGTTATTGGTAAAGCCAGAAAAAATTATTAAATTTTGAAAATAAATTTAAAAAAATAATTTTTGATTTTCAATGGCTGAAAAATCAGACATTATTGCGTATTCCTTCTTTACTCTTAGACGTGAAAGAAAGAACATTTATTTCTGATTAATTTGATATCAATATGATGTGTGTGCTGCAATTCATTCATGAAGCATGGCACATAGTTATTCATTGTACATGTAACGGTCATCGATGTCAGGTCCTCGCGGTCCGATGCACGTTGAGCAGCTGTGACTCTGTCATTTCCCACATAATGCGAATCACTTTCGGCAAAAGAAGGTAATTATTACTGTCTAAATCATCTGAAAATTCAAGGATATCGGCCTCTTTCGGCCTTGAATATGGCCTAGCCATTACGATAAAAAGATGAGACAAGCACGTGCAACAACGGAGTTATGAAATGGAGTAAAGTTACAGTTTGCGAAGTGCAGCGAACACACGATATACCAAAGAAACGAAATATACTCTTAACTAAACTCATATCAAGATCAAATTGTTGTATTCATAAGCCAACCAAAACAGATCCACGCAATTAACAACTTCAAATAACCACAACATAAACATTCACGGTCAACAGATTTCATTTGTCGAAAATAAAAATATTTTGTAGGGCTGGTGGATATATCTGTAGAGTAAAACGCAAATTCAACGCTTTAAGGTACCGTCACGATCACTGTTACGATTTAACAGCCACGGAAATGACGAAAATGCCTAAATAGGACAGAGCCGATATATCGGCGCCGTGAGTGTTTTCGCCATAACCTCTCGCGCCGATAGATCGGCGCGCTGAGTGCGAAAGGGTTAATTGACACAGCTTCACCTCAGAGACCCCTTATATTATTGGATGGGTAGGCAACCCACTTAACAGAATTGCCATGCAGTTTGCTTACCTTCCCCGAATATTTGTAATCCGTTAGTATCCGGCTTAGTGTTGTCGTCATGAATTCACTATGTCGTGGGTCACACACACCGAGGCCAAACAATGTTGCTCACTTGATGGAACTGAGGATAATGCTCTATGGGAAGATGGCGATGACAAATATGATTCTTCTGGTGTTGAGAAATTAATGTACCAACTACAGTAATTTCTTTTCCAATCTGCTTTATGTTGCACCGACGCAGATGGGTCTTATGGCAATGATGGGATAGGAAAAGGCTAGGAGTGGGAAGGAAGCGGCAGTGGCCTTAATTAAGGTACAGCACCAGGCTGGTGTGAAAATGGGAAACCAAGAGAAACCATTCTCAGGACTGCCGGCAGTGGTGTTTGAACACAATACCTCCCGAATGCAAGCGCACAACTGAGTTAATAATTTATTGCACACATTAAATTAATAAAAATTGTTCATAACCTTCTTTTTCTGCTATTGTAGGTAAGAGTCCCGGATGCTTTACAACAGCATGTGAAGATTATGATGCGGTTTTTGAAACACATGTATATTTTAGTTTTGGAGTACATAATTGCGTAGAATTAATCTCTTGTAAATAAAACACAAATTAAAGCCAATTTTCTTTTTTTTAAATTTTCTGTCCCAAAATCAGGATGAGCAGATTATTCGATGACATGGAGTATTCGCGTATATACAGTCATTTAAATCCACAATTTGAATTTATTGAAAATTAACCAAAACAAGACCTCTTTGAAACCAAACAAAAAGAATAAAGCACTCACTTTTCAGGACAAATATTCTTGAGCCAGTCTGACTTAAGGGCATCTTCAGCAGTGATCCGTTTCTCAGGATCAAGCCTCAGCATCTTGTCAAGCAGCTCTAGTGCAGGACCTGGCATGCAGTGCTCATACTCCTCACGTAGTCTCCGGATATGCACCTTCTTCAACTTTAACATATGCCACAATGGCAATTTGATCACAGATGGCCACACAGCAGGAGTGGGGGTACCACACGTTCGGGAGATGATCTCCAACTGCATCATTTCCACAGTACCCTAATAACCAAACATTAAAACATGAATATTCCTTTAGACATTGCCCCCACCCACACAGACAGAAAATAAATCTAGTAACACAGCGAAACACTTCTAGAAATGAGTTGTTCTATTCTCTTGCATTCTAAAACCTTTAATAATAATCAAATAATTATTTTCTTTGCAATGCTTTTGAATTTAGTCAATAAAGAATATAACACTTCAAATCTGTGTAGCAGGAATCCAGTACAAATAGAACTATTCAAAAATTACATTCAATACTTCTAAAATATACCCTTAGAACTGGAAGTTTCAATGCTATAAATGAAATTTAAACACTAGTTTGAGATATTCCCACAAAAGTATGTTGTACAGGGTGATGTGTTTGGAATGTCATAAATAAATGCGTACAGAATATAAACCAATGTATTTACAACTTTGTAACTTGGTACACTTGCATACATAGGTCACAAGAGTTTTGTGAAACCATATCAGACTCGACAATCTTCGCACCTGCCAGGCAGGTTACAGCACCTGACCTCGAGGTTCTCTAGCATGATTTGTCCAAACACCACTGTGATTTTTTGTCATAGGTCTTGTAAATGCACTGGTTTTCAACCATACGAGTATGACTTCACGTACCCTCCCATGAAAATGTCTGGGGGGCGGTAATTCCAGTGAATTTGGGGACAACAGGGTGGGTCTACCATGACCACACACCAGTCATTGAACATTTCATTAAGGAATACCTGCACATAGACTATCCAGTGTAGTAAAGCGCCACCTTGTTGAAATAGATACTGTTTAAAAGACCATCTTGGTCCAAATGCAGTATAACGAATTCTTCCAATGTGCCAAGGTAAGTGGTGGTACAAACTATCTTCCTGAAAGACGGCTGTACAATTTCAGATGGGGGAGGTAACGCCACACGTTCACTTTAAGAGTTACACTGCTGGTTGTAGAAGATATGAGTGGGTTGCCCATTCCCCAAATGATTGCACTGTTTATGTTTAAAGAGAATGCTGGCATGAAAAGTGGCTCAATCACATGCACATGGCAAGAAGTCTCACCAATTCAATCTCCAGTCTCTCATAATCTGCCTGATCAATATTGAATCTTTGAAAAAGTCACACAGTGTATTCCAGGACGTTTTATTTTTCTGACATCACAAACAGATCAGCCTTCAATGTGCAGGTAAAGAAGAAATTCTTCATTAAATCTCAATGCATCTGACAAAACCAGCAGTTTTCACTCTGTCTAACAATATGCAAGAAGTCACTTACCATATACAGTAAAACCTCGTTAAGACGTTTCTGCAGGGGACAACAAAAAACAATGTTAAACAAGAAAATCTACTACTGAATATATGAATAAAAACTATCCAACAGGGATATGGAAACACAAAATACGATTGTTTCTGACATGAGGTCATTTTTCGTCATGTATCCCCAGGTACAGTGTAAACTATATCTATCATATCTAAAGATGAGAGCTAAGTATTTAAAGTTGTGAAAAACGTGAGAGAACAAATATGAAATCCTTTTCCACTGGGGCATATAAAATAACTGCACTGAAAGTTGTGAAAAACACCAAAAAACAAATATGAAAACATGTGCACGGGGGCCAATAAAAATATCGAAGTATTATTGCAGATCATACTCTTTCTAAAAAAATGTTAGTAGAAGCCTTTTATTTCGGAACAGTGGGTAATTAAACATTATTCTCTGGTCACACTATTTGACAATGAATTGGAGGCTTCCCTCGACCGTCTGCATCATCATCAATCCGTACTGATCTGCATTTAGGGCAGTTGCCCAAGTGGCAGATTCCCTATCTGTTGTTTTCCTAGCCTTTTCTTGAATGATTTCAAAGAAATTGGAAATTTATTGAACATCTCCCTTGGTAAGTTATTCCAATCCCTAACTCCCCTTCCTATAAATGAACATTTGCCCCAATTTGTCCTCTTCAATCCCAACTTTATCTTCAAACTGTGATCTTTCCTACTTTTAAAGACACCACTCAAACTTATTCGTCTACTAATGTCATTTCATGCCATCTCTCCACTGACAGCTCGGAACATACCACTCATTACAGGTCATTATCTTCATGGTTAATCCATATTGAATACTGTTATTAACAAGGATAGTGTTGAATAAGTGGACAATAAATAATTTCCTATTATAATTGTTGTTAATTACATACCACTCAATCAAGCAGCTCGTCTCCTTTCTTCCAAGTCTTCCCAGCCCAAACTTTGCAACATTTTTGTAACTCTACTCTTTTGTTGGAAATCGCTCAGAACAAATTGAGCTGCTTTTCTTTGGATTTTTTCCAGTTCTCGAATCAAGTAATCCTGGTGAGGGTCCCATACACTAGAACCATACTCTATTTGGGGTCTTACCAGAGACTTGTATGCCCTCTCCTTTACATCCTTACTACGACCCCTAAACACTCTCTTAACACATTGGAGACCATGTTTGAAGGTGGCATATGGGCAGGCAGACCACCATATTTTGAAGGTTTTTAAAAAATTGTAGAAAACAGTAGGTAGGTTGCAATTGTAACATGTATACATCATCAAAAAATTAAAATTTCTATTCTACAGATTAAACAGTTGTATTAAGATCTATTGAATACTTTTCACATTACACATTTTCCAACAGTATGCCTTTTGCAACAATAAAAGAAAGGTCTGTCAACAATGTCTTACATATAATGAGCTTGAGTGCAGAATTGTTTGAAGCATTCAGGGACACAAAGTGCTACAGAACACATTGGTTACCACCAGTATGTCTCTTTTCTCGCTATTTTTCAATTTTCCGCTTTTCCTTCATCTGCACAAACTTTGCAAGTGCATCCAAATCACCAAAAGTAATCAGCGAATGTGAATCAGTACCTGCCTTTGAATTATCATCGATTGCGTCACTTCCTTCTAAATGAAAATCCAGTCATATGAAAATCATGAAACATTAGCTAAATAAACTACAAAGTGCAAAATCACACCTGGGTGGAATATGATAGAATAGGTTATAAATAACTTCATTAGTAACATGAAGTTCAAAATCGGAGTCTAGATCTGAATCATCTACCTCTTCTTCTGAACCGCTGTCATCAAAAATCTCTTCTAAAATCTCTACAATCCCACCTTCATTCAATGATCCAACCATTATAGTAAAAACAAAACACAGTCTAAACACTTCGCACGATGTAAACAAAACTCTGAAAGCGCACGCCTTGAGCAGCTGGAAGCAAGTCTGGCAGCATGAAGTGTAGAAGTGAACTTGAGCAAAAATAAGCTGCTATAAGTTCGAGAAAACAACGACAGAGGACACGAACGCACGGTATAGCTGTTATAAAAGTTCTTTAAAGTGGTATGAATACCTTCCACCCAATTCTCATCCTGGCTGTGTTGACAATATAACAAATACGCGGGCTTGAGTTAGCCTTGCGCGCGGCCAGTCTGAGCTGTTACCCCACACCGATACACACTCGGGCTCGGTCTCCAATGTGTTACCCCTGTGCAGAGATCTGTACCCTTTCTTTACAAACCCATTTATGTGATTAGCACAATGAAGATCTTTTACAGCAGACACTAATTTAAGCTGTTTTCATTATTCACTTGACTACGTCAAATTTTAATATTGTTAAGTTGGTGAAATAATTTTATTCTTCGTGTTACACTCCTTTATACCCCTTTCGTGGGACTATACTGTTACTAAAATATTCTTTATTTACCTATCTAAGGAGTTTTCTTCGAGCAGATAGCCACTTCCTGAGTAAATAAGGTCCAATTATTTTTTTTTGATGGGTTTTCAGCAGATTGCTTGAAGTGTCTTGGGTAAGTCTTGTGTTGTTACTGTTTATACCATATTTGCTCGCATATAACTTGCACTTCTTTGACAAAAAATAAGTGTGAACATTTTCAGTGCGTGATATATGCAGGAACTTGTGTGCAAAAGATCGTATTCCCAAAAAGAAACAAAACCCGTCAAATTTGCATTAGGCTATTGAAACAAGACAACTGGCATTCTTACTCTATTCATTGTCACTACCTTCAGTCTACAAGCTATTCTCGTGTGCATCATTATGGTCACCATCAATACTGCATCATCCTGATTTCCATCCAACGCATTTGCGAAGCCCGTCTTCAAGAAACTCTTCACAATAACGACTGTCAACCACAACCCATACCCGCATAAACCAATCACACAAGAGTTCAACTGATGGCCTCTTTATCTTGCCTGCTGGCGTCAGCTCATGCTTCCCTGCTGCTATCCATTCGGCGTACAATTTACGTATGTTGTCCTTGAAGGGCTTGTTGATGGAAAACCTCTAAGGGCTGTAGACAATATGTGACTCCACCAGGAATTACGAGATCAGTTTTCATTTCCTGAAGACGTTTCTTCATGTCTTCCACTAAGTGTCCGCGGAAACTGTACCATACTAGCATTGCTGGGCGTCGAAGCAGTGCCCCACACCGTACGGACCCAGTCCTGGACAAGAGCTGTTATCCATCCATCCTTTCTCTTGAACCCGTACATGAATGCATTTGGGAAACTTCGCTTTAGGCACTGTTTGTCGTTTGAAAATACATTCGGTGGCACGTTTCTTCCATCTGCAGTTATTGTTAGCATGACAGTGCAATGCTGTTTTTCACACCCAGCTGTATGTACCAGCACGCTAGATACTCCATTCTTGTTGATGGAAACACGCACTAGGCAACCACAACAAAGAAGATGGCTGTCTGCAATATGTTATTTTTCCGCGCATAAGCCAGTTTTCTCCATGATTCTAAATTACTCGTTATAATTATAAACAGACTTTCCTCTTTAAAAGGGTGTACAATATCTGATCAATACATTGACGGTAAAGGAGTGAGATTAGTAAGCGCTGATTGCGACTTTAGCAGTAGAGCTTCACGGAAATACGTCAAAATCGCGACGTTTACTGGCTATAGGGTTAATGAGGAATGCACTAACGAGGTTTCACTGTATATATAATTCCACTCATTAAGGAACCAACCTCCTGTATTTACAGGCTGCCATTAAAATAACGTAATACATACTTAATTGAGACTCAGTTATATGTTTTAAAAAGGAGATGGCTAAAATAATACACAAATGAGGAAACATAAAAGTGAATTTTATTATGGAACTGAAACTGCATTATTATATTACTTGAAAGCTTCAGCGCTCTCCTCTTGATCAAACAAAAGCCGACAAGGGGCCTGTTCCACGAACGAACTTCGCAACTTTTCAACTTTGCACTTTTCAATTCTTGCAAAGTGCAAAGTCTTTCTGTTCCACCATGATCTAGGTTGTACTTTTCAATTTCTTCGCAAAGTGAAAAGTCTTTGTGAATGAGTGATCCGATAGAGTTTATTCCATGGGCAAACCGTATAGGCCTAATACTCTACGATTTTAATGCTTTATTTTTCGTGGCGAACTTGACGGTATAATTGTGGTACCATTAGATTTAAAGTTTTTACCATGGGAAAGAAAGGTTATTCTTTACTTTTTGTGGCGAACTTGACGGTATAAATGTGGTACCATTAGATTTAAAGTTTTTACCATCGGAAAGAAAAGTTATTACAAAAAGCTGGCCATGCTGGAAGTTGTCAAGGAGAAACGGGACATCCTTTTTGGCAACTTTTAAAATAACCTCTCAAATGATGAAACGCATCAATATTAACGAGAGTACCACCAACACATCCACACACAGAGGGAAATTCACCCTTCATCAGAAATCCTGTCGCTATATTAAGTGGATTATCAAGCCAACGTACTATGTTAGGAAATATTACATTTACTATAACATCTTCGACTTTGGTAACAGTTCTGCAAATAACTGATTTTAATGTCCCATGCATTGCTGCTACACTGTGCAGCTGGGCACCATTTACTAACCAATGTAAGCATATAGGAATTTGTTCTTTTTCGGAAAGGGATCGACTTCCTTTTGTTGCATGTTTCAATAAATTGCCAATCATTTCAAGAATATAGTCAGCCTGTGTTGGGGTAATATGAAATCACTCGCGAAATTCCATCGAAGTGAGGTTATGGAAATTAATCCTGTCTTTGCACGTTCTCTTGTTGAATTTTTTATCACTGTCTTCACGTGATGCTAACAAAAGCTCTTGTCGTAACGTGTTTATATCACTAAACCAAATTCTATGCCGAGAAACTCGTGTACATACTTATTAATTAACAGATGAAAAGGGAATCATCTCTTTGCAAGATTTCTGATAACTTTTCACTTCTTTTCTTTGCACTTTGCATTTCTGTACCAATGGAGGAACATAACAGCTTTGAAAAGTGAAAAAAGATTCCTAACTTTTCACTTTTCACTTTGCAAGCTAAATCTGAAAAGTGATGGTGGAAAAAAATCTGAACTGAAAAGTGCAAAGTGACAAGTCGCAAAGTTTGTTTGTGGAACAGGCCCCAGGTTCCATTTTTCTCCTACCTCTGAAGCCACAGCTCAACTTTCAACTTTTTATCTGTACACTGAAGCTAAACCAAATGTCTATCAACATATGTATAAAGAAGGATTATATTATGTTCTTTTTAACATGTAATTTTTAAATTAATCCAAGAAAGTGGTAGAATAGAACTACAACAAAGCTGCTTGAACAGACAAAAATGTTTTTAAATATCCTTGAAACGGTATGTACTAATTAGTATTAAGTCACTGGACAGTGATATTAGTGTTTTAATTAGATATTTTATAGAGATGCTACGGCTGAGGAGGACTTCAAAAGAAGACGGAACATGTAACAAATTATGAGTAAATAATTCAAGAATAAATTTATTTTCTCTTGTAAAGTGAGGCGTATTGATTAGGTGGAATAGTAAACTAAATTAATGTTAAAAACATTAAGCTCTTTAGGCCTTTTCAATAGTGAAATTACCAGAGTTTCACCCCAGTCTGGCAGTGGGCTCATTAGTTGGATTGCTACACCTTTCCAAGATAAATTAATGTTCTTAAGTAAGTTGCATCAATACAGACGAATATAATGAAATTTGTTAATTGTAAAAATGTCTGGCGTTGGAATTTTGACACCCTGAATGAAATGAGATCAGCAGTAATGGAGGAGTGCATATGCATTCCCCAGGAAACAATCCAGGACCTTGTGGAGGACAGAATGCCAAAATGTATGGAGTTTTGCATCATTGCCAGTAGTTGAAACACATTACTAGTGTGAGGAAAGAGGTCAGTGACAGCAAGAAAACGTTCAATTTCCAGATCATGAAATAAGACAGGTCGGTGTCCCTTTAATTCTATTCAGTTAAATTCGGTGAAAATGTAAAGATTTGTGACTTTTTTTAAAAAATATCACAAAATATTTTATAAAGAACTTAACACCAACACTTGACAGTAAAACTGATCTGTACAAGGCACAGTTAATGCAACGTGTTTAGTTATCGATAAAAGAACAAGGTTTCAAGTAAATAAATTTCACTTCACAGTTAGTGCAAGTAGCAATAACATGAAACTTACCTGGAACATGGGTTTCTTGGCAAAAAGCTCTCCTAAAATGCAACCACAACTCCAGACGTCAATGGCTGTACCATAGCGCTCTTCACCTAGTAGTAACTCTGGTGGACGATACCAAAGTGTGATTACTTTGTTGGTGTAAGGGCGCTCACGGTCGCCAGCACTGTACAAACGTGATAAACCAAAGTCTGCCAACTTCACCTCACCCCTGTAACACAAGAGACAATATGATAAATAGCAGGGATAAGAATAAAAGACAAACATGTGTCAATCCCAATAAATTGGGAAAAAGTCATCACAAAGAAAGATCCCTGCAACAACTCTTCCTGTAAAAGGAAACATTTGCTATGAAACTGTAATAAATGTTATGCTCAACAATGCCGAAATATAAATATTACATCCCAGAAAACTGTATCTTAATGACGCTCATTATAGTTTTAGTTTCATTATGATACAGGTTCTCCACCAATCGGAGTTCAAATTTTCATTATGATACAACTGTTTGACCAATTAGGTAAGGATAGCATCGCACCTGCGCTCAACACACTTGCTTCGCACTTGTTTCCAAAATCAAACATGTCAGACACACATGTTAACATCAATGCACCTTCTACTTCCAATATTCCACAACCACACGGCACATTCCCGCAAATTCACTTCACCAACTGTACAATAAACAATTTGTATTTGAAATAAAGCTAGGTTATGATAACCTTCTATCAAAGCTTTGAAAACATATGACTTTGTCAAGGTCTCTGATCCACTCACGGAAAATCAATAACCCAGCACCTCCTTACCCTGCACTACACACATCATGATGCGCTTGAGAAGTAGCAATAAGCTCTTCGATAGTTCAAAAGAAATACTTTCAGTACACCCAACTGTCAAGCAACATCTTGACAGAAAAAAATAGCGTTATAATTATCGTCGAGCATAAACAGTCATATGCAACTCGCCTATAATGTAATGGTAATTAAGACACTCGTATGGAAATTATAAAACGAACGAAGCGACTTTTATAAACATACTCCTGTCTTAAATTATTGCCATTATAGGCTTGCTGCATAATGTACTATTCCAGCAAGTAAGCTTTTTATATACTGTATTATTAACAGGCTAGGCCTAATGCAATAACAATTAACAAAAACAGCAGTAATATTCTTACACTAGCTTGTTCTTTCTGCGTAACATCTATATGAAACTAAAGTCATAGAGAGAGAGAGAGAGAGAGAAAAAGGAACATGAAAAGAAACACGTAATACAATAAACACGACAGGTCAGTGTGGGAAGAAGAGGCAACAGAAAGAGGACAGGAGGACAAACATCAAAACAAAAAAATTGACAAGGACAATCTCCACATCATTATATACAGTCTTCTCAAAGTTGATAGGCTCTGTCCTCATCAAACCCAGTTGTTCTATAACCATTTCTTCTCAGCCTCTGACGATATTGATTTGTCACTTCTTTGTTCTTCTGTGTTATTCAGGTACATATTAAAGTGTTTTTTTTGTTTTTCATTTGTTCTTTCTTGCCCTATCACCTGTATAAATTTTCTTTCCTTCTGTATCTCTTTTTTCTCGTTTATCCACCTTCCTCCTTACCCTGCACTACACACATCATGATGCGCTTGAGAAGTAGCAATAAGCTCTTCGATAGTTCAAAAGAAATACTTTAGGTCTGATAGAATTAGGATTGATGGGAATGGAGAACACCTATGACGACAGCAGTGAATAATAATAATTCATTTTATTTATTTCATTTTACATTTTATGGACTACATTGGACGACTTTAGTCAATTATTATACAATATAAATTCCATTTTTGTTCCGTACCAAAGTGCAATGATAAGAATAAAATGACAAGTACATCCAGTAAATGATATTACGTAAGTCTTTGGACTAGTTTCAGCCACTTAGTGGCCATCTTCAGCCAAATAAAATTAAACAGATCATGTGATAACTAAAACATATGTATAACATATGTATATGTATTGGTTTTCTAAAAAGTACTTCTAAAAAACACAAACCGCTAACACAATCCATCAAGATTCCATACACCCACATGCCCATAAATGTGCAGCATACCATAGTATGGTACACCACGCTTTTAGCATCCCACTGTCTAAAAAAGTACTTAAAAACAAATTAAACACCATTCACAGTATAGCTAAATTTAATGGCTACAACAGCTTCTTTATAGAGAAAATCATTATTAAACATAAACACCAACCTTCAAACACCCTAACCCTTGAACGCCCAAAATTTTTATTTTTTGAAATGTTCAATTTTTCTTAATAAACATTCTTAGGATAGGGTATTATACAAGGAATATCCATTATTTTGAAGCAAACGTGTTTAGTTTCGGAAATATAGGATGTTGCATATATGCAACGCTAGGCGCTTAAGTAGTAGTCTGCAAGGTACCAACACATGTTGTTTTCTTCAAGAAAATAATGAAAATACGAGGACAGTGAGTGTGGAGAAGAAGATATAAGTTATTGCTGAGTTGATTATTTACTAAGAGATAAAATAAAATAGTTTATATACAGTAAGACATTATTCACAGTACCTATTATATATACATATGGTAATCAAAATAAATATATTTATTGGAAAATGATATTGAAAAGTGACTGGGTATTCAGAATTCTTCAGTTTACTGGTGTGATCATTTGCTGTGGGTTTCTCTGAAGACTCAGTGATCTGTATGTCCCTTTATGTGGAACGGAATGTAGCAACTTATGCAGAGCCCAATGTCACACTTTACACACCCTGTACGGACTATACTAGAGCATTTCTCATATGCATACCGTCTTCTTTTATTGTCTGGGATATACATTAAAAGGTGGTCTAGCCCGTCGTACCGTACAACTTCATGTACGCGTCCTTCCCCCACACGCGAGAGCGATGGGCGCCCCGCTCCCCTGGGCTCCGTGCCGTAGGATTTGACGTGGTACTACGCCACTTCCCGCTTGAACTGAAGCTGCGTCATTTTAGGCCGTGACATGTTGCCGAAGTACCAAGCATTTTGCAGGCTGACATCTAAAATCCAGGAAAAAATTGCCCACCACCATTTTTTGCTCCTAACTGCCACGCAGAATCTGTTGATGCTCTCGTCCATGAGATCTGTTCCTCCCATACATGTATTATAAATTATTCCTAATAGTACAGGGCGTTCTACCATGATGACTTTCTTATCTGCCCTAGAAAACCTCTTGACCAGATAATATGCATCACAAAACTGGTATATGAGTTTGAATTGCATGCACAGCAACGAAGGGTTGTTACGTCAATAACAAACCCTTCAATAACAAATTGGTACATGAGGAAGTGATTTGACAACGGATCCGCCTAGCGTTGCGAATATGCAACGCCGGGAATATGTGGATCTCATTCGCCCACGAGTTATTAATTGTAAAAGGAATCGTGCTACATTCAAACCCCGATGAATTTACTTCCTGGATTTCCTAAAAGAGGTTAATTATTTCTAAATCATAAAATTATATGGCGAATCTTACCTCTTACGGTATGCCACTGTGATAGCTGGAACACACGGCGAACTTCAAACATACACCTCGTCAACAATCAAGTGGTGACTATTGATTAACCGACTCGTTACAAAGCACAACACTTCCCTTTACCTAATAAGCGCGCAATTTTCATTCTTTTACTGGAAAACAACTTCATACATTGAAAGAAAGGAGCACCGGCACGCCGTTGCACATATGCAACGCTAGGCGTTCATGGGTTAACAAAAGAAAAAACTCAAACAATTTTTTATCTACTTTTACGTTTAATAATAAACAAGTCTACCAAATCACAAACATATTTAAAAAGCAAGACGTCAAAATAGCTTTCAAAACTTGTAACAGAAACACAATACCAATTCTATTAATCATAGCAATAAGTTCACCAAGTCAGGTGTTTATAGACTCAATTGTAATAATTGTAACGCATCTTATGTTGGTCAAACAGGTAGGAGCTTCCATACAAGATACTTAGAGCATGTTAACGCCCTGAAATATAACAGATTTTTGGCCATGGGACAGCACGAGTGATACTAACCATAAGTTCACTAATACCAACCAAGACATGAAAATTCTCAAAGTTATACAAAAAGGCCCCTGCTCAATATTACGGAAAATTGCTTTATCCATCTGGAACAGTTTTTCAATCCTAACTTCAATGTAAATTAAATTTCAGAGAAATCAAACATTTTATTTGACCTTTCAATTCCTATCTTTAGTAATCATATCTGAGATAAAAATAATTCTTTCTTTTATACAGTAGAACCTCAATTATACGTTCCCGGAAACTAAGTTTTCCCATATTTTTCATTCAAATTATGTGGTCCAGTGAGCATCCTAATTAAATCACATTGTAAACATCCCACATTATCCGTTCCTCGAAGAAACAATTTCCCAGATCAACCGTCCAGAAATTTCAGTCCCATCAATGCTAATTCCTCGATCATGTGTTTTTCAAGAAACTGTATCTCACGAAAGGACAGCTACGGCATACTTACGGATCTTGGTGTTAACGTCCAGGCATTGCGCTAATTTGAGAAAGTAATGTACTGGAAAAACGATCGGCAGTGTACTTGTATAACGGACCGTCTTAGCATCGCATTCAGGTGGTATTGCTTAGCGAATCCTCGGAAATCGTAAAGCTAAGTGTCCACAACAATTGGAAGGAGATAGAGTGCATTTCGACAGCTCTACATGAAGATGGAACGAGTTTCATCAAACGTTCGTACTTGCAAAACATCTACATTATGCCCAGGCTTAGATGTTTATTTATTTATTTTTACTTTTTTCAAGTGTATCACCGAACAGGTTTTCGGCATTTCCCTCAGGGCAGTGAACAGTCACTGGGCTTTCTGACAGGAACTGAAACTGCTCCTTCTTAAGTAACACAAATTTAGTATTTTAGTATTATCGTATACAATTATGTAATCGAGACCAGCACAGATATTGCACCTTACATAGTGTACATAAAGCCATGGGAACCATGCCTATAACTGTTTTCATCCTAATACAAGAATGGGAATTTCATGTTTTTGTGTTAAAATGTTATAAAAACCGCAGCAGTTTTATTTGCGCACGTTAAATTTAAAAACTTTATATAATTTCACACTCGTACCGACTTGTACAGCGAGCACGCTTTCCAGTTGAGCTCAAGGTCACGAATAATTGTCACTTCGGAAGTGTTAATGATTTTTTTTTTCTTTCCAATTTGATTGTGATTAGTGATGAGCAGAATTGAATATAATGCATCTGAGAACTTGAGGATCGATACTTACATTCGAAACCATATTCTCAAGTTCAACATAACCTTTAAAAGTCGATGTAGGCCTCATTTACGCGGTACAAGATTTCCATAAACTGACTATGAACAGTTTACTGGTGACCAAATTACAATGGAAGTTAAAGAAAAAAAAAAGGATTTCGCCATCACACTGGGCACTTTTGTATCTAATGTGCTTTATTTTATTAGATTCATTGTTTTAACACATCAATGCCACTAAATATAATCACTTTTCATCCACAAGGCAACATGTTGAGGAACACAAGCATAAATTCACCAATATCGAGAATGACATGGAAATTTTAAATATAAACCCCTCAGGCCCATTGCTCAATATAATGGAAGATTTATACATCAACATGGACCAATACGCTAATCCCAACTTCAACTTAAAACGAAGTCGCAGATAAAACAAACATCCTTTTCAACACAGCCATACCCTTTCTAAAAGACACATATTTAAAAAGAATCAGCAAACAAGGGCCCATACACGCCCCATAATACATGCCTCACTCCACTCCACCCCTTCACAAGCCGCTCCCCCCTCCCCACCACCTTTCTTTCTCAGCGCTACGATAGCCACACGACGTACACGCAACAATGTGCAGCACGCTCCTAACCATGCTCAAGGACATATCCAGCTCACACGTAACACACACACATACCGTATATACAACCTATTTAACAGGCACTCTCTATCAGTTATTTTAATACCCACCTCCCTTTTCTTCTTTCTCAGATTTTTTAAAAATTACATGAGGGAACGCAAGTATGAAGAGAGGAGCACCCACATCTAGCTTTCACTGATTTCAATATGTCACGCACAGCAACGTAAACCTCAATAAGGAAGTCTAATATAAACTAGCCTGTTTTTTATCATTGATATAGACTGAGTAAGAGCCATGTATCTGTAAACAGGTTATTAAACCTCTTATTCTAATGAACACGACATCCCCGCATATTTGCGGCCCAACAATGCATCTTGAATAACCGTTGGACATGGTACTGGCATTTAACATTGGATATCAGAGCCTGACACTAGTATGTCAACGATTCTCCATGAACCCTAAGAATTGTATCCAATTTCAACCTCAGCAAACGGAACTTTTGTAATATGTGGTAATCATGGGGCCAGTGTAAAACCCTTCAACCCCATAACTGTACCATATGTATATATCTTAATATTAAGTATTTTTTAGAATAGTGGCACTCACTAACATATTTTTCAGCAGTGATATGGACTGAGTATAAGCTATGTGTCCGTGAACTGGTTACTGAACCTCTTATTCTAAGGAACACGACACCCCCGTAATATTTTCGGCATAATAATGCACTTCAAAGATCTCAAACCGTTGGACATAATAGTGGCATTTAACACAGATAACTTGACATCCGAATATCAGTGATTCTTGATTAACTCTAAGAACTGTATCCGATTCCAGCCTCAGTAAATGTAATATTTGAAAATAACCCCCTTAACCCCAAAACTGCACCATATGTATACATCTTAACATTAAGTAATTTTAGAATAGTGGTATGTTTATTTAATGGCATTCTTGTTTAATTTTAATTTTAGTAGTATTTATTCTGTACAGTCGCTATTAAGTAGGTTCTCTAGCAGCTGAAGATGACCTATTTACGGGTCGAAACCGGTACTGTTTTTATGTAAATAATATCGACACTATGTAAAATAAAGTATTGATTAGGTGGAGAACTGATCCTTCATACTTGTACTTGAACTATCAATACGGACCATGAAACTAATAGATTATAGCAGGAATATTTTCGTGATGGATCGTCGTATTGTAAAAATATGTGGAACAGGTATTGCCGGCAAATTTTCAATCGGTTCTCCTCGATATTATGATGCCAATTTTAAGTTAATGGTTATTATACTGCACACGCAGAAATGAAGAATAATTGTGCATCCGCAAGAAAATATGGTATAACTAAAGCCAATGTTCCGCATTAGGATAAGACAAAGATGACTTTAAAAAGCATAATGCACAAAAAAAAATGCATTCAGTGGCCCGCAACAAGGACACTTTAAAGAAGTCGAAGATGAAATTGTTAGGTAAGTGCGTGTGAAACGCAAGTGCAGGATGGCCACACCATAGCGCGATAAACTCATTGACCTTCCAACGTCTGCGTCTTCATTACACATCGCTAGCCGCCGATGACGGCCGAAGCCAGCAAACGAGACATGCATCTAGCAGCAGCCCCAAGAAAATTCAGAATAACTAAAGCCAATGTTCGACGCTGACGTGAAGATGAACATAGTCTAAAAATGTGTATTATACCGTACTGTATAAAGCACTTTTTAAGCCTGATTTATTTAATTTTTTAAGGGAAAAGTGGGGGTCATCTTGCATTCAGGGTCATCTTGGATTCGGAGAAATACGGAACTAGACCAGACTGAATAGATAGCATTCTAGCATTTAACAACAACAATGCAATTATTTTAACTTAATCCGTGAATAGAAAGACTTCATAAGTGCCGTAAGTGCAATTTCACATTTACTGCAGCACATTATGTTTCCGTTAAGCAGTATTTTACAAATAAACTGGAATATATATATTGGAAGGTGAAACATAGCATAAGCTCCCCTTGTACTGAACTTCACCAAAACATTTATAAGAAGAGAGGTCCTACTCTTGATTTATACCACTTTAACTATAAGACACGCAGGTCGCCTACAGGAGTCAAATCAAAAGACCTGCATCTGGCGAGCCATACGTCATTTCATTTACCTTTAACTATGTCTATGAGTAAACTGCTGAGAGAATAAGTGGTACCTTAACTTTAGGGACTACAGAAAACAATTCAAGGTACAAATAACTAAAATGTCTTTTAAACGTAATTTTAATATTTCATTCATTTCATAGAATGAATCATGAAATATTGTAAAGCATGAATTTACATTTAAGGAAATGTGAAACGTTTCGGTTCTCAGAATTGAGAGAAATTGAATTATACCACTTTGGCTCTCAGCAACTCAAATAATAAAGGCAAAATACTATTTACCTGTTGTTCATGAGTATGTTGCTGCATTTGATATCCCGGTGCAAGAAGTTCTTCTTGTGACAGTAGTTCAAGCCCTGGAGCAGCTGACACATGATAGACGCATTGTGAATCTCGCTAAATTCCACCATTCCAGACTCGAGCAGACCCATAAGATCGTGGTCCATGTATTCAAACACCAGGTAGAATGAGCCCTTACTCTGGAGATTAGATAAGCAAAACAAAACCATGACATATTCGCCTGAATAAAACATCAAGAAATAAATCGTATCAAGTAAATCTAGATTTCCACCCACTTAATCAGGAACTGGTTTAGATATTAATCATTGAGAATAATTGGGAACTGACAATTCTGTGCACCATTTTAAGGCATGTTTCATTAAACATGCTTTAACATCTGAACAGTTAAATATATCTCTTACTTTCACAATGGAAATACAAATACAGAAAACAGCATGAAAAATCTTACAAATAAGCATATAATCCAAATAAATTCCATAACCTAGAGAGATACCATATTTACTCGTGTATTACACCCCCTCGCTTATTACACTCCCCCCTGGCTTTTCGAGACGAAGAAAATGAAACAAAAAAAATCTCGCCTATAAGACCCCCCAACGTTATTTGTCAGAGAATGATGACGATTCCGCTTCGAAGTGGGTACAAGTCTTATTGCAGCTCTGATGACATCGCACAAATTTTTCGTCCGTACGACCTACGCAATGAAAAGCGCGTCGAATCCATGCAGTACATCTGTGTTTCATAGTTAAGAAATGTCCGCCTCTGTAGCGTAGGTCTACTGCAGCTCTGATGACGTCGCACAAATAGATGAATAGGCCTAGCTTCGTGTCCAACCCGCACATTGCAAGCATGCATCAGTCATGCTATATGTCTGTGTTTGTAGTTAATAATGTCTGCCAGCATAATGGCTGGCAGAAGTAGTTGCTGTTTTCGGGTGTCTGACTTCGATTCCTGGTACCGTACTGCCAGAGATTTACGAATGGCAGGAAGGTTGACATGCGGTGAAAGCAGTACCTGTAGGCCTAAATCCCCTCCACTGGGCATGTCTAAAAAGAACTGTATCACCTCGGGATGAGGAAACGAGTTTACTTTAGTTGAGAAATATTCGTGGCTGTTGCTATTTATACAGCAGGTGAGATCATTAACAAAGTGGTCCTTTAATATCTCGTAACTCGGGCCATTATATTTACATATTTGGAGAGAAGTAAGTTTAAAACATGATAAAAGCTATCCAATTAAAACAATCGTTTTACTCGCCAACGTACCTAACAAATAATAATAATTTTATGTCCCGACGTACTTTAAAAGATTTTCAGAGATGCCAAACAAAATATACTAGGGTATGCGAAAAAGAGACAACGAACGTACAAAATTAAACATTATGATAATAAAACTCATTACCGCCACACCTGTAGATATCCATAAATGCGGTATATTTTCCTGTTATTTATTTTTATTTTTTCCGTCAAATTTTGGCACTATTAGGGCGATAATATACCTAACCTAAACAATGTGGTCTGTCTTATCTCATGGGCAGCTGTTTATGCAAATCCTGATGGTATAAATGTAGAGAACAAGCATGAAATATACTCAAATATAAGGGTCTGTGTTTCAACAGCCGCAGTTATCAAAAGAATGTTTCCAGTTACTATGTATTACATTCGGAAGTACAACTCGTAACATATGCTTTTTATCAGCTGATGGTTTGGCATGCCTTCTACAGTACGGCTTTATTCGGAAGGAGTGGCTTCTGCTACATATTCACCAACTGGGAATATCAGAGACCATCTGGGAATAGATTTACACTGTTTAGACTCTATAGTCGGGAACAAAATTATTTTTAAAAGGTTCAAAAAGATGGGACGTCGTATCCTCTTGATTGCAGTGCATGGCTCAAAAAGAATGAAGCATGGCTAACACGACTGACGAGAGATAGCAGTGAAGATGACGTCACTTAGAATGCCGACACGCCGGTAGCAAGGCAGGGAAGTTGGCGACACAAGGCGATAATTCAAATGAAAGCAGTGATCAGGTTTACTGTGTGGTAGGCCTACTGCTGAACTGACAGACAAATGACTGGCCATTAAGTTCTTTTGTATCAATATTTAATTATATGATAACACGATACCCTTATCCCTTTCTTCTACGGGATCGAGTATGAAGTGAGACAAATCTTCATAGCGAGTTTTTACGGCCGTATGCCATTCTTGACGTCAATCTCATCAGAGGAATTAATGAGATGTAATGAATGACGTGATATGAGTAACTAAAACGGACTTTTATATGTATCGTAGGCCTAAGAGTCGTGTTCACCATTTTTTGTCTTTTTACGTTTAGAAACACTGCCTTCCGACGAAAATAGCCAGTATAACTTAAATATATTCTAAGTTTGTTAAATAATAGTATAGAATGTTTACACGTAAGCTCTTTATAACCTAGAAGTCATGTGTTCACTGCACAAATGATCTTTGCTCCAATACGGCTGATGATGACCCCTAGATGGGTCGAAACTAGTACCGTATAATTTTGTAATCTTGTGAATATATTGTATTGAAAAGGTGGAAACATTTAAGTTATTATTATTATTATTACTTATATTGGACCCCCCTTTTTATTTTTGGCTGTAAAAGTGGAAAAAAAAAAGGGGTCTAATACGCAAGTAAATACGGTAATAGATCACTTACAGATCTTATTGGAAATAAACTTTCGATGCATTAGGTCGTGTTCAGTACATATAGTACATAACAAAGAGATGTCAATTGCACAAATATTAATGCAGCATTCAAACAGGCACATCCCGGTAAAATAGATTCGGAATGGGAAGACACCTGCTCTGAGGAAATAAAAGCTTACATTGCAGTTCTTATATACATGGACAACTTTCCACTTCCAGAATCATGTGATTATAGGTTTACTCCAATAAAAAGCTGTATGACTTTTAGGAGATACAAGATTCTCACAGAATATTTTCATACTGTGGATGTTAAGTAAGCTAAAAGCCAGAGATGATCCCTCTTACGACATGCTTCAAAGGGTTCTCCCACTCTTGCAAATAACGGACAGCTTCCAGTACAAATACAATCCAGGCAGAGAATTAGCCATTGATGAGGCAATGATCCCATTCAAAGGATGCAATGTCATGAAGGAGTAAATAAAAGAGAAACCGGTAAAGTGGGGTTTCAAAGCATGGATTCTTGCCACTCCGAAAGGCTATGTTCTCAAAAGCAATATCTATTGGGGTAAAAAGGGAACCCAGGAACAAGGACACGCTGTTGAGAAACCAGGTTCTCATGAATTTATTAGAAGATAGGTTAGGGTCACACCATTATGTTTCTTTTGACATTTTTTTTTTTTTCATCTGTGAGGTTACTACAACATAAACATTGTGGGGTTACTACAACATAAACTATGTATGTTTATGTTGTAGTAACCCCACAGACTTACATAACAATGAAGTTTATGTTTGTGCAACTACAAAACCAAACGTAAAGACTGGCCAGCTGAACTAAAGAATCCCAAATACCTGAAACTGAAAAGGGGAGAAAGTAAGAGAGTTCAAATGGGTGATGTGACAACATCTGCACTGTTTCCTCAAACTGTGATCCAAATGTCACAGTAAAAAAAAAAAAAAAAAAAAACACCTTAAAAGAGAAATAAACAAATTACTGCTCCATGCCCTTTAACAGTTAACATACACAAAGTAGGCTAGATGCGGGGTGTAGATGGGTCAGATCAAAAACGATCTTACTATAGTTTGGGAAGGAAAACTGTGAAATGGTGGAGGTATATTTTTGGATTTGCATTGAATACTGCAATAGTGAATAGTTTCATACCATACAATGACACTAATCAACCAGCACCTTCCAGATAGGGTCACATTCAAAGAAACTTTAGACTGGCAATTTACAGACATAAATGATAAATAATTTTTCATCAAAGAAGTGCCTTGGTCACAAACGATAGTTACCATTGTCAATCCTTTCTCTCAAAAACATCCAAAAAATCACCAAAATATCAGGAAGGAAGAAGGTATGTGCATATTGTGCATCTGTTGGAAGAAAAGCAGCATTAGGGAGAGGGATTCAGACAACATAGGAATGTGATAAATGCAGCTTACCTCGGTGTCGAGTAGGATGTTTCCTCCAGTATCACAAAGAGAAAGGGGTAGAGGTTTGAACCAACAACCTTATGAATTCATGAATAGAGATATGGATGTGACATTATGTTTCCTAATATTATTGAAAAATTGAATACATTGTGGTCAATAGATTTTATCATATTTAACTTTTTTCTGAATGTACTCTGCTTCAATTATTCCTAAGTAGTAGGTTGAAACCTGGGGATAAGTGGATTGAAAATGTGAATGGCAAAGGGTTAAGGTGACACTCCGGTGATAAAAACTGATATTTTGGTCATTTTGGTGAATTTTTTAATGACTGAAATTGAAAGGATTGAGTTTCTTTTTTCTTGTCACAAAGTTATTCCGCTGAATTCAAACAATTTACTACTGTAATGATGCTTTGTTTACCAATTGTAATTTTACATTTAAATCCCATTTTTCTCCTGTAATATTCTGCCAAATGTAACAAAATTTGTATGGTATATGTATCACAGCTATATTAAGAAACCTGCGTATGGAATTTTTGATTGCAGAATTTCTTCAAGTAGTAGAGATTTTTAAGTCAAAAATTTTAGAACATAAAAATTATACACCAACTTTAGTACGACATATCTCCTTATATAAATTATGTACAGAAAAATAGACACATAGTGTTTTTAAAAGAAGTATTATCTACCTAATTATGAATTTACATTAACATATTAATTTAATTTCATGAAAAATTGGAATTAAAAATTTCAAAATTAAAAATTTATTTTGGAAGAAACTATTAATATTATATGAAAGAAATGTTTGTGATATCTTTACTTTTATGTAAGTGATATTCCCACAAAGTTTCGTGAAAATCGATGCATTAGGTAAAAATATATTTTTATCTTCGGAGTGTCGCCTTAAGATACCTCTACGAGACAGAGTCAGCACATTCAGACTAAGGGGGTTGGGACTCATGATAATGATAGAGCCTAGGATAACAACCTGAATGCACTTAGAAAGAGAGAGAGAAGGAAAATGTGTGGTTGGAAGATCTAGAATCTGCTGGATGGACATGGTCACGACTGACCAGGGAAGGACACTGGTTGATGTGATGTGATGATGAAGAAGAAGACATTCAAGGAAAGACAGGAGTGGAAGAGGCTAACAACAGGACCTTGGATATACGAACTGCAAACCAATGATAATGATGATGATGATGATGAAGAGTAATTTTTTTTGGACAGGTCTTATGGCAACAGTAAGCTACGATTGCAAAGAAAGTGACCATCTTAATTAAGGTACAGCCCCAGCATTTGTCTAGTATGAAAATGTGAAACCAAAGACCATCTTCAGGACTGCCATCAGTGGAGTACGATTCCACCGTCTTGTGAATGCAAGCTCACAGCTACGTGGCCCGAGAACTACCCTGTACAAATGTACTACAATAACACCTACAGAAACTAAAACTTACTTTTCTGAAGTCCAGCGCAGTCTGTTTGTCCGTAACAATTTCTCGCAAGTTCACAATATCCTTGTGGTTGAGCTGCCGCAAGATTTTAATCTCTCGAACAGCAGTGATGGGGAATCCCTCCTTTTCATTCTCCAAGCGCACCTTCTTCAACGCAACAAGTTCCCCTGCATTCCAAAATCCACATTAACTACTATAACGTCTCTTGACAACTCTGATATATTGAAAAGTGTTCTACAGAAAACTAAAAAAGCAATTCAACACAGGCAATGTAAAAAGATGCTAGAACAAATAATGTAAAGTTATATGAATTCTTCAGATGAGTATTCAAAACAAGAAAAATTACTAAAATTTAATATTTATTTTCAAACAAGTATATAGTTTATATTACTCCAAACAATTTTAAGAACAACATCCAACTGATGATTAATATCTTTTCATAAATTGCAAAAGGTTAACAGAGGTAAAGTAATTAATACGGCAACTGAAAGTGCCTGACTGACTGTATTTGATCTGCCGTAACTCACCTGACTCCTTGTCTCTGGCTTTATACACTTGGCCATATGTACCCTCACCAATCTGGGCGATCACTTCGAACACATCAACACAACGTTCGCCCCACTCCTTCCCACCTGGAGCCTTCTTCCCTTTATCTCGAAGGCCATACCGCCACTGGAAGATCCTGGGACGCTTCAGTTTAGGCTGCGGTACACTCTTTGTAGCCTTCTTTAATTTTTCAGGGAGGACTGCTGGTGGTGGAGGAGGTGATGGGGATGGAGATGGTATTGCGACATCTTCATCAGGGCTGTGGCCTTCCGAGTCAGCTGCCACTGCATTAAAGGCAGTCACCAATATCAGACTGTTTACTCTTTAAACAGACTATACTGACACTTTTAAGCTGGTTATGTATACAACTACATTTACACCTGAAAAGTTAATTTGAAAATAAATTGCTGAACACAACAAACTTGATTCGTGTTTTCTCAAATTTAATTTTAAAAAGTGAAAAATAAACACAGGTGCTCATTATGAGTAAATAAAAAATACATATTCTAATTAGTATGAAGGCCATCCGGAAAGTGGTACCCGTTTGCGCAATAAAGACACAGGAGTAAATATTAACACATTTTTATTGGAAAGAGCATACTTTATACTACTTCCCCACATCTCCAATCAAATTTAGGCATTTGTCATAACGTGGGACGAGTTTTTGTATTCCAGCGTCATAGTCCTCCGCTGCCAGCATATTGAGATACGTAGTCACGGCTCGTTTAAGTTCTTCATCACTGTCAAATCTTTTTCCCGCCAGAAAGTCTTTAAGCTTCGTAAAGAGATGAAAAACCGAAGGGGCCAAATCCGGGCTATACAGGGCATGGTCGAAGGTTTCCCACTTGAATTGCTGCAAAAGTTGTTGTGTTATCGCAGCTGCATGAGGCCTGGCATTGTCATGAAGGAGAATGACGCCTGTAGAAAATAGACCTCCCCGTCGATTTTGTATTGTTCGCCGTAATTTCTTTAATGTTTCACAATACGCATTAGCATTAATTGTGTCTCCACGGGCCATAAAATCAATGAGCAGTACACCTTGGCGATCCCAGAAAACGGTTGCCATGAGTTTCCTGATGGACAGAACTGTCTTGAATTTTTTTTGGTTCGGTTGGTGAATGAGCATGATGCCACTCCATTGACTGTCATTTACTCTCAGGTGATGCATAACAAACCTATGTTTTGTCCCCAGTAATGATACGAGTCAGGAAAGAGTCTCCTTCATCATAATAACGTCCCAGAAACGTCAGTGCTGCAGCCATACGCTTGGTTTTGTGCTCCTCTGTAAGCATGTGAAGGACCCACCTTGCACAGATTTTTGAATAATGCAGATGGTCTTTGACAATTTCATGAACAATTGTCCGAGACATATTAGGAAAATGTTCACAGAGTTCATCAATTGTGACGCGCCAATCGTTGCTCACGCATTCGTCTACTGCGCTCAGCAGTTGGTCTGTAATGACAGATGGTCTCCCTGATCGCTTCTCATCGTGGGTATTCGCCCTCCCCAGGTTGAAGTTGCGACACCAGCGCCGAACAGACGACTCGTCCATCAAATTGTCTCCATACACCTCCGTTAATTGGCGATGAATATCACAAGGTCGAATGATTTGTGTGTTAAAAAATTTAATCACGGCCCTCACTTCACAACTGGCGGGGTTCTCAATTTGTCTAAACATTTTAAAAGATCACAGACACAACACAGGCAATGCTAGCATCACACAACCTAGCACAGAGCAGGCCGACAAGCCACTGACATGGTCTGACCTTGCCCAGCGGCTACCCGAGTCGTCTGCGGTTCGTGCGGCGCTAACGGGTACTACTTTCCGGATGGCCCTCGTAGTAGTAGTAGTAGTAGTAGTAGTAGTGGTAGTAGTAGTAGTTCCCAAAGTGAGGTATTAAGAAAATAACATGTAGCAATAACAGGATGGCAAAACAAATTTTGGCAATCACAATATTTCCAGAAACAAAGGATTCTTGTTGTTTCTCAAAAACTTTCAAAATTATATAGCTTTTTTTTCTTAAATTACAAATGGATACCAACGATCTCTACAAAAGATAAAATATGAAGGAGAGATAAGAATATATGAAGCGTGTTTTTTAAGTAAGGTCTGTTTTGTTGTAGACACTAGTAGTTCGCGTGCATATCGCAATGAGCGTGTGCGTCGTGTACCGGCATGCCTCGAGAACAACTGTGCTCAGTTGCAGCTCTGTTGCTAACCTGTACGGTTCTGTTCTGTGCTTTCAAAACGTTTAAGACTATCAACTCGCCCGCCGCGTGAGGTTCGGTCAGTGATACGGTTTTTGTCAGCAAGGAACCTGTCTGCTGCAGAAATTCATCTACAGATTTGCGACATGTACGGTGATACTGTTATGAGTGAAAGCAAAGTGCGTAAGTGGGTACGACAATTCAAAGATGGCTGTGACAACGTCCATGATGAGGACCGCTCCGGTCGCCCTTCTTTGATTACAGATGATTTGGTGGCTTCAGTTGAAGAGAAGATTCGTGAGAACAGGCGCTTCACAATAACAGGTCTCTCAAACAAATTTCTTGACGTGTCGAGATCAGTGCTTCACAACATTGTTTCTCAACACCTAAAGTTTAGGAAACTGTGCTCCCGTTGGGTCCCGAAACTCCTAACAGAGGACCACAAAAACCAAAGATTTGAGTGTGCGATGGAGTTCTTGACTCGTTATGACGAAGAAGGTGACGGCTTCTTGAGTCAGATCAAAACTGGAGATGAAACATGGGTTTCGCATATCACGCCCAAATCGAAGCAACAGAGCATGGAATGGAGACACACACACTCGCCTGTAAAAGTGAAGGCCAAACAGAGTCTGTCCCAGTGCAAAATCATGGCGTTGGTGTTTTGGGATAGGCATGGTGTTTTGTTGGTCGACTTCTTGCAACGAGGAACCACTATCAATGCAGAAGCATACTGCCAAACCCTGAGAAAGCTACGCAGAGCGATTCAAAACAAAAGACGCGGCATGCTGACAAAGGAAATTGTCCTTCTCCATGAAAATGCAAGACCTCACACTGCAGGCCAGACCCCCGATTTATTGGACAGTTTTGGCTGGGAAGTTTTAGACCACCCACCCTACAGTCCTGATCTTGCGCCGAGCAATTACCATCTGTTCTTCCACCTCAAACATCACCTCAGCGGCAACCATTACAATGACGACGACGTGAAAACGGCAGTGAACTCTTGGTTATTGAAGCAGGCAGCAAGTTTCTATGAAGAGGGTATTTTAAAATTGGTTACGAGGTATGATAAGTGTTTGAACAAACTTGGCAACTATGTCATAAAATAGAGTGAAGTATGTACTTTCTGAAAATAAATTTACCTTTTTCTAAATAACCTTTCGTTGTGTACTTATTTTCAAACGGACCTTACTTAAAAAACATGCCTCGTACATAGCAAAAAATCAATACCGTAGAACCTGTATATCCAGATCTTGTTATTCTGAGAATCTGGACTGACTACAGTCTGTATATAATATTTCTACTTAAAACTCACTCTCAGAAATAATTGTTTAAATCTAAGATGAATGATCGTTAAAATTGACAAGATTTCATAAACAAAACAAAAAAATTAATTCTAAGATGATTATTCTGAAATGAATTTCAATTGTAATTAAAATGAATCATTCCAGAATTATGTACGACCTTCAATGTGGTTATAAAATTGACAGCTTTCAGAGAAAACAGAAAATAATGGATGTCTCCCAACCTCAACCTGGGAGAGTTCCAAAATGATCACGTAGTGATCTCAAAACATTCAGGAAAAGGATATTCAAAATGTCAAAGTCCTGAGAGAAGCAAACCTGAATTCAGATCACTTTCTCTCCAAGATCAAAGTCAAGGTCATCCCAAGATCGCAAAAAAGCAAGAACACAGATCGAACAAGAAAAGTTTGACACAGAAAAACTCAGAACGCACAGAGATTTTGCAACAGAATTGAATAAATTACAGTATGGATGAGAATAGTTAAAAGAATTATAATCGATATTGCAAGAGTCACAGTTCCTGTAGAGAAAACAAGGAAATGCTTTAGAGGAAGCACTGATACTTTGTCATTATATGAATTTTTCATCTAAACAGTGTTATGTGGCTGAAGATGTTTATAATATATGAAACACGTACCACTTTTAACCAATAAGTTGCCTTAAGCAATTTAGTGTAACGACAAAGTGGAAAATAAAAAATACTTAGTTGTGAATCTGTGTAAATGTGACAGGGACCATGAAGCTGATTTTATGTAATGTAATTCCATTCAGAAGTTAGAAATTTGTGTTGAGTAGTACAGTGAAGTGTAGCAAATGTTTGTCGCGTGATACGGTAGCTTATATCAGGATTAGGAACATATAAACACACCATACCTATCGCATCACGAATTTTTGCTTTCCAGCATTGACATGTGTTTTAATGCTTTTTGCCTGTATGTTATAACACAAAATCCATATTTTATAATTTGCACCTGACATTTTAAACATCACATGTAAAATAGTGAAGCTTTTTTATATCCACAATGTAGGTCATTTAACTTCAACATATGTTTTGTCCAACTCGTTGGCTGAATGGTCAGCGTACTGGCCTTCGGTTCAGAGGGTCCCGGGTTCGATTCCCGGTCGGGTCGGGGATTTTAACCTTAATTGGTTAATTCCAATGGCCCGGGGGCTGGGTGTTTGTGCTGTCCCCAACATTCCTGCAACTCACACACCACACATAACACTATCCTCCACCACAATAACACGCAGTTACCTATACATGGCAGATGCCGCCCACCCTCATCGGAGGGTCTGCCTTACGAGGGCTGCACTCGGCTAGAAATAGCCACACGAAAAAAAAAAAAAAACATATGTTTTAACTTGACAAATAACACTGAGTGTTCACACCAGTGTCTGTTTTATCCAGATTTCATGAACAGATCTAATTTTGCCACATACTCATAGTTAAGTTAACTTTAGATATTACGATTTTATTACAAGTGTGTAACTAAATGGCTTATGAAATAAGGAAGTGCTAGCCACAAGTCCAACGTCACATATGACTAACGATATGTGAACATTATATACGCTCATCTGTGTAAACACGCATGTTGATCAACTCCGAGTCTAGTTTTAGAGCGAGCCAAGAAAGGTAACAAACTTTTTTCAAGTTTAAGAACACTCCAAACTTTTTATAAATATTTTCATGTATGTTATTTATGAGAAGATAGTGAATTTAAATATCAAATTCAAGTTTCCAATTCAACGATTGTCCCTAATCATGAGAAACAACAAATTTGGCGGTGTTATTGTCATGTGACATTCCTTGTCAGATTTAGTATTATTTATAATTGCATCAGTGTTCTCCCCAGAACCTTTTTAATGGGTGCACCGCCCTGCCGTTTCTACAGACCGCCCGGCTAACATAATCTAGATATGTATTTTTGCTAGTTACACAGTATTAATACATAGGCCTATTTGAGTCATTAGGTGTTCCAAATATAAATGTAAATACTGCAAAATTGTTTATTTAAATGATGAAACTTCGTTATTGTCAGCATAATTGCATCAATTACATCGGAGTTTCAATGTTTAGCTTGATTATCACATAGCGTCATGCACGAGCGGTGTCTGTATTAGCTTGGATCGCATGCGAGCACCCGATTCCGCCCGACATCACAAACCCGTATGGCACTCCATAACAACCGAGTGGTAAGTTTTGGTGTTACATGATTGTGAATGAGCAGTAGAACGCTAGAAGTTGAAAATACTCCGTTATGTCTTGTTCGTAATAACAACACTGAAATAGTTCAATTTCGGCATTAATATTATTGTTAATGCCCTGCAAAGACTAAATTAAAATTTTATTATATTCATTTTTTACATAGTATTCCCCACCTGGCTACTTAGTCCTGCCACGCAGCTGACGAAAATTTCTGGGGGGAACACTGTGCATGTGTGTTAATATCAGATTGTGTGACCAGCTGTGGATGCCCTAAGAAAGGTCAAAACTGGTCCTGTAGATCAAATATGATAAAATAAAGTATTTATTAGATGGAAGCTTCCTTTTCATTGTAATTGTGTATAATATGAATACGGAAATGAAACTATTAGATTACAATAAAAAGTGTGATCTACAATAATATTTGGATATTTTTATTGGCCCCCATGGATACGTTTTCACATTGGTTGTTTGGTGCTCTGTTATTTTATAAGCCCCAGCAGAAAAGGTAGATATAGTTTTCACTGTATCCGCGGATACACGACGTAAAATGCCCTCATGTTGGAAAAAAAACGTATCTAGTGTTTCCATATCCCTGTTGGATAGTTTTTATTCATATATTCAGTAGTATGTTTCCTCGGTTAACATGTTCAATTTTGTTGTCCCCTGCAGAAACATCTTAACGAGGTTTCACTGTATAGAGATCCCTAAACACTGCGTATGGTTCAAGATATTCGGAAGTTGAAAATTCTCGTAGGAAGGGAATTTGCTGAGAGACTTCATCAGAATGTTTTAAATTATGTTTCTTGAATCAAAGAGTGATTGCACATGATTTCATGAATTATTTTGCAATTTTGCTTTAAGGTCCAGTTTCACATTTTGAGTCAAATTTGGAAAATGTTGTGAAAATATTGCGATTTCGCACTTTTTGAAAAACAGGTGCTTCTATATATCAGCATAAATGCTGGTATGGTGTATATATCATCCTACTCATCATTAAGCTTGCTCTCACATCACCATAACTGTTCCCAGCAAGTGTCATGCTTGAAACACCTTGGGACTACAATGAATGAGCATTGCAATTCCAAAAAATGAAATCTTATCCAGAATCAGGCAATCCAAAAATATGTTCAAACGTGAGGGCCCTGTTCACCAGTAAGGATCTCAACTTTCCACTCAAGTTAGGATGTTACGATGCTGTCCTTCTGTACAGTTTTGAAGGATGGACACTCAGCCCTTTGCCAGACAGGTGGATTGAAGCTTTTGAAATATACTTGTACAGAAGAATGCTCCGAATATTCTGGATAGAAAAGGAAGACCAATGAAGAAGTCCTCAACTTGTTAAATAAGAAAGAGAGAAAAAAAAAAAAAAGTTTCTAATAACCATCAAGAAGTAGAAGCTCAGATACATCGAGCACATCACAAGAGGTGAACGATAAGAACTTCTCCAACTCAACATTGAGGGGAAAATTGAAGGACGATCTGTGGAGAGATGGAGAAATTCCTGGCTCAAAGACTTGCGCCACTGGTCTGCACACACCTCTATGGAAATCTTTCCAGCTGCTGTTTTGCGAGTAATCATAATAAATTGGATTGCCAACATTCGAAGGGAAGAAGTATTGTACTTGTATTTACTGTTAAATTTATACGGCTCTTGCTTCTTATTGTTAATATTGTTGTAAAATGTATATCAACTGCGTTACTTATGTTATTAACAAATTTTCCAAATTATCCAAATTTTCAGTCATCCAGCTAGGATCTCATCCCACTAGAACCAAATGAACAGTCAAAACTAGTTAAGATGTCCCTCTCTAGCGTATTTTCCTCATTATTATGCCATGATTCTGAAGTCCCTAGACGTGTCCTATTAAATACATGTTAAAGAAACCTGGATAGTACATTTACGTCACTCTTTACTACGTTCGTAACTCCAACCATAAAAAATTGAAATTAGCGTTCCCAGCCACGTTGCATGCAGGACAGGCCAGTGACAACAGCCTTGGAGCGTGGTTGCATGTTGGCCTACAGCTGCAGGGAGCATCAGTCTCAAGCCATTTTGCGTCTGATGTGTTGGTGCTTAACTTTACATTCGTGAGGCCTCTTTCAAACGGCGCCAAGTTCGACCCACTTCCGCGCTTAACCCCCTAGGCCTAAACTAAGAACTGATTGTTCAAATAGAATCTTGCAGTTGACTCAGAGAGTAACCGTGCGCAGGAGAAATGTTTGAGCGGGCAGTCCGTAGTGAGTTGCGGTCCCGTGGTCGCAGTTACTTGTTATTGAACATTAGTTTGTATGCAAGCCATCTTACACAGCAGATCAACTATGCTCGCGACATCAGTACTGTACTGTGACCTGTATCAGAACCCGTTAGTGTACCTATAAGGAAGTAGAAATGGATTTAGACGTTAAAAAATGTAGGCCCGCTATCACCTACTTGACATATTTATTTCTCATTTTCAATTTAAAAGTTATTTGTGTGCTTTTTTATTTTCCTATGTGATTTACAGCGGTTGTTATGTAACCTGAAATACGACATTGAGAACTAATAACTTTAGTGTTGGAAATACCAGTGGTCTTGTGTTTGAGAAAGTGTGGCATCATTTAGACCCGTTATAGATAGAGTATCCTCAAAGTTGTACCCATCTTCTTCTCTAACAAAATGTGAAAGACAAAGCATGCTTGAACTACTTTTGTATTTTCTTAAGTGTAGAAGTACACAAAGATGATGATGGTCCATATTTATTACCTACACTGAAAAGAGTGTTGAAAGGATCCACTGGAAAGTGTGGGGAGTTTTGCATCACTCAACCCACAGTGTGTGTAAGAGTCAGCGGAAGCGGGTGCACCTGCGCATGCAGACGGACGCATTTTACTTCCGCACCGTCTGAATGAGGCCTGAGTGACTTGTGTAACAATGTACGTAAATTAGGCCTGTTGTACTTACATGTGCAACAAGTTAACAACGTACGTAAATTAGGCCTACTGTATTTTTATGCAGTGTGGCTTGCAGGACATTCAGCTATGGAGAAGAAAGCTAGATAGTTTATAGATGATGAAAAATGAATCAAGTTTATTGAGAAAGTGGATTAGCATCCATGAAATGTATGCAAATCGCCCAGGTGTTAAGACTTTCCTATGGCAAGTCTAAATATAAGCGATGTGTATAGTTCACGTTTCTAAGAACGTTTTTCCTTGTTGTTTTACTGTGTTGGTGTTCTTAAAATGTATTATTTCTTTATTTATTTCATTAATTATAATGTAAACACTTGTTTCTTTGTTTTCATTGTAATTATTTTTACGTTCAAACCTAACCTTAAATTTAACAGCGAAATTGCTTTTCATTTTTTAGCACATTCCCTCTTTATGATATTTTTATCAGTCCCCAAAAAAGCGTCCTAACCAGTTTTGACTGTAGTAAATTCTAGATCTTATTAATTGCATGGTAGAAAAATTTGTTATAGAGCATGGAGGTACTAATCCTTGATAACAGCCATGTGTACAAACATGATTTTTATCCAAGCAAATAAAACAGAAAACAACAAAATTTCACAGAAGTAAATAAACATTAATCTATTACAACTATTCTAGTCTTAATCTATTACAACGATTCTAGTCTATCTGCACTCACCAGGAGGCATTGGAAGATCCTTTATTCCTGGTGCTTTCTGTTTAACAGGTTCAGGACTAGGAGACCATCCAGGAGGAGAATCAATGCTCTCAAAGTCACTTTGTTGAAGTCCAGGAGGCATGGGTAATTTGGTGAGATCCTTGTGCTTTGTCTTTGGCTTTGTGGCTGAATCTGATGCACTATAACCACTAACACTACCACCAACACTTGGTATTGATTCCACTTGCGATCTCGTCCTCAGCGCAATTTGTTCACCCTCTTTAGGTTCTGGCTTAACACTAGGTGCTACCAAGGAGGTTGGAGGAGCTAACCTTTCTTGTACTGCTCTACTGTCCACAGGCCTAGGCAATGTTGGTACAACTGCTGGTGGAGGTTCCTGAAATGGAGGTGGAATCACAGGCACCTGATTGTGTGGTGCCATTGGCACTGGAGTATGGTTAACGACAGGAATTCCACCTGGGGGTATGGCTGGATATGGTCCATGACTTGCCGGAGCAACTGGTATATGAGCCTGTGACATACCAATAACTGGTATAGAGTTCTGAGCAATAGGGGCAACCGATTGCATCTGACCCTGGGTGAGATCCATCATTGGGGCACTACTCCGAGGTGCAGCAAACACTGGTGGAGGATAACCTTGTGTCAAATTTATCGGTGGCACTGGAGGTTGAGGTAAGGATGGGATAGGTTGTGTTGGAATAACAGGTGGTGCAGGCATCTGGGGTACAGATAATGGTAAAGGTTGCCCAGGCAAAGAGCATGGAACATCAACAGGTATCGAGGATGCTGGAAACGGTACAGGAACAGCCTCAGGGGGAGGTATTAAAGGTGGCCCAGGTGGTCCCATATTAGGAGCATCTGAAGTGCTTGGAGTAGGGAGGGAAATTGTCTGAACAGGAATAGAACTGAGAGGCGGTGGAACGGTTGCTATAGGAAGCGGACTACTAGGGGGCGACTTACTATCACAGGGCACTGGAATACTGTTTACATCGACTGTAGGGATGGGTGCAGCATCAGGCAAAGACTCCACAACTATTTCATCTTTGTCCAGAATTGTAATTTCCTCAATCTCCTCATAACGATTTGCAGACTTCTCCTTTATGGCAGCAAGTCTCTTCATAGCCAGCTGTCGAGTGTTCTTATCTTTTACTAGTTCGGCAAATAAACTTGTTTCACTCATATTAGCTACTCTAAGTTCTTTTGAAGAGATCGATGATGAAGGTGGACTTCTGGACTGACTTCTCGAAATGTGCCTCTGGGACTTTCTGGGCATAGGGGATTGTTTCGGTGAATGAGATCTCTGACGTAACGACATACTACGAGACCGTTGGCGAGTCTGTGGGGTGCGAGATCGCCGCATCCATTTGGATGACTTAACTAGACTACGAGATCGTGATCGTCGACCTTGTCGATGGTAGCTTGGAGAGCGACTTCGGCGTCGATTACGTACGTGGATGGGTGATCGGGAATGGGATCTTGACATAACCACTCGACGGCTCTTTTGAGGACTGCGACTTCGTGATCTCGAGAAGGAGCGGCTCAGCCCTCGACGGGTCCTTGATTTAAGAAAAGAACAAAAAAAAAAAAAGGAAAAGGATATTGTTAATATTTTCTCCCTTTGCAAACTCACATAAGGAAATAACAACAGGACATAACTCAAAATCAATATGAACACTATATAGCACTGTAAAATGGATAATATTCCACTACACCACTTCATCATGATGGCAATTTGATAATTAAGTTCCTTAATCTAAGGCTACTAAATAAAACAATTTAAGCCTTTTAAGCAGAAAGATGTACAACTGATAACAGGTCCTGATATACAGAGTTCATAAAGGCTTCCCCCTAATAACCTAAAATTCACAGCAAACTAAGGCATTTTCAAACAGTGATGTAAAAAAAATGTAACTTTATCAACATTTTAATTAATGTGCTGACATCCATATTTGAAATAAAAGCTGAATTGTAGGGAAGCCATACTTTGTTCGTAAGTACTAACCCTGAAGTTTTACAGCAATAACATTGTTAATACAAAACATTCAATATGGTACCAAGTGACAAACAATGTAGGAGTGAAAGAAAGATAATTGGTAAAAGTAATAATAATAATAATAATAATAATAATAATAATAATAATAATAATAATAATAATAATAATAATAATAATAATAATAATAATAATAATAATTTATTATTGGTAGAAGAAAATGGCATATTCATAATAGAGACAGTTTAGAGACAGATGCACTGTATTGGGTAACCTCGACTAACAAGGCATTGGTGCAAGTCTGTTTGCAGGAGAATAGAGAGATCAACCTTTAGTATCCCTCAAAGTCTCTACAAAAAGACAGCACCACATGAGTCCCCATCACAATGCCCCAGATCTAAAGCTAGTCACAAAATCTAAGACATTATTTTGGACTAGATGGAGGACAAGTAGAGTTGAGCATTTATAAAGTGCTCAGTGACCACAAAAATGGAGACAATGAATAATTTGGATGTTTATTATTAGTCAATTATATTAGTTGTCTTTTACGACACATCATCAATTCATAATGCATTAAAATCCCTTCAGTTTACTTCGAATAGTCCTATTATGCAATGAGAATTCAGCAATTTTAAAAAATTTCTCCAGTTAACATTTTACAATAATTATGTTACCTCCTACCTTCCACAGAACACTTTCCACATATGAACTAGACTGTGGTTTTTAAATCATCCAGGAATGGCACTACAGCTGTCTAACACTACAGAGGACCCAATCAGTTTACAAAGGTTTCCCATAACTACCACCTTAAATTTCTATAGGCAATAAAAGCCTTATATTTACGTTCTTTTTCTTTCTTTAAACTCACGAACACATTGATTTCCACCTGTTAGATTCACCTATTGATTGACCTCTCACTATACACACAAGTGTGAAAATCAATACAAATGCCACAAACAGAACAAGCAGGAATGATGTCAAACTTGCGACATGCCTAAGACCACAACTCATTAATTTAATCTGTTTCAATATCTGTCCTGACTATGACATCAAAGGGTGGACCTTCTCATTTGATAAAATGACAAGTCTAAGCCACGAAAACAAAGGGAGAAAACTGATCGTGTGGAAATAAATTATGAGATAATCTTCTGAGGTCTAACATCAGGAGAATTGAAAGTTCAGTTTCAAACATAGAATACACTTTTTTTTAATTCAAAAAAATAAAAATCATAAATTTTCATGACAAATAAGTATCCTCCTCCCAAGAAAACACGGTAGGAATAGAAGCACCAAGTAAATTCTGATTACTGGCTAAAAAGGCCTAGTAATAGAAAACGTATATGGTAAACAGAAACAAACTAAAATTTAAAAGAAAAATATAAGTAAAACAGTGGGACTTGGATATTTTTGAACCTCAAGGGACCATTAAAAAATTTGAATTATCCACAAATTCGAATTAAACAAAAACGTTACAAAAATAACTCTAACATTAGATTTTACAAAAACTTCATCTTAGATATTATTGGCTTATAAATACATATTTTACAATCTATATTTGTTTATAGATAAAATACAGAATTTAGTCTTTAGACATTACGTAGGTACTGAATATAACATACGTGTTAGTGCTTTCTTGATTTAACTCTCTTCCTGTGATGTATGAATCTATATGAATTATGTCCTTCTCTGGCCTTTCCCACTGACAGTTCAACTGCTCAAAATTTTCTCTTTATTTTTCAAATAAGTCGATAGTGTGTTAGGTGGGATTCCGTACTCCTTAGCAATGTCAGCTTTCTTCTTTGGATCCTTTTCCACGTCCCTAATAATTGCTACCTTTTCGGCTAAAGTGGTCCATAACCCGTTAGAGGAGAGATCCTTACTTGGACTATGTGCAAGTAGGGTAGCATCTTGCTTCATGAATTTACCGAGCTCAGAAAATTTTAAGCAAGCCTCGGACCTATGGGGGTAATGGAGTCCCACTCCCATTTGACAGGCGAGGGACTCCTTGGAAACAACTTGGTGAACGAAATGGAATTCGATGGGGAGCTATCAGTATTAATGGGGCTTATGGAAGAAAGAAGGTAGAACTGGCTGAATCAGCAAAGACGATGCATCTGGATGTGCTAGGAGTAAGTGATATTCGGGTAAGGGGAGGTAACGAGGAAGAGATAGGAGATTATAAAGTGTACTTGACGGGTGTTAGAAAGGGAAGGTCAGAGTCTGGGGTAGGGCTCTTTATCAGGAATACTATTGCACTCAACATAGTTTCTGTTAGGCATGTAAATGAGCGAATGATATGAGTAGATTTGTCAGTTGGAGGAATTAGGACAAGAATTGTGTCCATGTATTCACCATGTGAGGGTGCAGATGAGGATGAAGTTGACAAGTTTTATGAAGCATTGAGTGACATCGTGGTCAGGGTCAACAGCAAGGATAGAATAGTGCTAATGGGTGATTTCAATGCGAGAGTTGGGAATAGAACTGAAGGATATGAAAGGGTGATTGGTAAATGTGGGGAAGATATGGAAGCTAATGGGAATGGGAAGCGTTTGCTGGACTTCTGTGCTAGTATGGGTTTAGCTGTTACGAATACATTCTTCAAGCATAAGGCTATTCACCACTACACATGGGAGGCTAGAGGTACCAGATCCATAATAGACTATATTTTAACCGACTTTGAATTCAGGAAATCTGTTAGGAATGTAAGAGTTTTCCGCGGATTTTCCGATGATACAGACCACTATCTGATCTGTAGTGAACTAAGTATCTCTAGGCCCAGGGTAGAGAAAGTGAAATCTGTCTGCAAACAAATAAGGGTAGAAAATCTCCAGGACGAGGTAATTAGACAGAAGTACGTGGATGTGATTAGTGAGAAGTTTCGAACAGTAGACAGTAAGCAGGTTCAGGATATAGAAAGTGAATGGGTGGCATACAGGGGTGCTGTAGTAGAAACAGCAAGGGAATGCCTAGGAACAACTGTGTGTAAAGATGGGAAAAGGTGAACATCTTGGTGGAATGATGAAGTGAAAGCAGCCTGTAAACGTAAAAAGAAGGCTGATCAGAAATGGCTCCAAACAAGGGCCGAGGCAGACAGGGATTGGTACGTAGATGAAAGAAACTTTTTTTTTGCTAAGGGCTTTACGTCGCACCGACACAGATAGGTCTTATGGCGACGATGGGATAGGAAAGGCCTAGGAGTTGGAAGGAAGCGGCCATGGCCTTAATTAAGGTACAGCCCCAGCATTTGCCTGGTGTGAAAATGGGAAACCACGGAAAACCATTTTCAGGGCTGCCGATAGTGGGATTCGAACCTACTATCTCCCGGATGATGAAAGAAACAGAGCGAAACAAATAGTTGTTGAATCCAAAAAGAAGTCATGGGGAAGATTTTGGTAATAACCTGGAAAGGCTAGGTCAAGCAGCAGGGAAACCTATCTGGACAGTAATAAAGAATCTTAGGAAGGGAGGGAAAAAGGAAATGAACAGTGTTTTAAGTCATTCAGGTGAACTCATAATAGATCCCACGGAATCACTGGAGAGGTGGAGGGAATATTTTTAACTTCTTCTCAAGGTAAAAGGAAATCATCCTGGTGGTGTTTCAAACAGCCAAGCTCATGGGGAGGAGGAAAATGATATTGGTGAAATTATGCTTGAGAAAGTGGAAAGGATGGTAAATAAACTCCATTGTCATAAGGCAGCAGGAATAGATGAAATTAGACCTGAAATGGTGAAGTATAGTGGGAAGGCAGGGATGAAATGGCTTCATAGAGTAGTAAAATTAGCGTGGAGTGTTGGTAAGGTACCTTCAGATTGGACAAAAGCAGTAATTGCACCTATAAGCAAGGGAACAGGAAGGATTGCAACAACTATCGAGGTATCTCATTGCCACAGTTGTATTTATGTTTCGTAGATCTAGAGAAAGCATATGACAGGGTACCGAGGGAAAAGATTTTCGCCATACTGGGGGACTGTGGAATTAAAGGTAGATTATTAAAATCAATCAAAGGCTTCAGTGAGAATTGATGGTAGAATGAGTTCTTGGTTCAGGGTACTTACAGGGGTTAGGCAAGGCTGTAATCTTTCACCTTTGCTGTTCATAGTTTACATGGATCATCTGTTGAAAGGTATAAAATGGCAGGGAGGGATTCAGTTAGGTGGAAATGTAGTAAGCAGTCTGGCCTATGCTGACGACTTGGTCTTAATGGCAGATTGTGCCAAAAGCCTGCAGTCTTGGAACGTGAAAATAGGTGCAACGAGTATGGTATGAAAATTAGCCTCTCAAAGACTAAACTGATGTCAGTAGGTAAGAATTCAACAGAATTGAATGTCAGATTGGTGTTACAAAGCTAGAACAGGTCGATAATTTCAAGTATTTAGGTTGTGTGTTCTCCCAGGATGGTAATATAGTAAGTGAGATTGAATCAAGGTGTAGTAAAGCTAATGCAGTGAGCTCGTAGTTGTGATCAACAGTATTCTGTAAGAAGGAAGTCAGCTCCCAGACGAAACTATCTTTACATCGGTCTGTTTTCAGACCAACTTTGCTTTACAGGAGCGAAAGCTGGGTGGACTCAGGATATCTTATTCATAAGTTACAAGTAACAGATATGAAAGTAGCAAGAATGATTGCTGGTACAAACAGGTGGGAACAATGGCAGGAGGTTACTCGGACTGAGGAGATAAAGGCTAATTTAGGAATGAACTCGATGGATGAAGCTGTACGCATAAACCATCTTCGGTGGTGGGGTCATGTGAGGCAAATGGAGGAGGATAGGTTACCTAGGAGAATAATGGACTCTGCTATGGAGGGTAAGAGAAGTAGAGGGAGACCAAGATGACGATGGTTAGACTCGGTTTCTAACGATTTAAAGATAAGAGGTATAGAACTAAATGAGGCCACAACACTAGTTGAAAATCGAGGATTGTGGCGACATTTAGTAAATTCACAGAGGCTTGCAGACTGAACGCTGAAAGGCATAACAGTCTATAATGATAATGTATGTATGTATGTATGTATGTTAATGATTTGTACACACATGATCAAGCAGAAATGCTCAAACAATCCAGTCTCTCTTAACGGGGCCCTAATCACTAAGCATACTTGACTGCTTGACTTTGTGATGCATCAGTCAATTCAAAACAAGGGTGAAGGAAAGTTCGGGAGGAGCAGGATGGGTAGGAGGAAAGGACACTGACCTCACAGGCGGCCCCAGAGAGGTAAGGAGACGGAACTTTCCCACTTTAAATCCATTTCAAAATAGTCTTAGCCTATTGTTGAGAAAACACAACTTGTGAAATACAATACTGTACTGTATCGTTGAGGTAAAATAATTCAAATTAACCAAAATAAAATTTGAAATACCCATGATTTCTGAACACTGTTTACATACAAAACTGAAATTAAAGACGACTTCAAATTATAGAAGTTTGAAACATCCAAGTTTCACTGTAAGCAAGTTAAATCGAAATAGGATTGTGAAAATAACATTTATAAAATGTGTAACACAACAAACTACATTATGTTTTGTTAACTGTAACTATTTAAACAGTTTGTGTTTCTGACTAGAACAAAGTATACTAATATACATTATTGTTTAAAGATTGAAACTACAGTTAAAAATATGCAAGAGGAAAGTGGAAGTAACAAGTTAACAGGAATGGGACAATTGCATAAGATTTATAGGCTATGCATCGACTCTTGTACAGGATGTACAGGAAATTCCTCAGCATCTGGATCAACTTCTTCATTTTTCAGAACGCAGAATCCTGGCAAAACTGTGGCTGGATCCTGAGAGATTTGAAGAACTTCACAATAGCTCACATTAGGCAACTAGTACAAATTTACAGTTGTGCTGGCAATAGTGTCACACCTGTAGCTAAGATTTAGTCTGGAGAGCGAAAATGGTAAGACCATCATAGAACAACGGGCAGAGCATTGGACGCAAAATCCAAAGGCTGCGATTTCATGTCCAACCAGTGTCTGGTTGGCTATTACTATATATAGCATGATACATGTGATGTCCTACATTGTCTTGACACAACTAAGTAGCTGATTATTATTATTATTATTATTATTATTATTATTATTATTAGATTCAGAGGCCTTAACAGCCAGAAAAATAGAAATAAAATTGGGGTTAGTTTCCCAAACCACCCAGAACATAATATACAACAAAAGGTGCTTTTCTATAAATACCAAAATTCATCACTACAAAACTGTTGTATAGCTGGTATCTCTCCATGAGTCAGAATGCTTTATCCTGTCTCAGAAATGTGCGCTCGCTAAGTTAGAGCAAAAAGAGAGAAAGATTCTCCACAACATACTTGGCCCAAACTACAGAAATGGGATCAATGGGATCTACGTAAGAAATCCAGACAAGAAATCTATTCCAAGATAGAGAAGATCAGACACAATGAACAAATGCAGGACTCACTTCTGCGGTCACCTATGATGGATGGATGACTCTCAATGGACAGAACACATTTTTAACAATGTTGACTCAAAACCGAAAACAATTCCCAGGTTTGTTAATGTCAAGAAACACCTTGAAGAAATGGACCTACAACCAGATGACGCGCACAAACAAGACCTTTTTGGAACAAGCATCATGACTTTTGGGACTTTCCCAGATGAGTAATGGACAATTGGTGATAGGTGGTCAGATGAATGCCGCGCTCAACACAGTGATCTAAGAAAAACCTCATGGGTGAAACGAAAATTGAATAAATGCCAGAATGTATAATGAAACTTAACAAGGTCCCTAATTGGCCGATCAGCAAAAAAAAAAAAAAAAAAAAAAATTAAATAATAATTACCAATTTAAAAATGTTGTGCCATCATGCTTTTTGACTTGACTTTGCTTTGGACGGGTACCCATCCTTTTACAACTAGGGTTGTTAGCCCTAGAGGTTGCCTCAAGATGTTTTCTGGCTTCTGGTCATTTACCAGTCTTCACCGTAACCCTGGCAAGGGACCAGTTTTTTTTTCACGGTGGTATTTTATTTCCCTACTACCCTCTGACTCTGCTGGCGGCAGAGCCAGCGAGCTTCCCCAATTCCAATGGGACGCGCCCGATGGAGGTAACCGGTAAATCCCCACACGAAAATCAGATATCCATAATGGCCCTACAGGAAACAAGGTACCCAGATGAAGAGATTTTTTAATCCGAAGGCTACCGATTTTTCAAGAGCAAAGCGCAAAGAGGAATCCTCAATGGAGCTGTGATGCTTGGAACCGTGTTTGCTGTTAGAACCAAGATCCCTAAATCGGTTGCAAATTTCGAACCTGTGAATGACAAGATTGTCTATACTCACAATTAAATGCGCGAACAAAACCTATGCTCTAGTTAACGCACATGCTCCTACAAACGATAAGAACAAGTCTGATCCAGACGAAGTTGATAATTTCTGGGACCTACTGGATGAAAAATTAAACAAAATCCCCAAACACCATGTCAAGCTTCTTTTGGGCGACTTCAATGCCCAACTAGGTCGTGAACAGAAGTTCAAGGAAGTTATAGGAAATTACCCTGCTCACAAAAGAACCAATCCCAACGGCAAAAGACTGGTGTCCATTTGCGAAAATCACAACCTGCAGGTCGTCGACCCACTTTCGCCATCTACCCAGAAAGCAAATGACTTGGCGTTCTCCCGCCCAAGCTCTCGGAGAGTAGCACATTGATCATGTTGCAATCTCCAGGAGAAACAGCCGTGAGATTATGAATGTCAAGGTAAAGAAAGGCATCAATGTGGCCTCAGATCATTATATGTCTCTTATCAAATTCAAACCAATTCCCGCAAACAAAAGACAACCAAACAGATCACACGCTTCGACAATGATAAACTTCGGCAAAGGGTCGAGGAGTTCCAGGAGAAGGCTAGACCAAATGACTGTGACTTTAACAACGCCAAAAGTCGCCTTGTTGAGGCCGCCAAAGACGTTGCAGAAATCAAGAGAAGCAAAAAGCATGCCTGCTGGAATGGTACCTGCGAATCAGTCCTCCAAGAAAGACTCAATGCGTGGAAACAGTACTACTCTACGAAATCAGAAAATGGTTGGGAAACCTACAAAACCCAATGTGCCCAAGCAGCTAGGGTGTTCAGAACTGAGAAACGTAAATACGAAAAATCTCTCATTGAAAAGATAGAACAAAACCTTAGGAAGAATGAAAGCAGAGAGTACTACAGAGCCTTCAAACGCAAACTCGCTGGCTATAAACCACCATCTCTATGCTTTGAGCGAAAGGACGGCACACTGGCGACGTCAAATGAAGAAAATTGCAGCATTCTGGCAGATTACTTCAAGAATTTACTTAATTGCTCTAAACCGCAAAGCGCCATTGAGACCAAGGAACCCTTACTCAGGTACCCAGATTCCAGACCACCCGACAGAGATGAAATCAAGCGCCACATTGCCCGTCTCAAAAATAACAAAGCGCCGGGGGAAGACTCAGTAGTAGCAGAACTATGGAAATATGCCCCAGAGGAATCACTTGATATCTTGCAAAAGCAAATAGAAGAAATTTGGAACAAGGAGACCCTACCCGAAGATTGGAAAATAGCTTTGATCCATCCATTACGCAAAAAAGGCAGCATGAAGAACTACAGAGGAATATCTTTGCTACCCGTGACTTACAAAATTCTATCACTTGCCATCCTGGAGCGTTTGGAAGCACAAGTCGAACATCAAATAGGTGAATACCAAGGAGGGTTCAGAAAAGGTCGCTCAACAGCTGAACAGATCCAAAATCTCAAAACGATCATCAGATATTGTGCACTAAGGTCCAAGCAGTATGTGTCTGTCTTTGTGGACTCTAAGAAAGCGTACGACTCCATTGACCGGGAAGTCCTGCTAAACATCTTAAATGAATTTGGAGTTGATTTGAAACTGCTGGCATTAATTAGAGCCACCCTGACCAATACAAAATCCAAGGTGAAGTTCCACGGATGTCTCTCGCATTCCTTTGACATCAAAACAGGAGTCCGACAAGGTGATGGGCTATCCCCGATACTCTTCAACTGTGTTCTTGAAAAGATAATCAGAACCTGGCGGGTGAGATTACAGGAAACCGACTACAGTCCATTGAGAATAGGAACGAAATCCAAGGGGATCGCAACAGACTGCTTAGCATTTGCCGATGATATTGCTGTTCTCTCAAACGACATAGAAACCGCTAGAGCTCAAGTTGAAATTTTAAAGGAAATTGCCGAACAAACTGGTTTGCAGATATCGTTTGAGAAAACAGAAGTAATGCTTAACATCAAAGAGGCTCCACCAAAACTCCATACAAAATACGGGGCCATCACCCGAGTAGACAAATTCAAATACCTGGGTGAGATCATCATGAAAAATGGACTGGACAAAGAAGCACTTCAGGAGCGAGTACGCAAACTGGAAATAGCCTACCAAACATCCCGCACAATCTACAACAAAAAATGCCTTTCCCAACACACAAAGATACGTCACTATGAAACAGTTCTGAAGCCAGTAGTTCTATATGCAGCCGAAACCCTGTCTCTAAATGCCAACGAAGGACTCCTTGAAGAACTGGAGAAAAGAGAACGCAAAATTGTGAGAGGAATCTTGGGATCAAAGTACAGAAATGGAATCCATCAAAAGAGATCCAACAAGGAAGTCTACAGCAAAATAGAGAAAATTACTGACACAATCAGAAAAAGACGGGCACGATTTTACGGTCATCTGAAAAGAATGGACAAAAGAAAGTTAACTAAAGAAATATTTCACTTTTTTGATTCAAACCCCAAAACCACAATTCCCTGGTTTAGAAATACCAAAGAAGACCTGCAAATGCTACATATCTCAGCTGAGGACGCCCTTAACAGAGATCTCTTCCGCAAGAAAATACTGACGAACGGGCTAAACCGAGACGAGCAACCGAAGAGAAGACACGGTGCCCCTTGGACAGAGGAGCGTAAGGAGAGGGAAATTTGGGCTCTAAAGAAGGCCAAGTTCAGTGTCAAATGCAACAAGACTTAACGTGGTCCTTGATGGCCCCAGTGAATTATATATATATATATATTAACAATTTATGGGAGAAATGAGCAGTGACTTTTCAACAGACACAGGAATACGACAAGGAGACTGATTGTCCCCATTACCCTTTAATTGTGCACTTGAAAAAAGTTGTAAGGGAATGGCGAAAAGCAGGTGCACCAATACACCGAATCTGACATAAAGGCATAGAATTGGACTGTTTAGCATTTGCAGATGGTGTGCTTTATTATAATATTTTGGCCACATCTGTAGTATTCAAAAAAAAAAATCAACAGATGACACTTATAGGTCTGGATGAAAGAGAAATCCTCTAATAGATTTGTGTTATCTCCCTGCTAGCTTTTTACAAGCTGTGAGAGGCTATCGTGTTCAGTCAAGTGTGCATCGCAGGTTTTCAGACCGCTTTTTTTTTTTTTTTTTTTTGCAATTTATAAAGTTATTTTGCGATATGATAAGCAAAAAGAGGATCAGTGAGCATGAGATTCCTTCAGTTTTAGACTCCACAAATGTAGTTGAAATTGATTTTTCATATGAAGAGTCTGAAGACAGAAATTCAAGTAGTGAGTCTTCTCAGTGCAGGAGCGAATCAAGTGTCCCGGAGAACGAAACAGCTGATGAATGGAATGACATAACTTAGATCCAGGACCTTCAAGTACCATTGCGATATATAATACTAATCAAGGACCAATTTTACCTTCATATTTTGACCTGGCACCCAAGCCTGTAGAGTACTTTTCACTATTTTTCAATTGCAAGGAGCACAAGCAGAATGACAAGCAACAGTCAAACAGCTGAGTGCACTAGAGTAAATGCAGGCAGGAGAAGAAAGGGTAAGTGCTGATCCTTCAATGTTAGTTTCTTCAACTTTTAATTCATTTGGCATATTCTTATGAAAATAACTTTCCTGCTACAGATATGTCAACTGACTTTCTTACGTAAACTTTGATGAAATTACCATCTGAATATCACCAAAGCTTGTTTATCACCAACTGACAGAGTCCCTGATTACGTATGTACGATTGCCCTACATCTGGTCAAGACTACAAGCAATGTATGAATTCGACAAATTTTGAAGTTAAATATTCAATGTAGGACAAAATTCATAACCTACAATAAACAGTGCACATCAGTTTTGTCACTTTTATGGATGAATAGTAAAATATTTAAATCTAACCTCATCTGTTTTGAGAGTGTGTCAAGATTCCAATGCCATACAGCATAAAATGTGAAAAGTTACACCCCTAGTAAAAAAGTGTTCAAATGTGCATACAATGAATAATTTAAAATTAAGCAAGTCAACAGATTGTAAATGTATTGACATTGTATTTTAAATATTAGAATAAGGTTTTATAGGTTGAAAATTATTATTTTCAACAAGACGATGTAATATACAAACTAAGTTTTAATATTTAAGAGGTTTTTCAAAGCTTATAATGGATAAGCTTGTCAATGGCAAACCATAAGTGTAAGATCTAAAACAATGTTACCAATTAACCCTGTAAGAATATTTATAGCTGAAGATGTTCAAAATATGAACAAAACATGTTCTATGTTTTAATATTTAAGCAATAAAATAAGGATGATGTCCTAATTTTATAATTGCTTTTAATGTATTGAATAGGTGGATACAAAAAGTTTTATTGTTTCTTTTTGGCTATTTTTCGATACCAAAATCTTTGACATACTACACAAGGAAACAGTAATCCAAGGAAACAAACAGAAACAACAAGCAACACCTCCAACTAGAAGATGCAGAATCAAAAATTGGTCATCTCCAACACTATCTGATATATGGGCTTTGATTGGCGTAATCATTCACATGGGTCTCCAGCCCCTTCCTTACATCCAAGACTATTTTTCATAGGCATGGGTAGATAAAGCTCCTTTATTCAGTGATGTTTTCCCCCTTGAAGAATTTTTGCTCCTCTCCTGAATTTACATTTTGCCCCCACAGAGGGAACTAAACTAAACTAAGGAGGAACTTATACAGGGTGTTCTAAAAAGAATCGGGGAGAAATGTATGCTTCTTTTATTCACCTGGCCCTACAACTTCCGTGGATGGGAGTATAATCTCTTTCAAGGCTGGAGTGGCTTTTGAAGTGTATAACCCAAATAAACCAACAAAGTTTGGATTGAAAGTTTTTGCACACAGCCATCTATTTAACTTTGAGCCTTATATAGGGAAGACTCAATATTAAGATCCCATTCTATTGAAGACCGCACAGTTCTTCTCTCATAAGAAGTCAAAATAACCCACCCACAAGTTTCCACATATACATTGATAGATATATTACTACTCTTCACCTCAAATGGCAGGAGAATTGTTCAACATCAGAATGGCAACAACTGGTACAGTCATTCCAAGTAGGAAGATATACCAGAAAATATGAAGCCTGCAAAAGTTAAAAAAAAAACATGAAGAAAGGCGATATAGCAAGTTACATAATGCAAGAAAAGTTAGCTTTAGCTTGGAAGGGCAAGAGGGTGGTATGTATCCTCAGCACACGTCACAAATGCAACAAAATTGAGATCACAGATATCCCGTCTAAATTAAAATCAACCTTCAACTTTCAAGCCAAATCTATTACTAGATTACACCAAACACATAGGCAGGGTAGAGAGAACCGACCACTATTTAGCCTCTTATCCATTCTCGAGGAAATCGCGCAAATGGTACCAAAAGATGTTCTTTTGGCTTTTGGAGATATCCAGAGTAAATTCATATTTGCTTTACACTATGGTACAAAAGGAAGCCGACAAAACTCCAATGAAACATGAGACATCTAGATGAATTCTTTGTGGCAGAATGAATAGCCACAAGTAAATATCCGGAAAGATCCAGCCAGGGCCAATCAAGTGAAAGACTGAACGGGATGCAGCATTTTAAGGATAGGAGGGACCAGAAAACTGGTGCAATTCCTTGTGTGATATATAGGAAAATAAGGGGCAAGGAAATGCACCATCTACTTTTGTGAAACCTGCGCAGCCAAACCATATCTCCATCCTGACAAATGTTTCAAAATCGATCACTCAGAGAAAGATCTTCCCGTGTCATAAACTGTGGAACTTTCTACGAATTGGTATTAGTGCCCTTATAGAAATATGTAACTAAATTCTATCTCAAGTGTAAATATGTAATAACAGGGACAAGTGTAGAAAGTTGTTACAGGAATACAATAATTGTGAAAGTGTTCACCAGTGATAACTTCATGACTAATAACTTATTTGTGGAATGAATCTTATCTTTTATGTGCCAACATGCAGCCACGAAAAACAAAAAGGGGATAATATCCTATGCACCTCTGCGACGGAGTACATCCAATATTCAAGTTAGGTCATTAACCCTGCAGTGGTAGCACTCAATTATATGTCATAAAGGTTGCATGGTGTTAGAGAGACACCATTTTGTTTCTAAAGATATTATACTATCCCAAGTTTCGAATAAGGATTTACATTAATCTCAGAATATTTTGAAAGGATGAATATAAATTAATGAATCAAATTTATTGATATAAAAGCAACTAACAATGGGTATTAGATAATAAAGTAGGGACCTAAAACCAAGCAACACAGTCCTATAGCCGTCTTTCCAGTAGCCCAGATGTCCTTGGTATTTGTGTGACTATCTTTCCTTGCAGCACATGGGTACAGTTTGCCAACTAAAGCATTTATTTCACACATTTTGGTGGATCACGCACCCCTTTCTCTGCTGTAAATCATTGGAACCTCTTCAATTTTCCCGTTTGTGCACTCCAGCATTGTCTCATCAACAAATAGTTCCCAGCATTCTTTAGGAGTTTAAGCAAGCTTTCCAACACCTTTCACACCAGATAATGTGTGCTGATATTTTATTGTGTTTTAAATTTTATTTTGTCTCTGGGTTTGAACACTTCTGGGGAATTAGCTTTACACAACTTAGAAACTCCATTTCGCCAAAGGAAATAATGTCATTTTCTCCTGTTTCTTCACTACTGTCTGTGTCTTGTTCAGTGCCTATTTTTGCTTCTGGTTTCTAGATCATCTCCTTATCACTATACAATTCACCATCTTCATCATCATCAACGTTCTCATGTTCCTCAAGCAAACTCAGCACAATTATTCTGTCTTCAAGGTGATAAGGTTAGATCTCAACTCTTTTCCACTCATTTTCAGTTCTAAAAATTTGAAAACTTTACCTTTTGGCAAGAAACTATGTAATCTGAGATATTATGAAGAATAATTGCTGCGATAATACTTCAAACCAGGAACTTACTATGTAGTGGTGAAGTTCGTGTGGTGTCTATCAGCCACCTTTGATACTTGTGTAACAATGAATCACCACCACAGGAATTAGACTAACACAAGTGTGTTGATGCCTTATTATGTTGGTTATGAACAGTTATATGAAAGGTAGATGACATTTCCGGTCACTGGCCTTGGTAGTTTCCTAGCAATGACAGAAATAAACTAGTGTGGTGTCTCTCTGACACCTCGCGACCACTCCAGGGTTGATATTCTGTACATATGCATGTTTATAGCCGGTGTTCAATAATTCTGGATGAGTTTTAATTTGCCATACTTTTGGTCCGCATAGACACACAAAACGCTTACGCCTGTGTAGAGTTAAAACAATCAAAAAATGAATGAAAATGTGTGTGGAGATCGACGACTGAGTATCAGGATGATAGTAGATATGGTGAACATTGATAAAGAGGATGTACGAGAAATTATGCTTGTCAAAATGAACAAGAGGAAAGTGTTTACAGCTGGTCGCTAGAAATCTCACACTGGATATCTGGGGTACTATTATGGTTGAATGGGTGCCTGAGGGTCAAACAGTTAACGAACACAATATATTGAAGTTTTGGGAAGATAAGAGAATGAGTGAGAAAGAAGCAGCCAGATCTCTGGGAAAACTACACATGGATTCCAGATCAGGACCAACATATCAGCTCACAATGCCCTTTCTGTGAAGACATTTTTGAGTGTAAACACATTCCAGTTCTAGAGCATCCTCCATTCTCACTAGATTCCACTTTTAGTTTTCCCCAACGAAAAGTGTGTTGATTTCAGTTCATGGATAAGTTAAAAGCACAGATAATGCACAGGTTAACAGTTAATGGCTTTCAGCATTGTTATGAACAGTGGAAGATCTGCAAGCAGCAATGTATAGAGAGAGAAGGGGCGTTTTTGAAGGTGATTAGGGAAAGTTGTAAGATTTCTGCAATAAATGATATTTATGATGTCAATCCTGTTTATTAACAGCTACACCTCATATGAAGTTCTTATGAAACATACATCATCTTCAGAATACTAGCCAATTAAAGAAAATTAATTCTGAAACATTAATTTTCTATTTCTACTTATACTCTTGAATACTTTCTTTAAACTGAACAGCTGTAGCTCAGTAAATGCATCAACATCTTTATTCAAAATATCTTCAGAACAATCAGCTCATTAACTGGAGGCAATTTCTTGTATATGCTGCTGTACATTGTAAACATAATCATTCTCAAAACAGCAAAAGCTGTTATTGCCTGGAGCTGAAAATAGTCTAATAAGAAGTAAGTTTCTATCTTACCTGACAGGAGTCCTACTCCTTGTTCTAGTCTTCAACGGCTTAGTCTTCCGCTGTCTTTCCCGGTCTCGATCTCTCCTGTGAGAGCAGCGGTCTCTTTCAGTCCTCGACGACTTCCTCTTCTTGCGATGTGATGGAGTGTCGCCACGCTGGGAGGGAAGATGATGCTTCATTGATGAAGGAAGGTGTTGGCTGGAGACTGATGATCGATGCTGGCTCGAGGAATGTCTCTGACCGGATGCAGAATGCCTCTGCCTAGAGCTACGACGCTGAGACGAAGACGAAAGGTGCTGAACAGAGTGATGCTGGCTAGAGGAATGGAGTTGGACTGAAGAACGATGACTTCGCAGTTGGTGTGGTGGAGAACGTGGACCATGCGACCAATCTTCTTCATCATCATCGTCGTCATCATCATCGTCATCATCATCTATAATAAGCGTTTTTGTTCTTGTCATTTCTCTCTCCTGAGCAATAGAGCGCCTAACAGGAGGACTAGGACTCCTCCTATCAGCTAAGCGTGAAAAACTGCTTACACTCATTTCCGACTCTACAAGACGGGACATGCCCATTTTTTTGGGGGGCATGGGTGGTGTGTGGGGTGAAGCAGTCCTTCGAACCATCATACTAGGAGGAGGATGAGGGGGAGTCCTAATTTGCGAAGTAGTCCTGCGATCATCCTCTGAAACGTTTTCATCCTCACTATCGGGAGGACTGACTGGAGTGCCGATGATGCGCAAAGATTCCATAGAACCTCCATTGCTCTTATTGCAAGGCTCTGGGGAAGGAGAGGCAACCATTTCTTCTTCCGGTGAAGCAGGTTGACTCCACGTCTCCATTGGAGGCCTTGAATCTACAGGCGCAGGCTTCGACCTAACAGGAGGAGAAACAAAGCTACCTTTAACAGACTCAGAGCTGGAACTTCTTGAACGCACATATTTTTTCTTTTTCTTCTTTTTGCCATTATTTGATACGGGACTTCGGCTCCGACGACTTCCTTTAGATTTCTTCTCCCTATCTCGTTTATGTTTCTTTTCTTTTCGTTTGCTGGAGCTGCTAGATCTCTCTAGACTGCCAGATCGATGTAGTTTGTCCTTCATCTTGCGATAGACTTCTAAAGCTGTGGAAGGAGAAGCGTTCCTTTTACTATGAGGGTGTTTCTCTTCAAAAGGAGACATGTATCGCTGTTTCTTAGGGGGAGGAGACCTTATACGACGGTGCACCATATCACTAGTTTTCGAGTCAACTGAAGATACCGAGGAATGCCTTTCTCTGCGCTTGTTACCAACCATTCCACTACTGTTATACATCGAGGGAGAGGGCGATCTCATCATCGCCGGAGGAGGGGACATGCCATGTCGCTGTTCACGACTCTTCGACAGGCGAGAGCGAGACTTCCTATCCGAATGGTGCCTGTACAAATCCTCTCTCTCCACGTCTATCACTTTACTGGATCTTGAATGATTATGCTGCTCTTTATGGTGAGACGTACGGGCGGATTGCGGACTAAGCTCACCTTCACTCAAACTAACGTGCTCACCCTCCTCACCGGCCTTAACGTCATTGCCCTCGTGAGCAGACAGTTCCTCCGAACTAACATCTGAATATTCAACTAAAGGCTTCACTATGGGGTCTCTACTGTTCTCACAACCCGAACTATCATCTCTCTCATGGTCCCTTTTGCTTTTTATTTCCCCACTTTCACTCCCATTGTCCTGACTATGTCTGCTCTTCTTCTCAGTACTATTGCCATTATCCTTATTGACTGGCTCGTCTAGGTCACTTCCCGATGAATTCGAATGTGCATGGTTGCTGCCAGATCGACGTCGGGCACGGTATCTCCTACTTTCGTCTGCATCGCGCTCTCTTGGCATGCCACCTGGTAAAGAAAAAACACATCTAAATTATTCTTATTTCAATCATTCTAATTATATATAATCATTGCCATAATAATTCACTACATGCAAGGTTCATAATAGGACAGTGTTCACAAAAAGAAAGACACTTTAAATCACCAACAACAAAGCCAAAGTATGTTTGGTTAACATCAACACACACACACACAGAAAGAGAGAGAGAGCGAGTAAAACCTGATTAATTCGAAACTGAAGGGTCCAGGAAAAAGAGAAAAAAAATAGTTGAATAAACCACTAATTCAAAGTAAACAATACATACATCTTCATTATAAAACATTATGCCTTTCAGTGTTCAGTCTACAAGCCTCTGTGAATTTACTAAACAGCGGCACGATCCTCTGTTTGTAATTAGTGCTGTGGCCTCGTTTAGTTCTATACCTCTTATCTTTGAGTAGTTAGAAACCGAGTCTAACCATAGCCACCTTGGTATCCCTCTACTTCTCTTACCCTCCATAAAAGAGTCCATTATTCTCCTAGGTAACCTATCCTCCCTCCTCCATTCGCCTCACATAACCCCACCACCAAAGACAGTTTATGCATACAGCTTCATCCATAGAGTTCATTTCTAATTTAGTCTTTATCTCCTCATTCTGAGTACACTCCTGCCATTGTTCCCACCTGTTTGTACCAGCAATCATTCCTGCTACTTTCATGCCTGTTACTTGTAACTTATGAATAAGATATCCTGAGTCCACCCAGCTTTCACTCCTGTACAGCAATGATGTAAAGATTGTTTTTTCCGTGAGTTGACTTCCTTCTAACAGAATACTGTTGATCGCAACTGTGAGATCACTGCATTAGCTGGGAGAACACACATTCTAAATACTTGATGATCTGATTGTTCCAGCTTTGTATCCTCAATCTGACATTCAGTTTTCTTGGATTTCTTACCTACTGACATCAATTTAGTGTTGGAAAGGCTAATTTTCATATCATACTCACTGCTCCTATTTTCAAGTGCCAAGATATTAGAATGCAGACTTTCGGCACAATCTGCCGTTAAGACGACATCGCTTGCAGAGTACATAGTTCACTTAGTACATTTCAAACTAACTGAATCTCTCCCTGTCTATACCTTTCAATACCTGATCCATGATAACTAAGAACAACAAAGGTAAACCCATGTAAGTTTCTTGAACAAAGAACTCATTCTACCATCAATTATCATTGCAGGACAATTGTCAACATAAATTACTTTGACTGTTTTTAATAATCTACTCTTAACTGCATAGTCCTCCAGTATGGCTAGCACTCCCCCCCCCCCAAGTACTTGGTTATATGCCTTATTTAGATCTACAAAACATAAACATAACGTAATGCATTTTTCAATTACTTGTGCAAACTGAAAATCTGATCCTAACACCCCTTCTATGGTCTGAAACAACACTGGCTTTCATACGACTTCCTCTCAACCACTGTTCACACCTTTCCTTCCAAAATGCCAGTGAACACCTTGCCTGGTATAATGATCAATGAGATACTTCAATAGCTGCTGTAATCCTTCCTGTTCTCTTGCTTATAGATAGGTGCAATTACTGCTTTTGTCCAATCTGAAGGTACCTTATTAACACTCCATGCTAACCTTATTGCTCTATGAAGCCATTTCGTCACTGCCTTCCCACTGTATTTCACCATTTCAGGTCTAATATCATCTATTCCTGCTGTTTTATGACAACAGAGTATATTTACCATCCTTTCCACTTCATTCAGTGTAATTTCACCAATATCATTGTCCTCCTCCCATTGAGCTTGGTTGTTCACGACGTCACCAGAAAGATTTCCTTTTATGCTGCGAAGATTTTCAAAATACTCCTTCCACCCGTCTAGTGATTCCCTGGGATCTATTATGAGTTCATCTGAATCACCCAAAACACTATTCATTTCTTTTTCCCTCCCTTCCTAAGATTCTTTATTACTATCCAGAAAGGCTTCCCTGCTGCTTGACCTAGCCTTTCCAGGTTGTTAATAATGTCCTCCCATGACTTCTTTTTCAATTCAATAACTATTTTTGTTTCACTGTTTCTTTCATCTACATACAATTCTGCCTGCATCAGTCCTTGTTTGGAGCCATTCCTGATCTGCTTTCCTTTTGCATTTATAAGCTGCTCTCAATTTATCATTCCATCAAGATGTTCATTTTTCCCCATCTTTACACACAGTTGTTCCTAGGCACTCCCTTGCTGTTCTATCACACCATATTTATCCAAATTTTTTATTTAAAACCCTCCGTACTTTATAACTTTTACTTCTGAGCCAGAGTCAGTGTTTCGTACTCACCATATTTTCTTTTAGGCAATGACAAGATTTAAAAATCGATGTTTAATTGTAAGTAAAAGGATCACATTAGATATCTCATATTTTCAGAATAAGAAGAAGTTGAAGCTATGTTTAAGGATGATGGAACGCTGCCTAGGTGGAAGAGAAAAGTAGTATAGAATTGTGCTGGTACTGGAAACGGAACTATAGTTGCTGCGAAGCTAAGAACATGTTCAGGCTGTTGGCTGCCTAAGGGTAAGTTTCTTGAATAGGCTTCTAGGTAGTAATGGTGAACACATGAAGACTATATTGATGACTGCCTCATGCTCCTTTTACGTCTATAATATCCCTTGATTTTTAGCTACCTATAACAGGTACTTGAAAAGATCAGAACATGAAAAAAGGTAGGCCTACGTCAACAAAAGGGTTGGAAAATACTGCCCTGCACAACATATTTCAGAGCAGGATTGTTTCAACATTTTGAAGAGATATCCATTATCATTTGGACATTTAAAAGGGCTACAATAGTGTCCCTTGGTACAAGATAAAAGGATGTCTGGAAGACCTCAAGGTGCCAAAGCACCTACTGACAAAGTAACGATGTTATGCCAGAACTGTTACAGAAGACGTATACAGACAGGAGGAGATGGCGAACACTTGTACGTCACCTCCATGAAATTGAAGTTGGAAAATTATGACTATCCATTATTTTTATCAAGCATCAGCATATTTTTCATTTCTTCTTCCTGGCCTTTTCCCAATTTACCAAGGTCGGCACTTCGTGCAAATCTGGTCCTGTTTTATGGCCAGATGCCCTTCCTGATGTCAACCCTATGAGCAGGAATGTATTTACCAGTGTGTCTTCTGTGGTAACTGGTAGTAAAGCATATGTACAGATGAAGAGAAGTGTAAATATCTAACCCCCAAGCCAGTGAAATAAACCATTCACAGTTAAAATCAGAGGCTCAGCCAGGAAATGAACCCACAGTTCTGCGAACCAAAGACCAGAACACTGACCACACACCTAAGGAGCTGAACATTAGCATGTTTTAAATTTTAAAATGATATAAAATGGAAATAAAGCGATACCTCAGATTTTTCAAATTAAAGTACTTACCTGCAATGAAGAACAAATTACATTAAATCATAGATTTCGTATATACTCATGGCTGGGGATCTGAGCTGGTCTTCAAAGTACATTTTCTAAATTCCACTTGAATTCAATCATTAAACATTCAATGCCACATAGTAATACATGTCAGTTAAATACCAATAATTAAGGAAGATGTTACTACAAGAGCTCAAGGTTTGATAAGAGTGAAGATAAAAGCTGAGGTCCAACACACCTAACACTAAAAATTACAGAATGCTAACTACACAAGCAAAACATACTAAAAGAAGTAGAACAAAAAAGTTTTGTTAAAGAGTAAAATTCTTCTATTATTATTATTATTATTATTATTATTATTATTATTATTATTATTATTATTAATAATAATAATCATTAATAATTAATAATGGCCCCAATTACCACATGCAAAATTTTGGATTTGGCACCATTTGAGTTGCATGTGCATCAATTCTGAAGTTCCAGTTTGTTCAAACAGACGACAAAGAAACTGGATTTAGGGTAGTTGACCGTGGTTCTGTTGACTACTGAGATTTTAATAATTTTGCTGGACAAACATTGAATGTATCACCAGAGATCTTTCATATGTCGATATCCTACGGCAAGGAGAGCTGAATGGACTTTTTTCTGACCTTCAAAAATCCAACTATCTATGCTTGGTTTCAGTTGAATTTCGAAACCAAAGGCCAGTACTCCACCACCAATCCAAAAAGGGAGCTTTAGGTCTGGTACTTTCTACAAGCTAACCAAACACCTCCACGATTCATTACCTATTTGACTAGAGCCACACTTGTCAATAAATTATAATCAGAGTCATATTTAGGTGGTGCAAACTGGACAGATGACCACAATAATGTTGAATACCGAGTGCTCAACTGTTCAAGTGAATCAAATCACAGAAACCTACGTAATTCAGCAGATAGCGGTGCACTCAGGGATCAGTGAATAAGATACAGTATCCGTTTCATTAACAGAACAGTGGACATTGGCGAGAAATCAGACTTTTGCAGTGTATGGGACGTGCAAAACCATGGCTCACTTGAAACATCAGATACAGTGGACTATCGCTTGCAGCTCATTAGAAAATAATCCAATCACTTGCATCCACACCCCACCTTTCCAAGTTATCCTATTTTAAGCTATTACATCTTTGATTTCTCCATTAAATGTGCTCAAGCACTTCAATCCCAATGATATATTTTCCAATCTACGAGTTTTAATATAGTATGACTACATACAAACTCCTCCTCGTCAAGATGGCATATAGAGATTTGAAGATGGCATATGTGAAAAACATTTTAAGAATGAGATTTTAAGAATGATTGCTTTTCATGTTTCTGTACGTAGCTAATGGCTCATTTTTATTGGAACTTTTTACAATTAAGACAACCAAAATGTTAATACTACTAAGTTCTCTTCAGAGTTATGTTTTAATGTCAGTGTCATTTGAACTGCTTTTATCTTTATTAACCAAGCTTGATAGCTGCAGTCGCATAAGCGCATCTAGTACCGGGTATCCAGTATTCGGGAGAGAGTGGGTTCAAACCCCACTGTTGGGAGCCTTGAAGATGGTTTTCCATGGTTTCCCATTTTCACACCAGGCAAATGCTAAGGCTGTACCGTAATTAAGGCCATACCCACTTCCTTCCTACTCCTAGCCTTTTCCTGTCCCACCGTTGCCATAAGACCTATCTGTGTCAGTGTATGTAAAGCAACTTGTAAAAAAAATACAAATTTAAAAAAAATCATAATTTTGTTTCTATGGCTGAAGAAGGCAATTAAAGGCCAAAACATGTACCATTTCTTGTCCTAGTTCTTAAAGTTCTTGAACACCTAATTTGTATTACTAACGTGGAACCTTTTATTGTATTCCTTTACGGGAAATTCAAGGATCACTTGTTGAGTGTCAGCCTCTGGATCCCAAGATTGCAAGTTTAAACCCAGTGGAGGCAGTCAGATTTTGAAGAGTAAAAATAAGTCCAAATGCCATACAATGTCGGCATATAAAAGATTCCTCGCAACACATACGGTGTTTACCCAACAAAATTAATATTAAATCTCAGCAATAAGTCATCCAACAGAGCTCCAATTTCTCTGTGGTATGACAGATTAAAACAATGTCAAAATCCACATGCAGGCAGTCTAAAAACCACCAAGCCAAAGGCAACACACAGTCATCACAAGATTCAAACTAATCCAAACCAAACCTCATGGCACTACATCCCTGACTGGCCTTGGCCTACCAAGCAACTGCTACGACAATCCTCTCGGCCTCTAGCCAAGACCATCAGAAAATAATAATAATAATAATAATAATAATAATAATAATAATAATCATAATCATAATAATAAATTATTCAACTCGATTTGGTCCCACTAACTTGGAAAAACAAAGTGAAAATTTTCAATCTCTACATTGCAAATTGTACCTGAAATGTGAAGCTATCAAAGACAAGACAAAAACTTACTACAGGCAAAATATGACTGTGCATATTAAACCAGTTTATTCAAGCAACATTAAAAAAATACAGGGTCTGGCAATTTTTAATATCTATACAAAAAATAATCACAATTGTTCCATTTATAATTTCGTATTCTTTCACTGCATCTTCAGCTAAAAGTTAGTGATCATCCAGGCATTTTTCTCACCTTTTTGAGTCAGTGAACCTGTATAATTGCCGAACCTGGAATGCTGATTTCCAGTCCAAGATATTGTTATTTGAGTCATCAGTCCATAGACTGGTTTGATGCAGCTCTCCATGCTACCCTATCCTGTGCTAACATTTTCATTTCTACGTCATATTCATACCTTGGTCTACCCCTACCGTTCTTACCAACTACACTTCCTTCAAAAACCAATTGAACAAGTCCTGGGTGTCTTAATGTGTGTCCTATCATTCTATCTCTTCTTCTCGTCAAATTTAGCCAAATCGATCTCCTCTCGCCAATTCAATTCAGTATCTCTTCATTTGTGATTCGATCTATCCATCTCACCTTCAGCATTCTTCTGTAACACCACATTTCAAAAGCTTCTATTCTCTTCCTTTCTGAGTTAGTTATCGCCCATGTTTTACTTCCATACAATGCCACGCTCCACACGAAAGTCTTCAAAAACATCTTTCTAATTCCTATATCAATGTTTGAAGTGAGCAAATTTCTTTTCTTAAGGAAGCTCTTTCTTGCTTGTGCTAATCTGCATTTTATGTCCTCCTTACTTCTGCCATTATTAGTTATTTTACTACCCAAGTAACAATATTCATCTACTTCCTTTAAGACTTCATTTCCTAATTTAATATTTCCTGCATCACCTGCCTTCGTTCGACTGCACTCCATTACTTTTGTTTTGGACTTATTTATTTTCATCTTGTACTCCTTACCCAAGACCTCATCCATACCATTCAGCAGCTTCTCGAGATCTTCTGCAGTCTCAGATAAAATAACAGCATCATCAGCAAATCTCAAGGTTTTGATTTCCTCTCCTTGGATTGTGATTCCCTTTCCAAATTCCTCTTTGATTTCCTTTACTGCTTGTTCTATGCAAACATTGAAAAGGAGAGGGGACAAACTGCAGCCTTGCCTCACTCCTTTCTGGATTGCTGCTTGTATTTCAAAGCCCTTGATTCTTATCACTGCAGACTGATTTTTATACAGATTGTAGATAATTCTTCGTTCTCGGTATTGATCCCAATCACCTTCAGAATCTTAAATAGCTTGGTCCAATCAACATTATCGAATGCCTTTTCTAGATCTATGAATGCCATGTATGTGGGCTTGTCCTTCTTCATTCGATCCTCTAAGATCAGATGTAAAGTAAGGATTGCTTCACGTGTTCCTACATTTCTTCTGAAGCCAAATTGATCTTCTCCCAACTCAGATTCAAATTGTTTTTCCATTCTTCTGTAAACAATACGTGTTAAAATTTTGCAGGCATGAGATACTAAACTAATGGTGTGGTAGTTTTCACACCTGTCAGCACCGGCTTTTTTTGGGAATAGGTATAACAACACTCTGCGAAAATCGGATGGGACTTCTCCTGTCTCGTACATGTTACACACTAAATGGAATAACCTTGCCATGCTGGTTTCTCCTAAGGCAGTCAGTAATTCAGAGGGAATGTCATCAATTCTAGGTGCCTTGTTCCTGTTTAGGTTGCTCACAGCTCTGTCAAACTCTGACCTCAAAGTTGGGTCTCCCATTTCATCAGCATCAACACTCTCTTCTTGTTCCAGAACCAAATTATCTACATCTTCACCTTGATACAACTGTTGGATATGTTCCTGCCATTTATCTGCTTTGTCTTCTTTCCCTAGAAGTGGCTTTCCATCTGAGCTCTTAATATTCATACACCAAGATTTCCTTTCTCCAAAGGTTTCCTTGATTTTTCTGTACGCAGCATCTACCTTTCCCTGGACCAGACAGCCTTCGACATCCTTGCACTTCTCCTTCAGCCATTCTTCCTTAGCTACCTTGCACTTTCTATCCACTTCATTCTTTAATTGCCTGTACTCTTTTCTGCCCTCTTCACTTCTACAATTTTTGTATTTTTGTCGTTCATCAATCAGGTCTAGTATCTCCTGAGTTACCCACAGATTCTTAGTTGATCTTTTCTTCCTTCCTAACTTTTCTTCAGCAGCCCGGCCGACTTCATTTTTCATAACTATCCACTCTTCCTCTATTGTGTTTCCTTCAGCCTTTTCATTTAGTCCTTCTGGAACATGTTCCTTGAAACAATCCCTCACACTCTTCTCTTTCAACTTGTCTAGATCCCATCTTCTTGCATTTTTTCCTTTCTTCAATTTCTTCAGCTTCAGATGGCATTTCATGTCCAACAAATTGTGGTCAGAGTCCACGTCTGCTCCTAGAAAAGTTTTGCAATCCAACACCTGGTTTCTGAATCTCTGCCTAATCATAATGAAGTGAATTTGATACCTTCCAGTGTCTCCAGGTCTCGTCCACGTATAAAGCCGTCGTTTGTGGTGTTTGAACCAAGTATTGGCAAGGACTAAATTATGATCAGTGCAGAATTCAACCAGCTGACTTCCTTTTTCGTTCCTTTGTCTCAATCCAAATTCTCCTACTGTATTACCTTCTCTTCCTTGGCCTACCACTGCATTCCAGTCTCCCTGCACAATTACATTCTCGTCACCTTTTACATTTTGTATTAAATCTTCTATCTCTTCATATGTTCTTTCGATTTCCTCATTGTCCGCTGAGCTAGTAGGCATATAGACCTGCACTATTGTGGTGGGCAATGATTTGGTATCTATCTTGATGACAATAATTCTTTCACTATGCTGGTCGTAGTAGCTTACCCGCTGCCCTATTTTCTTATTCATTATTAAACCAACTCCTGCATTTCCTCTGATTCTGTGTAGATAATTCGGTAGTCGCCTGACCAAAAATCCTGTTCTTCCTGCCAATGTACTTCACTTATACCAACTAAATCTAACTTCAGTCTATCCATCTCCCTTTTCAGATTCTCTAATCTACCACAACAATTCAAACTTCTAACATTCCACGCTCCGACTCACAGAATGTCAGTATCCATCTTCCTGATGATCGCCTCCTCTCATGTAGTCCCCACCTGGAGATCCGAATGGGGGACTAGTTTACCTCCGGAATATTTTACCCGGGAGGAAGCCATCATCAGTACATCATTCATACAGAGAGAGCTGAATGTCCTCGGGAGTTAGTTACGGCTGTAGTTTCCCGTTGCTTTCAGCCTTGTAGCAGTATCAACACAGTGAAGCCATGTTGAGTATTATTACAAGGTCATATCAGTCAATCATCCAGACTGCCGCCCTTGCAACTTCTGAAAGGTTGCTACCCCCCTTTCGATGAACCATTCCTTAGTCTGGTCTCTCAACAGATACCCATCCGATATGGTTGCACCTGCGGCTCGGCTATCTGCTTCACTGGGACACGCAAGCCTCCCCACCGCGGCAAGGTCACATGGTTCGCAGGAGATATTACTATATACTATGTCCACACCTCGCAGCTAACTTCCCCTAGATGGTCAGTTGATATACCAAAGATACATTAGTCTGTGTGACTGTGTGTGGAATGAAGAACCTCAATATCTTTTCTATCACCTCAGTGTTTCTGTTCTTATTAATCAAGAAGATCATAAGCATATGCCTTTAATAGTTTTCTTTCATTATAAGGTGTATTGACAAGCCGGACTCAAGTAATACTATTTTAAATAGTTCTGTAATAGATGAGCGCTAATGTGAATCAATGCCCTTATAACTACATTTGGTATGGACATTTTTAAAAAAGTCAAAAACTGCTTGAGGGTATTGAACCAAGGAACACATTGCAGGTTATGAATCTCATTCCGTATTGACGGTTATCACTTTACAAAAGAAAATATTTATAAAATCCTCCTATCAATACAATTCAAGTCATCTGTTAGATGAAGCAAAGTCTATACATGTTTCAGCCTAATCTCAAGGCCATCTTCAGTAGTAAAACAATGATTACATAATATACAAACAAATTAAAAAACGTAATGATGTGAAGTGACAGTGATCATGATTAGTGAGTTAAAAACACATTGAGGTGCAAAGTCCTCTCGTCTAATAGATCTTGCTGACTGTTAAATAAAACACTATGCTGAGGAGTGTAGTGAGACCGTCAATACTACGAATAAAACGTGTAACATCTGTAATGAGAAAAAAGGAATATATGAGTGGATGAAGAACAAGTTAAAAATGATGTACGAAAAGAAAACTCATATGACTTACTTGTAACTAAAAGTTGTCGTCTCGAATGGAGATGACCTTGTCGGTCTCAAGTCACATTGACAACTAAGCCTGTGTATGGCTTACTGTGTATCTGTGTCGATGTGGTTGGGAGGGGTAATGGAGGGGGAGCGGCAGGGAGGGAGGGACGTTGTGATTCGCGGAAGGAGGGTGTTGATGGAAGGGCGGGTCTTGTTCTAGAATGTCGGTAGTGAAACTCTTTTTTATTAATGAACTGTTCGCAGATGAGCGGGACAAAGGTTTCCAATAAAATATTTTTCTTTTCGTTGATTTCATTTAAGTTATAGATGGGATTGTTATATTGGTCGATATCTATATATATATTCTCTAGTATATTAAGTAAGGGACCTTTCTGTTCGTAATGCAGGATCTTTAAATCTTGATCAATTGTTGTGTATTTATGATTTTTCTCTCTACAATGTTCGCTCATGGCTGAGTAGCGATTATACTTTAGGGCATTAAGATGTTCGGAGTATCTTACATTGAAACTGCGGCCTGTTTGCCCAATATATACGTTGAAAGACATGATTGGCATTTTAATTTGTATATTCCAGAGTTAGAAAATATTTTGCTGTTGACAGTATGAGAATTAAAAAACATTTTTGTATTGGTGTGAACGGTCTTGAAAGCTACTTTTAACTTGTGCTTTTTAAAGACGTTTGAAATAGGATATATATTATTATTATTATTATTATTATTAAAGGTAAATGTGGTGAACTTCTCTTTATGGGAAGATTGTTTTTCTAAGGTGGTCTTGGGTTTATATCTAAATTTATTGAGAATTTTATTCACGAAAGCTTTACTGAAACCATTACCTTCGGCTATTGCATAAATGGTGTTGATTTCCTTTCTAAAATTCTTACGGAATAAAGGAACATTAAGAGCTCTGAAAATCATACTATTGTAAGCTGTCTTCTTCTGTGTCCCTGGGTGTAGAGAAGTTTGATGGATTGTGTTTACTGTGTGAGTGGGCTTCCTGTAAATATTAAAAGAAATGGTTTTATTCTGATTGCGAGTAATAGTTAAATCGAGATAATTAAGGGAATTGTTGTTCTCGGATTCTATCGTAAACTTTATGTGTGGATCCAGGTTATTAAGTAATTCAAGAACGGTGTTGCTATCAGTAATGTGAGAATCCAGGATAATAAAAGTATCATCCACATACCGAGTCCAATGTTTGATCCCATTAATTTTACCTATAATGTGAGTGTATTCGAGGAAATCTACGTACAAAGCACTCTTGACAAGAAGTGGAATAACTTAATAATAGCTTCCCATAATACCCCAAACACGCAGAATCACGCGGAATCGAACGTTTTTCACCCGCCGGTAGTGAACCTCAGTCAAGTTGACCTTGATCCTAAGGACCTCAAGATATTAAATAAGGGACCAAAACATAACTGGGACACGTCCTTCAACCACGACGATTTAATCATTACGTTGGCTGAATCTGAATTAGCGATTAATAGGTTACCTACAGACGTTCAAAATGAGGTTAGATATGAAGTTAAGCGAAAGTTACTTTCATCTTTCGATCAGAAACATACCGGTTCTGGCAAACCCAATAAAGAACAAGTCACCAACATACGCAATCTCAAAAAGAAAATTAAAGATAACGATTTAATAGTAACTAAAGCAGATAAAGGTAATGCTACTGTGGTTATGGAGAAGAGTGACTACGTAAATAAAACACAATTCTTCTTTACTAATAATAACTTTAACGCATTAAAAAAAGATCCTACCAATAGAATACAAAGAGAGCTAAAAGCTTTAATTTAGAATTTTTTATTTTTGTTTAATGACGTAGAAAAATCAAAACTGATCATCATGAATCCCAAGTTACCTACGGCGAAAGCGTTACCGAAGATTCACAAGACGGATGTCCCCATAAGGCCCGTTATTAACTTCAGAAGTAGTCCGACGTATAAAATATCCCAATTTATTCACAATTTTCTTAAAACACATTATTCCTTTCAAGCTAACACGTCAGTTAAAAATTCCCTGGAATTCTGCAATAGAATAAAAAATCTCACGTTACCGAAACATTACACCCTTCACTCTTTTGACATAGAAAATATGTACGCGAATGTACCCGTCAATAAAACCATCGAAATAGTAAAAAACAATCTTTCCAAATTCAGTAAATTGACTATAGGGGAGATAGAAGAGTTTATTCAGATTCTCAAGTTTACATTAAATAATGGCTTCTTTACTTTTAACAACATCATATACCAACAGAAGGGGCTTCCTATGGGGTCACCGGCCTCGGGAATCCTCACTGATATTTACGTAGATTTCCTCGAATACACTCACATTATAGGTAAAATTAATGGGATCAAACATTGGACTCGGTATGTGGATGATACTTTTATTATCCTGGATTCTCACATTACTGATAGCAACACCGTTCTTGAATTACTTAATAACCTGGATCCACACATAAAGTTTACGATAGAATCCGAGAACAACAATTCCCTTAATTATCTCGATTTAACTATTACTCGCAATCAGAATAAAACCATTTCTTTTAATATTTACAGGAAGCCCACTCACACAGTAAACACAATCCATCAAACTTCTCTACACCCAGGGACACAGAAGAAGACAGCTTACAATAGTATGATTTTCAGAGCTCTTAATGTTCCTTTATTCCGTAAGAATTTTAGAAAGGAAATCAACACCATTTATGCAATAGCCGAAGGTAATGGTTTCAGTAAAGCTTTCGTGAATAAAATTCTCAATAAATTTAGATATAAACCCAAGACCACCTTAGAAAAACAATCTTCCCATAAAGAGAAGTTCACCACATTTACCTTTAATAATAATAATAATAATAATAATATATATCCTATTTCAAACGTCTTTAAAAAGCACAAGTTAAAAGTAGCTTTCAAGACCGTTCACACCAATACAAAAATGTTTTTTAATTCTCATACTGTCAACAGCAAAATATTTTCTAACTCTGGAATATACAAATTAAAATGCCAATCATGTCTTTCAACGTATATATTGGGCAAACAGGCCGCAGTTTCAATGTAAGATACTCCGAACATCTTAATGCCCTAAAGTATAATCGCTACTCAGCCATGAGCGAACATTGTAGAGAGAAAAATCATAAATACACAACAATTGATCAAGATTTAAAGATCCTGCATTACGAACAGAAAGGTCCCTTACTTAATATATTAGAGAATATATATATAGATATCGACCAATATAACAATCCCGTCTATAACTTAAATGAAATCAACGAAAAGAAAAATATTTTATTGGAAACCTTTGTCCCGCTCATCTGCGAACAGTTCATTAATAAAAAAGAGTTTCACTACCGACATTCTAGAACAAGACCCGCCCTTCCATCAACACCCTCCTTCCGCAAATCACAACGTCCCTCCCTCCCTGCCCCTCCCCCTCCATTACCCCTCCCAACCACATCGACACAGATACACAGTAAGCCACACACAGGCTTAGTTGTCAATGTGACTTGAGACCGACAAGGTCATCTCCATTCGAGACGACAACTTTTAGTTACAAGTAAGTCATATGAGTTTTCTTTTCGTACATCATTTTTAACTTGTTCTTCATCCACTCATATATTCCTTTTTTCTCATTACAGATGTTACACGTTTTATTCGTAGTATTGACGGTCTCACTACACTCCTCAGCATAGTGTTTTATTTAACAGTCAGCAAGATCTATTAGACGAGAGGATTTTGCACCTCAATGTGTTTTTAACTCACTAATCATGATCACTGTCACTTCACATCATTACGTTTTTTAATTTGTTTGTATATTATGTAATCATTGTTTTACTACTGAAGATGGCCTTGAGATTAGGCTGAAACATGTATAGACTTTGCTTCATCTAACAGATGACTTGAATTGTATTGATAGGAGGATTTTATAAATATTTTCTTTTGTAAAGCCAAGGAACACATTACAGAAAGATTAAGTAAATAAGTTAATTTGGCTAGGATTTGAATCAAAAAGAATACTAGTAAAGATGTAAGCAATTTTAGGCTGTTTTTCTGGAACTGCATTTAGGCTGGAAATGTTTTTCAAAATTTGTTCTTTTAGTTTGATAGAACTATCCAAAACTCTCAAAGTAAGATAATCGGTCAATGCTCTTGAAAATAATTTTCTTCTCTTTAAATGATGGTTGGGAAAGAAACCTCCTATGTGTTCTTGTTGCTTGAATAAAATGTTTTCCCATGCAAAGAGCTACCAGTATATAACAAAGTACAGAATACAATCAGGGTGTCCAGAGCAATTTCTAAACATTAGCATGCTGTTGGCAAACAAGTCACTTCACAGGCACTTATACATAAATGGAGTCAAGCAACCATAGCGAATGACAAACACAGTCGACTAACTAAATCCACAGGTACCTAAATGGAAAAGTGATATATCAAGGTATGAGAGGAAGTGTTATAAAAGAGCATCGATGTTGTTCATCAAATTTTTCTAAATACATTCAATGAAAACATATAAGGTTCAGTGTCCATTCGTTTAAGAGTGAATTAGTGGAATATTTTGAATATGCATTATTGAATCAAAAGTAAGCAGATATCCTCTTTACAGTTTTTCCTTTTACAATTGGCTTTACATCACACTGACACAGACGGGTCTTATGGCAACGATGGGATAGGAAAGGCCTAGGAGTGGGAAGGAAGCGGCTATGGCCTTCATTAAGATACAGCCCCAGCATTTGCCTGGTGTGAAAATGGGAAATCACAGAAACCATCTTCAGGGCTGCCGACAGTGGGGTTCAAACCCACTATCTCCCGGATGCACGCCCCTAACTGCATGGGCAACTCGCCCGGTTCTTTACGTGTAAAGTCTGCTGCTGCTATAACAGGTGGCTGAGGGCTTGATGTTGCTCAGTGCTATCAGATACCTGTAGAATGGGTAAAGAAGGAAAGCGATTTCAAACATGGAATGGTTATTGGTTTCTACATCAGTACTCAATGAATCAGGGCTAGTTCTGGCCTTCTCAAGTTGCCCAAGTTCACTTTCAGGGACACGATTGTGAACTGGAAACAGGAAAACAACCACAAAACCGTGATCAAGCAAGCCACGAGTGCTGACCAACAGGAGTCTTCAAGCACTGAAGAAGGTGATATGGGAAAACTGCATGACGTTGTGTGATATCACCTGCAAATTTCACAGTGCCACTAATTCTGCAGCTAGCAAAATAACTGTGCACCAGGCGATATGAGGACTGGGGCACAAGGCTCAGGCACCCACCCGTAAACAGTATATTTCACTGGTGAACATTAAGCCCCACATTCCACGGTGCAAACAGTGCCGCCTCTGGTCCGTGAATCATTGGAGACAAGTGATTTGGAGTGATGAATCATGCCGTACCATACGGCAGTGAGATAGGAGGGTTTGGATGTGGCAAATGCCAGGCGAATGATACATGTCAACATATACATCACCCACAGTGAAATATGGTAGAGGTAGGTGACACTGTGAGGGGTGTTCTTCACATAAGGGACTTGGTCCTTTTTGCAGATGATCTACTAATATAGGGAAACCATGAGGGTGAAGTGCTGGTAACGACAGGAAACAAGAACTGAGAGTATAATAGAACGACATTAGGAGGGGAGCAGATGAAAAGAGCTGAAATCTTAAAATACCTGGGAAGTGTAAATGAAGAAAATGGAGGAAACAGGATGGAAATCAATGAAAGAGGAAGGTGTGCGAATGGATTCTTTAAGAGTGTGGGAGGACTGATATGGAACAGAGATGTAAAAGAATTATCTACAAGACTTATTTTGTACCAATTTTGACATATGGATCAGAAACATGGGTGATGAAGGAAAGGGATAACAGTAGAATACAAGCAGTGGAAATGAAGTTTCAAAGGTGTTGAGCAGGTTTAACAAGAATGGACAGAGTAAGAAATGAGAGTTTGGGAAATGCTAAACAAGATATCCCTCCAGGGAAAGATAGAAAAATCAAGGCTGCAGTGGAGGAGGAGTTTGCTGACAATAAAAGCAAACAGTATAGCCTGAAATATGCACCAAGTCTCCCAATACAAAAGCCTCTATTTAATCATCATCGTCACTAGTTTTTCCTGAAGACAGGAGACAGGAGAAAGAGAGAGACAAAAAAAAAAGCCTGCATGCAAGTAAGAACATGTAACAATATCATAACCACAGCCCCAGAACATTACAGAAGCTAAACCACAAGGGACCTGGTTTTTAATTTCCTAAATGCTGCATGCACAGGTAAAGATTCAAACTGTAGCCACCTTGGTGAGAAGTCAGTGCTGATGTCACTTGGCTATCATAACCATCAACAGAAAAGAGGCCACATAAGTCTTGGTAGAAAACCTACAATAAAACTTCACAGCCAAAAACAATTCTCTCAAATGATGTAATCTATAATCTGTTATTAACGGTTTTCAAACTGATGGGCCAATCATAACTGGACACCCTGATAACGGCACAACTGACAGCACTACATAATGAAATTAAAGCAATTATTAAACAAAATTAAAAATGCATCAAGAAACTGTTGTTCTTTTACAAATCTCAATATTTGCCACACAGCACTACAATTATTGTCCCACAAACACAGTGCAACTAGAAGAATGAAGAACGAGGATTAAATACCACATGAAGCACTCAAAACTATCAACTACCTCCATATGGCCAAGAAGCTCCAAGAAGTAGTAGGAGGAGGAAGAAATATTTTAGATCTTATCCAGTACAATCCATTTCTAACAAACTGCTGGTTGCAAGATAGTTTCAATAGTCAGAAGATTGTTTTCATTAGGTATAAAATTTATTTTTTAAGGCTTGTACAGCAGGTACCCTATCACTCGCTCCCAATTCATTGTCAATATCCTTTTAGTGGTCACCAGTTTCACCGATGATAATAATAATAATGTTGTAATTCTGACCACAGATTAAACGAAATAATTTACAGATCCTGGCAGCTAGCAGTGCACTTTCCCCATTCCACTCTTCCTGCTACTACTAGAGTGTAAAACATCTGCCACAAAACGACGCACTTATGAAGAAGTGTCAACTTGGACACATTAGTCGCAGCCGAAGGCAATGTGTTCTTCTTCAAGCTCCTAGTTTCATCTTTACAAACTGTTGAAAAATAAACTGTTCAACTAGCTTCAAGAAAAACTGCAGATTTCAATAGCAGTGTATTTTTTATAAACCACTTTTAAAATGTTCAATATAAAAACAAAATCAAGTAAACTGAAATCAGAAAACTGCATATTGAAATTTTCAGTATGCAGGGATACTTTTGCTCATCTGGCCAAAAAAAAAAAGTCTGGGGGAAAAATGTAGAAAATAATCTGAATTAAATCTTGTGCTTGAAGCATTTTTAATGGATCTTTAGGCTACCATGCACTCCTTTCTCTGCAATTGTATTTATCATCATTCTTCTCAAAAGCACCTGAGTGATGCAGCTTTCCATGTAGATAAAATTAAATTACCTGATTTCTAAACAAACAATAATTATATTTGTTTTAACATCAACGTGTGGTATCTCTTTTCAATCACAGGTGTCACAGGAAGAAATGTACAACTTGGCTAACCGACAAAGCAGCATTAATAATCTAAAATACTGCAAAAGTTCATCAGGCGGGCTAGATTACATAAGCTGAAGTTTTATCCTTATTTCTGCAGTGTTTGTAAAACTTGTGACCATGTGTTGCATTTTTAATTATCAGAGAACTTAATGTATGTACTTATCCCCATTGAGTTCAAGTTGCCCACTTTGTGTGTCATTTTCAATAGGCCAGCCTAGGAAAAAAGAAACATCTTCCCTATTCCACAAACCAAAGATCTTCATATACAAGCACTGGTCAATAGTCTCAACTTCATTATTCGTAACGGCGGATATTTTGAAAAAGAAAAACAGATCACTTAATCCTGGCTGAACACTAAAACTGACCAGAAATTCGCAGCTGAATGATTCAATTCTATGTCGGAGAATGTCCAGCTCCTTAGCTGAATGGTCAGCATTGTTGCCTTTGGTTCAGAGGGACCCAGGTTCGGTTACCTGCCGGGTCAGAGATTTTAGGCCTGGCTCAGGGACTGGGTATATGCACTGTCCCTAACATTCCTGCAATTCATACACCACATAGTTTCCGTATACTGTACAGCAGATGACGTCTACCCTCATTGTAGGGTGTGCCTTACAGGGGCTACACCAGGCGAGACGAACATGTCATTGGACACTCCTGACACTAAAAGCTATATGAAAAATAACTGTCACCGAGTTTTGCCAGCTATCACAAGAGTATTCCCTCCCCCCTCTCATTCACTCCAACCTAGTTACTGGGTAACCTTCCTGATGAAAATGAAAATCCACAGCCTGCTTCCAGTCAATCGACCGGGTCAGGAATGGAATGAATGAAGCCCCAATCTAGCAGCTGCCGAAGCCCGTCGAGCTCCTCTGGGGCAATGATTAATGAATGACAGATGAAATGAAACGATATTGGAGTGTGTTGCTGGAATAAAATGTGACAGGGAAAACAAGAGTACCTGGAGGAAAACCAGTCCCGCCTCCCCTCTGTCCAGCACAATAGTCACATGGAGTGACCAGGATTTGAACCACGGAACAAAACGGTGAGAGGCCGGCACGCTGCCGCCTGAGCCATGGAGCCTTCCTGATGCAGCAACCAAATAACTAAATTACACACATTTCAATGACCATTTATCAGGTGGTCTACACATTGAGTGCACAGAGTTCATGTCCAGGATGGACGTGTTTGATTTCTGTAGCAAAGTTTCACCAGGATGAAATGTCTGACTCCATGGCTAAATGGTTAGCGTGCTGGCCTTTGGTCACAGGGGCCCTGGGTTCGATTCCCGGCAGGGTTGGGACTTTTAACCATAATTAATTAATTAATTTCGCTGGCCAGGGTGGGTGGGTGGGTGGGTGTGTCATCTTCATCATCAGTTCATCCCCATCACGACGTTAGGTCACCTACGTCAAATCAAAAGACCTACATCTGGTGAGTTGAACTTGTCCACGGACAATCCCGACACTAAAAGCCACACGCCACTTCATTTTACCAGGATGAAATTTATTTGGAATCAATAACAATCTCCAGGGCTCTTCCACATACATGGTCTCTCTTATAAGCCAAGACCGAGTGCACGGTGTTTGTACTCTGTGCTACAGCAGCTGACTCAGCCCAACTTAAGTCACGTGCGGCCGTCTTGCTTTAAGAGAGTATACAATCTTACAGTATATGAAATCTTACCTTACAAAAGATGCTGGAAGTGTCGTCCTTCATAATGAGGGACTTCATGAACACCATTAGGATTTTCTGCACACCAATAGTGAGAGTTATGACTTGTTCACATGACTATTAGGATGAAACCAGGCCTCATCCGAAAAAAACACAAGCTGTGGGTCGAATAAACGATCATTCAATGATGCAAGATACCACTCACAATATCTCACTCTTTTGGCTGGATCAGGTTTTAAACAATGGGCCCATGTAAACCCGTACGGTTTGATGTGCAACAGCTTTGTAGCTCTGTGTGCAAAAGATACCGAAACCCCTACTTCTTTGTAATAGAGAAGAAAAATGTTCCACAGATCAATACTATTTATTGTGAGTGAATTATTGCACTAGTACCGGTTTCGGCCTTTCTTGGCCATCATCAGCTAGCACACAATATTTACAGTCATTAGACAAAATTACAAAGATGTTACGTTAGAGCATCCGGATGTCTAATGAAAAATGGAAGTAAAATATATTGCAATATGTTGCATTAAAATATCTCTGATTAAAAGTGGTCATGAACTATGCATGCACCTCCCGTACAGCTGCTTAAGTCTCAGAGTAGAAACCCCACTGGACGGTCTGGGTTTATAAGAGAGACCTTGTATATAGAAGTCCTCATGGGGCTCTAAAGAAGGGTTCATTTTCACATAACCTTCTTGTTTTCAGAAATCACTCAGTCTCTGACCTCCCTCATTCCTTCTTCCTAACCCAAATTCTCCAACACGTGGGCTTTTAGACCCATCACTGACTACGGCGTTCCTGTCTCCCATAATGATGACACTGTCACTAGCTCTTGTGTGTTCTTGAAGAAAGTCTATACATAACCTCCACTGCCTGACTTTCAGTATTAGATGTTGGAGCACAGAGTTGGGCAATGATTGTGTCTACTGGTGATGAGTTTAATCTTACTGCCATCATCCTGTGATTCACTACCATTACATCCTTCAGAGAGGCTGTAGTTTGTCCAACAGAATTGTTACACCTCGGACAATAATTATGTCTACCGGTGATGAGTTGAATCTTATTGCCATCATCCTGTGATTCACTACCATTACATCCTTCAGAGAGGCTGTGGTTTGTACAACAGGATTGTTACACCTCTTTGGCTTTGAGACTTTCAGAGTGCACCTCTCTTTAACCATCATTTTGAAATTCCCCATGATCAGGACACCTAGTTTTCACAATCCTAATACAATGATACTTTGTGTGGTGGCTACGACTGTTAAGGTGTCAAGTCTATATAGTCTGACACTGTGGTTAGCTGGTTCAAGTACCGTTGGGTGGAAAAAAATGTTACCATTAGAAGGTTGGTCAGAAGGGTAGGAGAAGAGGTGGCAGACAATTTCTAATCATTAGGATTGCATGCCAAAAGCCTGGATTCAATCAATAATAATGTTATTTACTTAACGTCCTGCTAAGTGTGCGCCAGGCTTCGGCAGCCGGCACGATTCCTATCCTCGACGCTAGATGGGGAGCTTCATTCATTCCATCCCTGACCCAGCCAAATGACTGGAAACAGGCTGTGGATTTTCATTTCCACTTTACAACCTGTTAACTACTTTTACGGTTTTCGGAGATGCCAAGGTGCCGGAATTTAGTCCCACAGGAGTTCTTTTACATGCCAGTAAATCTACAGACATGAGGATGGCGTATTTGAACACCTTCAGATACCACCAGACTGAGACAGGATTTAACCTGCCCAGTTTGGGTCAGAAGGCCAGTGCCTCAACCATCTGAGCACTCAACCCAGCTGGATTCAATTATGACCTATCCACAGCACATATGGAGAAATGGCATATGATGCTGTTGATGGTGATTCATCTGTCAGATGCATACGTTGCATACACCAATATTACATTAATCACACCAAAAAAGCTGCACCTGCTCTCCACTATTTCTCCACAGATCAAAGAGTTCTGTTAACTACTTACAAACTCAGATCCAACTTCACAATTGCACTGAAAACCCAAATAATCATCAGAATTATAACCCTTAGCAATGTATGCCAAGTCCACAGCCCAAAGACTGGTTTGATCCTCAACAGTTAGGCAGGCAGCCTAAGGCATCATTGAAAGGTTTAGGTACTACAAAAATGAGCACGGTAGTCTCCCATTGCTTTTCTCGCTGTATCAGAAGGAGCTATTACATATCAATCAAGCCCAATGAATACGTTCCAAATGGCCCTATGAGCTTCACTTTTACATCACTGAGAATGGCATTAGCACCACTCATCCTCTTTTGCTATTTGTTTTACGTCGCACCGACACAGATATGTCTTATGGTGACGATGGGATAGGAAAGGCCTAGGAAGTGGAAGGAAGTGGCCGTGGCCTTAATTAAGGTACAGACCCAGCATTTGTCTGGTGTGAAAATAGGAAACCACGGAAAACCATATTCAGGGCTGCCGACAGTGGGGCTCGAACCCACTATCTCCCAATTACTGGATACTGGCCGCACTTAACCCGCGAGTGGTCGCTAGCCAAAATGTAATGTGAGTGGTCGCACGTGAGACTTTCTCTCACGTTAAAATAAATATGACATAATTCACTGTTTTGTGGGGCGAAGGGCTGAAATTTACTATTGAAATGAAACGTAAGTTCTACCTTATACATTTTAGATAAAATGAAATGATTAGCTGTGAGAGAGAGACAGGTGGCGTATGGCTTTTAGCGCCGGGAGTGTCCGAGGACAAGTTCGGCACGCCAGATGCTGGTCATTTGATTTGACACCCGTAGGCGACCTGTGCGTCATGATGAGGATGAAATGATGATGGAGACAACACATAAACCCAGCCCCCGTGTCAGCGAAATTAACCAATTAAGGATAAAATTCTCGATCCCGCCGGGAATCGAACCCGGGACTTCTGTGACCAAAGGCCAGCACGCTAACCATTTAGCCATGGAGCCGGACTTGATTACCCGTTTATTAAAGACACAAATTACCACTTAAAATAACATATGGAATATACATAAAAAAACTTCCGTCCTGAAGTTGTAAAAAATAAAATCTCGCCCATACATTATATCTAGTAATATTTACATACAAAGCAAGGTTTCTGAACACAATAACATTTTCAAAAACAAGAAGTGCGCATAATACAAATACTAACACGTATAACAGGAGTAAGGTTCCCGCTCCACTTCAAAATAACACCAACGTCATTAGTCGTGCGATGAGAGAAACTCTCACGCAGCGCGCACGGACACATAGGAACCTTTGTTCTGACTACGGGAAGGGGTGTTTACCCTTCAAATGTGAATCGCTCTACTCACGAATGTTATAAACTCAGCTAGACAAGGGAACAGTCAACTCCCTTTCATCACTGTGAAGTAATATCACAATAAAAAATGTGAGAGAAAATCTCATATAGCGACCACTCGCGGGTTAAGCAACTGCAGCCATCGAGCTTGGTGTTCAATCCTCAGCTACTTTGACATTGTCAAAGCTAAGGATAAGAATCAGACAAGTCAATGAAAATGAAAATCCACATCTTGTTTCCAGTTATTCGACTGGGTCAGGAATGGAATGAATGAAGCCCCCATCTAGTGGCAAGGATAGGAATTGTGCCGGCTGCCGAAGCCTGTCACACTCCTTTGGGGCGATGGTTAATGAATGACAGATGAAATGAAATTATATTGGAGGGTGTTACTGGAGTGAATTATGACAGGGAAAACTGGGGTACCCGGAAAAAATTCTGTCCTGCCTCCGCTTTGTCCAACACGAATCTCACATGGAGTGACCAGGATTTGAACCATGGAACCCAGCGGCGAGAGGCTCCAGACAAGTCAACGAAAGTAACAAATTTGTTCTGGCCCATACCAGAAGCCATAGTGCTTTGCAAAACCCTGCGTACATCAGAAATATCTGGGCTCATCCTTTAACAATATCCTGCCGTAAAACATGAAAGCTTTCTCAAACAAAGGGATTGTGTCACAAGTCATAATATGCCCTAGTAATCTGTTCAATGCTAATAAGTGTAAGAAGTGTTCAAAGCAACAAAACTTCAAAAACACTCCCAAATACAAACAGGAATATGTTTTTTTGGTTTTGCTATTTGCTTTATGTCGCACCGACACAGATATGTCTTATGGTGACGATGGGATAGGAAAGGCCTAGGAAGTGTAAGGAAGCGGCCGTGTCCTTAATTAAGATACAGCCCCGGCACCTGCCTGGTGTGAAAATTGGAAACCACGGAAAACCAGGAATATGTTAAGAGTGGAGTTTTCTCACAATAATATTAGTTGACTAGCTACAGTACCTGTCGTTGATGAGACAATCATTTAGAATGTGCAAGGTTATATAACTCCCTAACAACTTTCTGCGAATATTCAGGCATGCTGTTTTACTCAGAATGCAGCAGTAATACCATATATCGGAGATCAGTGGCAGCAGAAGAGACAACTCACAACACAACATTGGAAATATAATGTTATTGTTGATCAGTTTTATGCTGGTTATTTGCTTTACGTCACACTGACACACATAGGTCTTATGGCGACGATGGGATAGAAGAGGCCTAGGAGTGGAAAGGAAGCAGCCGTGGCCTTAATTGAGATACATCCCTGTGTGAAAATGGAAAACCACGCAAAACCATTTTCAGGGCTGCTGGCAGCGAGATTCGAACCCACAGCTCATGCATGCTCACAGCTGCACGACCCTAACAGCACGGCCAACTCGCCCAGTGATCAGTTTTATGAGCTTTGATATTGTAGCCCTTCAAATTTAGTTTTTATTTCACCGACTGTGGGATATTAGAGCATCTAATGTAAAGGCAGTCCTTCCTTCTTTCATGACTTCCTCTTGTCTTATTCTTCAAGCGATCGTTCCTTCACAGTTTTTCTCTAATTTTTATAATCATCTTCACATTTCTTCCCTTGTCGATATTAACCAATGACCATGCGGTTTTACACCTTAAGACAACCATGACAAAAACGATCCTCAGTTAATATGATTGAACAATATTTCCAGTTTAGCAATGCTTGGCGTTGATACAGACTAAGCAACAAAAGTCTAAATTATCACAACCGGTATGGTAAAACTCTATAGGACATAAATGACCAACATCTAACATCTATATCATCTGATGGCCAAGCAGGCATCAATTTTTTGGTAATGAGACAAAGCCTCTCAAGAGCATTGGCAATGCCGGTGGCTCCAAGTAGCCTACGCAGTGGCCTCCACAGTATTCACTAGCCAGTGTCTTGGTGGGTGTGCTATATACCAACTGATGAGCCCAACATAGCACACGGGGGCAAAACGGTGGCAACCAGGAATGAGTTAGCTGGAAAATTTATAATGTCCAATAACGGACCATTTATGTTGGTATTAAAACGAATGTGTTACCTGAGATCTTTCATATGTTGACATAGTGTGACATGGAGTATCTCATGGACTTTTTCCGCCCTTAAAAAATCTGACCACATCTGTTGAGTATGAACCCGCTATCTTGGGAACCAGAGTCCAACATTATCACTGATCCACAGAGGCAGTTATAAATCAAGTAAATTAATTACGACTGGTAGGTTTAGCGCTGATATAGATATTGATTCCCATAGGAATCTGAAATATCGTAACGGGTCACAATACAACTAACAAATCAGTCACATTGAAGTAAAAATTAATAAGGGCAAAGCTAGTACTTGGATGGGCAAATGCATGCTGTTAGTATATGGACGGACAGAATGGTACAAAGTACATTTTCAGTTGAGAAAGCTTCATCAGAGGGTCATGTTAACTCTTAGGGCATATGTCTGAACAATGATTGTACAAATAATACAATTTTTTCATAAAGCCAAAGAAAGCTACAGGTTCACAAATTTTAGAGAAAAATGTAATCATCTATTGCTATGCAGGTTACAACAACCAAAAAAAAGAAATTAATCCCAATATCTGAAAAGCTCTGAAGTCATATTTTGCAGCACTGTCCAGCTAACAACAAGGTAACAGAGTTTTAACGTTAGTCAACACATCTGCCTAAAAGAATAAATTGAAGAGGTTATTTTGTTTAATTTTATTGTGTATTTGTTCACATAGTAAAACAAAAACAAACAAAAAAGTAAAGAGAATGTGTTGCCTACTCCCCTACAAATTTTTAAATTTTATCTTCAATCACGAATTTGTACGAGTTTTACTCCTAAATGTATATACTGGTGATTTGTGTGTTTTATGAGTGCATGATGTGTGGTGTTCAAGAATGATCTTATTTATTTTTCATGAAAGTACTGTTATAATCTAACTAGCTTTCAATACAATTTGTCATCCTAGACTATGGCTGATGCATACTGAATAGACCTGTCAACAATGGGTAAGTGCAGCTAGCAGGACAAAATTATGATGTTCAAGATAAACAAGAACAAACTGGATGAAGATGATTAAGAAAAAAATGATGGATTTATAAACCTTAAGTGCCACACTGCTATTTGCTTTACGTCGCCCCAACACAGATAGGTCTTATTGCAACGATGGGATAGGAAAGGCCTAGGAAGTGGAAGGAAGCGGCCGTGGCCTTAATTAAGGTACAGCCCCGGCATTTGCCTGATGTGAAAATGGGAAACCACGGAAAACCATCTTCAGGGCTGCTGACAGTGGGGCTCGAATCCACTATCTCCCGATTACTGGATACTGGCCGCACTTAAGCGACTGCAGCTATCGAGCTCGGTGTACCACACTGCAAGGAGAGAGAATATCTCCCAAAATAGGTTCAATGCTTGAAATAACATTCTCAACTCCTTGATTTCGTCAACAGATTCAGACTCCATAACCGCCTCTTGACCTCCACTTTGACAGTTATTTTAAGATGGTTAGTAGCAATCTTTACAAACTACACATACAGCAAATATGCCCCTTAAGTATTTACGAACTATTAGCACGTGGAATTAAACCTTTTAATTCAATAAAATCTATTTGACCTAAACGATTTCAACTGAACACTTGCAAACAAAAATGAGAACTTCCAAAATGGGAAGGTCATCACAATCAGCATTAAAAAAACATCTAGGCCTAAATGCAATGTTTAATGTTTCAAGAATATCAATTTTAGATTAATCTTTTAGCAAAGAATAATCACAAACATAATGATCTGCACAGTAGAGCCTGTATTCCACCCTCTACAAAACAAAAGCTTAAGTCTGCAAATCAAATATACAACAAAATAGAAGGAAAATCTATCTGGCATTAATAATTAAGTGCTGGTAGCAAATATACAAAATTTGTCATTCAGAGAACTAACAGTTCTTGACATCCATACCAATCTACCTAAATCTGAATAACCGCAACAGTATTATGGCATAAGTAGGAACGGTTTACGAGAACGCAATTTATCCTGAAAGGCCCAAAATTATGCCCCAACAACCCACTTCCTAGAACATAATTTATACGTTGAGTGGAATGGATTTTTCTTTTGTATGGAATGTAGACCATGACACCAGTAAACTGCTTTCTAAGTATCCCATTCCTTCTCATATTATAATACTTCTACAAGTTGTACTTTTCTCACTTGATTGAAAATGATCACACGTAAACTTACATGCAATGAAAAATCTCCAACATACTCGAGAATAAAATTATTCAAGAAAGTACCTGCAAGAATAGACAATTGAGAAACAAATTTAGTAATGATGAAATTAAGAACTGAATTGCTGAAATAAGATGTAATATATTATGAGACCACTTTTAGAACCAAAAAGGTTCAAAGCTTCAGAAAGACGCCAATGGTTAGATCTCATTACTGAAACACTGGGATGTGTTGGGCACCATAAGCATAAAACCTATTTCAAACTTCATAACTGCTTGCGATCTGCACCCACTTGGGTTCCATCACAACCTTTGGCAAAGACAATAAGATAAACCATCTACTAAGAAAGCTACACACCCCCCAAGTGGGAAGGATCTTTTAATTAGACATGATTATGAAGCAGATTCATGCAGGATTAGTACTTCTAAAACAATGCTTTGAAAAATCTGATTATATTACTTACCGGCAGGGGATGAACACGTTTCAAACTAGGTAAATCAATGTATTATGTTGAGTCCAAACACAGTCATTCCTCCTGGACTGATTCCAGTGAAACCACACAAATTCCAATTGATATGAAAATGTTTCAGTCCTGCAAAACAAAATTGCCAATTTTAATACCAAGACTGAAGATGATCCATTTGAGTAAAAAGTATTGAAAATTAATTTTGGGCATAGTATAGACCAGTCAAAATTTTCTGTAAATGTGAGAGATAAGTTACAGCAGTGAAAAATGATCCAAGACATTTTATTGAATTACTTTTTTTTTTTCTGGCATAAGATGATGTTAATAAAAGGGAGGCCTTATTTTTCCTAATTTCTCAGTAAGGCTAGAAACCACAGACCACGCTTTGATGGGCTGATTATTCAAGGAAGAAATTCTTTGTCAAGTCTAGGTTTTTTCAGCTATATCCAAATGATAATTATTTCCCATGTCGTTCGGAAAGAACATATTTTCTATGATCCTGATACAGATCTTACAGCAAAAGATCACGGCCATCAATTAAAATGGAAAATGGGTGTAATTTAAAGTTATGTGAAAGGGAAAGGTAGCAATGGATTCTTCCTTCACGAGATTTAGATGACGTAGCAAGGAGCAGAGCAGGAAATCGATGTTAGTTGTATCAGCTACTAAATAGTATAATGTATGGTAGTTTCCTCATAAATATTCACGAAGCGAGGACGAAAGACATTAGAAAATCTAGTCAACCATAGCCAACAAATCGACTAAGGAGAAAATGAGCTAGCTCACTTCAAATAACATTGGCATGGAGTATTTCCGTGATGTAAAATATTAAATTGAAGAACGGCCCATTGCTTAATGAGCTAGCCTGACCATTCGAAGATGAGTTAATAGCGAATATTAAACCAAGTTTAATAAGTTATTCGCAAAAACGAAATATTTCGGTAGGTAAATAAGCTTTATTGCAACATTAGTACAAGAATTTCCTTTATCCAGGTTATGGCGTCGCAAGCCTTTGCTGATATTTTGTCTGAAAGACAAGAGCTACAATTCGCCCCGATTTTCTGTTATTCTGGCGATATGCTGGGAAGTAGGTCAGAATTTAATTATTATTCCCTATTTAGTACCTAACTGTATCAGAAATATAGCAAAATTTCCTGAAAAGAACGATATCAATACATGACTTTGATACCGCCTATCTATGACCTTGGCCCTCCTCCTACAGGTCGAACATGCATACAACTGAAATCGAAACTAGTAACTTCGAGATCTCGAATAGCAAAAGGACAGGACTGGACAGGAGAAGAAAGACGACTATTGATCCAAGATGGTCACCGTTGAGCGAGTACAGTACTTGTACGGAGATTTGTTTCTTAATTCGGGGTTATTATGCCGTTATTTTAACCCTCTATCATCGGCCGCATTTGAAGAAAATACTTTTGTTCTGAGGTGTTTTTAACGGTTAAGTTGAGCGTTTCTAACAGAACAAAGCTACAACGAAAAGGTTCTTTGTGTTGGCGAATATCGTATTCGAAACTGATGCTGTGGAGAAGTATTTTTTGTCTCCTTTCGAGATTAATAATATAAATTACGCTTGTTTTGGGGTTTACGTAACTGGCTGGTATCACCACGAATTAACTTATGCGGAATATCGCTAAACCAGGTTTTGTTACAATGCAGTCTTGCTTGCGTATTAACTTAGGAAAAATAACGGTAACAATGCAAATAAGCTAACATCAACATTTGGGGGCTTTACTTTTTCCAGTATGCGGTACTTGTAATTAAATAATTATAGAGAAAAATGGATACTAAGTGGAACTAAGATTCCAGAAGGGCATGTGTATGAACTAATGAACTAAAATTGCCCAACTCGAACTCCGTTATTCTCCATGCTATTCTGCATTTTATGGATATTTCCATGTTGTCTGTATTCCGAGTTGTAAGGGGAAAAGTAAAATTTTAAATGCTTTCTGTATTCTAGGTGCTACAAAGCATACTGGGTCTAAGTTTCAATCTGAATGCTATACTAGCAGGTAAATTTAGATATACCGTGTAACTCGATCAGGTAAACAACAGACTCAATGCTGAGACTATAGGTATAAAAAGTTTGAAAATTGCAAATCCTCTATGAATGAAGTTGATAAATATGAACTGTGTAATTCATAAGCATCCAGGTTTACATCGTTATTTACCACTATACGAACTCGTAGACCTGATTCTGCTAACCATATGTCAATAATGTTAATGTCAATTAGATCTGTAGAAATCAAAAGTAAATGCATCATATTTCAAGTAATTAACACTTGGCTAATAAACTTGTATTCAAGTAATTTTCACTAGTTTCTACAGATCTATGGCATAATAATGACTGATGTGTTCGGTGTTCCTGCATAAGCTACTCTTATAACAATTTTCCAGCGTAGCATTCTAATTTAATATACATTTCTTCAATTTTTAAGCAATTTTAAGATTTAATGCTATGTATTTTTAAATTATAATTCCAGAATTGTGAAAGCATTCCAAAAGTTAGCCTACTATTGTTGAGCTATACATTTCGATCCATCTATTGCCTGCACAGGCAGTTCAGTATTAGGGTAATTATATCCATAACAGAAGTCCCTATCAGCAAAAAAAAACGGTGGTTTAATTTAAGAATGATCATATGCATTTTACTATCCCCAGATGCTCTGTGCAATTTTCATGCTAGACTTTTCCAACTGCATGTGTACACCTGTTTCACATGAAAATACTAACATATTGCATGACATAAGCTTTTTCGAGAAGGAACTACAGGTTCTGTCACTTAACGAGGTTCAATCCTTGAACTGAAATGTCCATTCCTCTCTTTCAGCTGTGGATTGCCTTTCTGAGCTAGGGCTAGGTTAACTACATGCACATGGACTCAAATTGTATGTAAATAGTCTTTGGAAGTCTTGTAATAGAATATGAAATACATTCAGCATTAATTATTTTCAGTGATAATCTGCTCATGGTTTTAAAATCATCTTTACTAACAACTGCTGCTCAAACAGGGAGAAGCTGAAATGTGGTACTAAAAGATTTTCTGTTTATTTTTGATTCCTGCCTTGGTTAATAATAATGGCATGTGGCCTCCAGAGAGGCTTAGTGCAGTCTTTAGAGGTGACGTCGTATGAGCGACCTGCACATCTGTGAGGATGGAGCCCTATCTGAGATGAAATCTAATGCTGAAGACATCGCAAACACCCAGCCCCTGAGCCATAAGAATTAGTTAGGAGAAAGTTAAAATCACTGGCTCGACCAGGAATCAAACCCAGGACCCTCTGAACTAAAGGCCAGCATGCTAACCATTCAGCCATGGAGGCAGATGTTGCCTTGGTTTAAAAGAGGCAATATCCAAAAATCAAGTTTGACCCTGATTGAAATACCAGTGGTAGATTTTTGAAGACCAAAGATCTTGGTATTCCATATCAAAATTATTTACTAGTCGTACGTGAACCTTACGATTAGGCACTCCCAAATTTACTCACAATGGGCACAACTAGTGCTGAAACTGTATATTCTTCTTTCTGTAATAAGATTTTTGGTATACTTCTTTCTGAACAGCAGAATAGACCTTGCACAACTGGGCGAGTTGGCCATGCGGTTAGGAGCGTGCAGCTGTGAGCTTGCATTCGGGAGATAGTGGGTTCGAACCCCACTGTCGACAGCCATGAAGATGGTTTTCCGTGGTTTCCCATTTTCACACCAGGAAAATGCTGGGGCTGTACCTTAAAGGCTATTGCTGCTTCCTTCCTATTCTTAGACCTTTACTATTCCATCGTCGCCATAAGACCAATCTGTGTCGGTGCAATGTAAAGCAAAAAAACCCACCTTGTACAAGGAACTATGAACAAGATGGGATTCATCTCATCTCATTACATGACTGCGAACTGCTTCTCTTGAAGCTTTTCACTGATAAGCTGAGCTTGAACGTTCCCTCGCAGGTGTTCTTTTCAGTCCAATTCAACGTGACTCCAGTAGACCTCTGCACGCTTCTGTCACATCCACTTGTTGCTCATGCTGCTGCTTTCCCAGCTCTGATATTCAGGGCCATACAGAAAAGCAGACTGAAAATTTATAAGCCCTGTCCTTCAATTTGACTGGCAGCTGTCTGTCGCACAACTCCACTTAGTACGTGTCGTTTCATCCAACTAAAGTTGGTGTGTCATTCAAGGTTTGCAGCTGATTTAGCATCAGTAGTAACAATGGATTCCATATCACAAACTGATAAAATTTCAGAGGTCTCTGGTAACACATTCAGTGTCCACTTGTTAAAATTACCTACTCGGCAATGAAAACCATCCGGTAAGCTGAGTTCCACTTCCTTCCTGCCCTCGTTCTCGCTAGTTTCCTGCGCAACGATGGAATAAGAAAGGGCTTGTGATCTGAATTAACGTATAGCTCCAGGATTCACCTGGTGTCAAAATGAGAAAACCACAGAAAAGTATCTTCAGTACTGCAAAAAGATGAAATTTAAACCAACCCTCTCCTGATTGCAAGTTCAGAGCTACACATAGCTTGTACCACACAGCCAACTCACTTGGCTACTAGTTTTATACGTAATCTTTCTTTGTACTGCTTTTTTTCTTTCTTTTGTTCATCTCTTAGATATGAAAATATCTAGAATCTACTCATTGTTTACTCCCATACAGAAAAGTGGGCTTACAACTTGAACAATCTAGTTTTAACTTTAACTACACTTAATCTAGAAATTGTACAAAACATCCAACTAATGTATAGATCAAGAAAAAACGATAGGAACAAACGCAAAGGATAAAATCATGATAGGACTGTGCGAGAACAAGAGAGAAAGAAAGGTAGGGATACCATAAATAAACATAAGGTCAAGAACAGCTTCCTCTGTGGATTAGTGCTAGAGTGTCTGTGTCCGAATCCAAAGATTGCAGGTTTAAACCCAGCAGAGATAGTCAGAATTTTTAACATGTGGAAAGAAGTCCATTCGACACTATCATACAATGATGGCATGTAAAACATCTGGTGACACATTAGGCGTTTACCTGACATAATTAAAAGTTATATATTGTTCAACAGAGGTCTGGTTTACTTTGCCATCTGGTAAAGTAAAACAATGTTTCATTTTTTCAATTGGCTTTATGTTGCACCGATGCAGATAGGTCTTATGGTGACAATGGGACAAGATAGGTTTAGGAATGGGAAGGAAGCGGCCGTGGCCTTAATTAAGGTACAGCTGCAGCATTTGCCTGATGTGAAAAGGAGACACGACAGAAAACCATCTTCAGGGCTGTCGACAATGGGGTTCAACCCAAATGCAAGCTCGCAGATGCATTCCCCTAACTGCACAGCCGACTTGCTCTGTGAATGTTAACTTTGACATGCAGGGAGCTTGAGAGTGCATCATATAAAAATGCCTGCACACGGTAGCCAATACCATACTATTATTATTACAGAAGAACAAGCTATTTTGCAGCCCCCAGTGAGCTTGCTATTTGCTTCACGTCACACCAAAACAGAAGAGACTTATGGAGAAGAAAGGATTAAGAAGGAAGCAATCATGGCCTTAATTAAGATACAGCCCCAACATTTGCCTAGTGTAAAAATTGGAAACAATGGAAAACCATCTTCAGGGCTGTGAACAGTGAAGTTCAAACCCTCCATTCTGCCGAATGCAAGCTTACAGCTTATTTATTTAGCATAAGGCTTTCAGTACCAGTAGTGTCTCAGGACAAGTTTGGCTCCTCGGGTGCAGGTCTGTGTGATGCCCATGGGCGTGAGATTATGATAATGAAGTGGGGAGAGGGTGAAACCCAGTGTCAGCACAGCCTATAGCTGTATAATACCAAGAGCTTTGTGTGACTCTCATGGGCAACCTGCATGTCTGGGTGGGAGGTGAGATGGTGACAATGAGCTAGGCACATGGCCTACTGTTGAGTAACACCAAGGCTTTGCATCTCCATCCAACGGATGAATCGCCATCTACTGTAGGCTACATAGATCATGCCCTCCATTTGAAAACTACAAAGAGATTTGGAATTGAATCCAGGCTTGAACATTTTTTCCACCAATGGGACTTAAACCAGCTAGCTTTCTCTTGTACATACGCCTTTGTAGAAGAAATGAAATGTGGCCTGTTGCCCTCGTTCGGACGAATCCATTGCACGCTACTGTTACTTCAAATTTCTCTTCGATGCTATGCTCACTTGATGCAGATCTCGGGTTGATCCATGTTTTGGGCTGTTACTCCAAACACTAAGCCATGCAGTGCTGCTGTCTTTTGGCTGGCCCTGTCATTTATTTGAAGTAATGCCAGCTCTGTCAATATTCCAGCTGAACAACCCTTATATTTATGGATACAGAAATGAAGAGATTGTATACAACAAAAGAAACCGCTCTTTAGACATGAATGAAGCATCTGAAGGTTAGGTGTGACCAACACTAGGCCATGTCATGAGCATTATCAAATTCTCTACTGTACATAGGTTATGGTCTAAGATTTGCACAATGTCACATTAAAAACACCAAAGATGCAAGAAAAGCCTGACTTCTCCAGATCAAAATTGGCCAGTGTTTATGTTGGGATGGAAATTTTACTGACATTACCAACTGTACCAGCAGTATGGTCATGCCTGTTCTCTCTCAAAGCTAGTCTAATTATATCAGGTGTTTCTTTGAGGCTGAGACTGATTGGCAGGTTGATACCTGTATTCTGGGTGAACTCTGCAAGTACGAGGGTAATGCCAAAAATAAGGTCTCCTATTTTTTTATAAATACAGAACTCTGTTCCTGTGGCTGTTGGTCACAATATTGTGAAGAGTGTTTCCCGTGCTTGTATATAAACATGCGCACGCCACGCTGAGGAACTCAGTCTTGGCTTGGCAGCCTTTGAGAATATAGCTCCCGTTGGATGTTACCACGGAGTGCGCACAGTTATTCGGTTTTTTAACACAAAAGGTACTGAACCGATCAAAATCCATCGCCAATTGACAGAAGTGTATGGTGACATGCATGGATGTCAAAAATGTTTGTAAGTGGTGCAGAGAGTTTGCAGCCGGTTGGACTGTAATTCACGACGAACAAAGGAGCGGGAGACCGCCAATTTCCGTCGAGACAGTCGTGAAGGTTGAGAGCAAATCATGCATGAAGATCAGCGGATCGCCCTGGATGGCCTCTGCACTTTGGTTCCTGAGGTTTCCCGAAGCACCGCTCACAGAATTTTAACGGAAAAGTTGAAATACCGGAAGGTGTGCACAAGATGAGTACCACGCATGCTGACTGAAGGCCACATGCGGCAACGAGTTGAAGTTGATTCTTCCCGCGCATTTCTTCAACATTGCAGCCGAACAGAACAACTTTTTGGACTCAATTGTCACGGGTGACGAAACCTTGGCATTCCACTTTACACCTGAGACCAAGCAAATCACGCCAGTGACGGCATCCCTCTTCACCAAAGCCGCAGAAATTCAAGCAAACATATTTGACTGGAAAGCGATTGAGCACCGACGACGAGGTGAAAGATGAGGTTCACAACTTCCTGACCAGCGTGGCGGCAAGCTAACATGATATGGGCATACAAAAACTGTCACAGGGTCTACAAAAATGCATCGACCGAAATGGTGATTATGTAGAAAATAGCTAAATGTTCAAGCTGTAAATTGATGTAAACCATTGTAGAAATAAATAGGTCTATGTATTTATAAAAAAATAGGAGACCTTACTTTTGGGATTACCTTTGTATATGCCTGATCTCTCCTTTCTGGCTACTACCTCTCTCTGGATGTCTTGCTAGATGATAAGAGAAGGTCTCAAGCGATAATTCTGAAGTATCATTTACCAACATAATTTTCATATTTAAAATGTTGATTTTTATACTACGCACTCAAAAATGTTGATTGCTTTTTCTTTTCATTTAGAAATTATGATAATTGTATGGCCTCAGGTACTGGGTGCAGGCATTTTAATTTGATACCATTTAAGCTGCTTGCACATCAATGACAGCGTGAAATGTTTTCTGCCCGTCAAAATTCTGACTACCACCAACGCTATGCAGGTAATAAAAATTTTGTAGAGTTATACAAAATCTTGTTAAGACTAAAAATTGAAATTCTTGAACCTGGATTTTATCTTTCATCTTTGCTTTATGGTACTCCATTATCATCAAGTTAATGTGAGGCCTAGGGAGTTTTCAATTTCATGCCCTCTTTCTGTGTCAATCAGTTTTCAATTTCATGCCCTCTTTCTGTGTCAATCATTCTGCAAAGTGTCAAAAGTCTTTTTCCTACATTTTCCTCTGATTAATATTAAGAAGGGATGTTACATAGGTCCTGTCACTGAGTTAACAAATTTTAAGATGTTGATCTTGTTACTGTCTCTGTCTGAATAAGTCCAGGTCTTTTCCTGGATGAAAATAAACAAATCTCCAGGACTTTTGGAGTGAGGTGGGGACACATTTCCATTGAAGTATCCTCATTTTCCGTGTAACTTTAATCCATTCTTCTCTTCTTCCTCTGCCCATAATGCTTTTACAGTGTCTAGGCTCCAACTTTGATCCATTTTACCCACTCCCAATGATCCCTAGCTAATATTTTCAACTCTCTGATTCTTTTATTTCCTTCCAATCTGTGCAACATTCTTTAAATACATAAATCTCAGTTTCCCAGTATATTTCCTCCATTCTGGCCTTGCTGCATGAATCTGTTCTTTTCATTCACCATCCATTCCTTCAAAATGTCAAAACCAACTTAGCTGACTTGTTTAGGTGTCTTTAAAGTGGCTGCACTGCTACTTCTTCCCTTATTTTTCCTGAGCCGGGCTGAGTGGCTCAGACGGCTGAGGCGCTGGCCTTCCGACTCCAACTTGGGAGGTTCGATCCCGGCTCAGTCCGGTGGTATTTGAATGTCCTCAAACACGTCAGCCTCGAGTCGGTAGATTTATTTGCACATAAAAGAAATCTGTGGGAGAAAATTCCAGCACCTTGGCATCTCTGAAAACCGTAAAAGTAGTTAGTGGGACGTAAAGCTATTAACATTATTATTTTTCTTGATCTCATCTCTTCTTGCTTATTCACTCTTTCTGTACTATTTCATTTCTACTGCTGTTACCTTGCTTTCATGATTTCCTGCTTTGAAGAGCTGTTGCTGGTACTGAGTCAAGCTGGTGAAAGGTGCACAGTGGAAGACTGCCAGTAGACAAGCATCTGTTGGACAAAAGTGAGCTCCAGGGATGATGAACTCTTTCTCATGGACACACTGTCTCAAAGGTTTTGGTGCAAAAAAAAAGTAAAGGAGGTAGTCTGACCCTCTGAAGCATTTCCCCTGTGGGTGGGGGTGGTAGTATAACACCCACGCTATCCTCTACCTGTCATAAGAGGCAACTAAAAGGGCCCCCAGGGGGTCTGAACTTTGGAGCGTGTGGGTCGTCGACCACGGGGCCCTGAGGCTGAGTCCTGGCATTGTTTCCACATACTTGTGCCAGGCTCCTCACTTTCATCTATCCTATCCGACCTCTCTTGGCCAACTCTTGTTCTTTTCCGACCTGGCGTTATTTTCACGCCTTTCGTGGCCCGTGCCTTCTTTTGACCGATACATTCATTTTTCGAAGTGTTGGATCCCTTCCATTTTTCTCTCTGATTAGTGTTTCATAGAGGATAGTTGCCCAGTTGCCCTTCCTCTTAAAACAATAATCACCACCACTACACTCTCTGAAGAATGAAGGTATCAGCAAAGAGAGAGAAAAGGGGGGGGGGGGGGGTGAAAATGAAGGACTCACAAACCTAATACAGGTGGGATTGGAAGAGAAGAAGAGTTGACTAAAGGAGTTCAGATAGGAAAGATGAAAGTAAGGACCGAGCTTGATAGCTCCAGTCGCTTAATTGCGGCCAGTATTCGGGAGATAGTGGGTTCGAACCCCACTGTCGGTAGCCCTGAAGATGGTTTTCCATGGTTTCCCATTTTCACATCCCCCTGTGGGTGGGGGAGGTAGAATAATACCCATGGTATCCTCTGCCTGTCATAAGAGGCGACTAAAAGGGGCCTCAGGGACTCTCAACTTTAGAGCGTGGGTTGGCGACCATGGGGCCCTCAGCTAATTCCTGGCATTGCTTCCACTTCCTTGTGCCGGGCTCCTCACTATCATTCATCCTATCCGGCATCCCTTGGTCAACTCTTGTTCTTTTCAGACCCCGACAGTATTACGTATGGAGGCCTAGGGAGTCTTTCATTTTCATGCCCCTTCGCGATCCTTGTCTTCCTTTGGCCGATACCTTCATTTTTCAAAGTGACAAATCCCTTCCATTTTTTCCCTCTGATTAGTGTTATATAGAGGATGGTTGCCTAGTTGTACTTCCTCTTAAAACAATAATCACTACCACCACCATTTTCACACCAGGCTGTTCCTTAATTAAGGCCACAGCTGCTTCCTTCCCACTTGTAGCCCTTTCCTATCCCATCATCGCCATAAGACCTATCTGTGTCGGTGCAACATAGCGCAACTTGAAAAAAAAAAATTAAAAGTGAAGGAGGCTGGCACAAGTGGAAGCAATGCCAGCCTAAGCTAGTGGTCCCATGATTACCAATCCATGCTCCCAAATTGACAGCCCCTGGGTTCCCCCTTTCAGTTGCCTCTTACGAAAGGCTGGAGATACAATGGATGTATTCTACTTGCCCCCGCCCACGAGGGTTTTGCTGTTGCTTTGAGAAGTAAATCAACAGGATTATCTGCCTCACGAAACAAAACTTGCAGGAAAAAGACCCCCTACTATTTTTCCATCCTGTACCTTTACGCCAGCTGAGTAACAGTTCTCAAGTTGTCCAATCTTCTCTGAACATCCTGAAAAAGGACAAATATATGAGAATGTGTCCAACTCGCTCATTATCTGATATTGGTCGCATTGTGTTCTCCACATTTTTTTTTGCTGTACAAGTTCCATACAACCCTACTATCATTATCACAGATGTACGCTTCTTTCGGTACTACAAATAATTGGTTCCAGTTGATTTTATAAAGTCTGTAAAGGCTATGTAAGAGTCTTTGCCTTTTCTCAAACTTACTTCAATGCTAGTGTATTGGAAGCATAGAATACATCTATGGTATCTCCTGCCTTTTTCAAAAGGTAACTGAAAGGGGTAAATATCCAGGGGCTCTCAACTTGGGAGCATGGGTTGGTGACCATGGGACTCCTACCCAACTCTGGCATTGCTTCCACAGATCAGACCAGTCACTTTTAACTTTCCCTGTCCAAGCTCACTTGGTCTTCTCTTATGACTAGAACCGGGCGAGTTGACCATGCGGTTAGAGGCGCGCGGCTTTGAGCTTGCAACCGGGAGATAGTGGGTTCGAATCCCAATGTCAGCAGCCCCGAAGATGGTTTTCCATGGTTTCCCATTTTCACACCAGGCAAATGCAGGGGCTGTACCTTAAGGCCACGGCCGCTTCCTTCCCACTCCTAGGCCTTTCCTATCCCATCGTCGATATAAGACCTATCTGTGTCGGTGCGACGTAAAGCCACTAGCAAAAAAAAAAAAAACCTTCTGACTAGACAGTATATGGTTTGCGCTACGCGAGTTTTTCATTATCGTGCCCTTCGTGCCCCTTTCCTGTCTTTTACTGATACTTCAATTTTTTTAAGGATTGAACCACCTCTTTTTCTCTTTAGACTGGTATTAAGAAAGGATAGTTACCCAGTCAAATTTCTTAAACCAGTAATTGCCACCACCATTGGTTATACTTAGGCAATCAACAGATGGTGATGATGATGATAACAATAATAATATGATCTCAGTTACCAAGTGCAGGCATTTTAATCTGACACCGTGTAGGGTGCCTGCTTGTCAATTCCAACATTGCAGTTTACTCTACCATATGGAAAAGAAACAATCTCTATTGGGCAATCTATGGCAGAGTTTTAATTTTGTCAGGTAAAAACCAAATTTGTCACCAGAGATCTTTTAGACACCAACACCGCACTACACTGAGTGCAGAATGGACTTGTTCCTGCCCTATAAAAATTTTAATACTGCTGCCAGGTTTGAACCTGTGATCTTCGGATCCAGAGGCAGAGACTAGCAATTATTAACTAGATCCTGAAAAGGAAATGAAGTGAGATATGCAATGCCACAAAACACCAACACATAAATTAAGTCGTTCTGTAATGATGATCTAAACCTAATAGTAAGGCAAAGGATATGTTTGGTCCATCTGGTTGCTTGATATGGAAACAAGGACCCTCAAAAATGCTTCAATTAAATGCCTGGAAGCCTTGGAAATATGAACCCAATGCAAAATGTTGTGGGTTCATCAGCTGACAAATGAACAAGTGCTCAAATGAGCAAAAGTCTGTCAAGAACTCATTAAGACAGTCCAATGCCAAAATATCTCCTGTTTTGGCCACAGTTTAGAAAATTCAACCAAATCTTGATGGCTCACCTACAAAGTGAATTTACATGGTTCTTTGATTACAGACCTTTACTCCTAAATGTATACTGCTTATTTGCATGTACCTAATCCCAAGTGATAGAAGAAAGTTATGTACTGAATGACTTTTCCATCTATCTTCTCAGCAGAAAAATTATTGCACAAAAATGACCCATATTGTGAGAGTGTACCATATAGGAAATAGGCTTCAAGACTTTATGGCCTGACACTGCAGTTAAGCCTTTTCAAGTCCTATTGGTGGAGGGGAAAAAAAATCACCATTTGAAAGTTGGCTGGCAGGGTAGGAGAGGTGGTGATATAGCTATTTATAGGCCCTGTCTACATATATATATATAAAATAAGAGTTTTGTCTGTACATTGTTCAGAATTTAAAGAGAATGGTATTTCTGTATCGTATGTCTCAAGTATTATTACAATATTATAAGTCCACCTGTTCAATACAATACAATATGATCCACTATTTCATATGGTCAAATATTTTTTATACATAATACATAAAAGTCAAAGGTACATGTTTCACCCTCCTTACGGGCATCATCAGCCTATATCAATCTTAAAATAATACATATACTTATAAATTATAGGTTAAAATGTTGAAAAATGGTTTCGTAAAACATTATACAATAACATCTAAAACAACGATAATGCACCAAAGTATGTTAAAAGAGAGTGAAATTAACAGTTTTGAAGATTAAAACGTGATTAAACATGAAATTTTGAGAGTCTAAAACTAAAATGGATCCATATTTTTATAATATCATTAAGACTGTGAAGGCCTTGAGTATAAATACAATCATCAAAGGGGGATGTTTCTTCAATTCCCAAGTTGAATCCAAGGTGGTAAAATCACTTTCAGTTATTTAAAACGGAAGTGTGAATGTAATAAACAAGTTTAAAATGTATATGATTGGGAGATCTGAAAGTCGAGAAGAAAATGGAACTTCTGTAGAGGCGTTGCTTGTGATAAAACGTATGTCAAAGCTAGCGGAGTTCGGAAATTATGGTAGTCGAATGGATCTAAAAGATAGTCAAGTTGATATATAATTCCGTTTGAAACATTTGTTGGAAGAAATGTTCAGGATTTTTCGTACGGAGCGTATTAATTACGTCAGGTTGTTACAGCAACGCTCCGTACGAAAAATCCTGAACATTTCTTCCAACAAATGTTTCAAACGGAATTATATCTTTTAGATCCATTCGACTACCATAATTTCCGAACTCCGCTAGCTTTGACATACGTTTTATCACAAGCAACGCCTCTACAGAAGTTCCATTTTCTTCTCGACTTTCAGATCTCCCAATCATATACATTTTAAACTTGTTTATTACATTCACACTTCCGTTTTAAATAACTGAAAGTGATTTTACCACCTTGGATTCAACTTGGGAATTGAAGAAACATCCCCCCTTTGATGATTGTATTTATACTCAAGGCCTTCACAGTCTTAATGATATTATAAAAATATGGATCCATTTTAGTTTTAGACTCTCAAAATTTCATGTTTAATCACGTTTTAATCTTCAAAACTGTTAATTTCACTCTCTTTTAACATACTTTGGTGTATTATCGTTGTTTTAGATGTTATTGTATAATGTTTTACGAAACCATTTTTCAACATTTTAACCTATAATTTATAAGTATATGTATTATTTTAAGATTGATATAGGCTGATGATGCCCGTAAGGAGGGTGAAACATGTACCTTTGACTTTTATGTATTATGTATAAAAAATATTTGACCATATGAAATAGTGGATCATATTGTATTGTATTGAACAGGTGGACTTATAATATTGTAATAATACTTGAGACATACGTCAACTTCAATACGGAACCAAAATGAGAATAGTTACTTGTAATTTCTGTATCGGCCGTGTCCACAGCAACAAGGAAATGCACTTTTGAATTTTCCGTAAATCCTGTCTCGGTATGTACGGACGTGCATCACAAGAAAGTGGCTGAAGAGAATTTAATGAAAATTGGTGTGTAAAGTCGGGGAATAAGTAATTACAATCTAGGCCACAAATAATTTTATTCATGCTGAGTGAAATGGTAGTTTAGGGGGAAGGACTAAACTTTAATCTTGAATATTTATGTTATTAGTGGTCTTTTCGCTAAATAATACATAACTAAAGTTATGTAGTATTAAATTCCATTGTTTACGTCTTATACATCTTTACCGTACCGGCTATAATAACAGAGATATTCATGAATTTGGATTTTTGTTGCCAAGTCCATTTCAAACGCTGAACCAAAAAAAAATGGGTAAAACAAAATTTAATGAAAATCGGTATGTAAAGTCAGGAAATAAAGAACTACAGTCTGGGCTGTAAATAATTTAATTCACCCATGTTATGGGTCCTATTGAAAAGTACTACATAACAAAAGTTATAGAGAATACAATTTCCAATCATTTATGTCTCGTTCAGTATTACCGTACCGACTATGATACGATTGGTGGTGGTGGTATTTTTTTTAAAGAGGAAGTACAACTAGGCAACCATTCACTATATAATCAGAAGAGAAAAAATGGAAGAGGTCCGACACTTTGAAGAATGAAGGTATCGGTCTAAGAAAGACGAGGGCCATGAAGAGCATGAAGATCAAATACTCCCTAGGCCTCCATACGTAATACTGTTGGGGTCAGAAAAAGACAAGAGTTGACCAAGGGAAGTCGGATAGGGTAGATGAAAGTGAGGAGCTTGGCACAAGTAAGTGGAAGCAATGCCCGGACTCGGCAAAGGGCTCCGTGGTCTCCAACCCACCCTCCGAAGTATAGAGTCCTGGGGGCCACATTTAGTTGCCTCTTACGTTAGACAGGGGATACCGTGGGTGTTGTGCTACTGCCACCACTACAGGGGGACGACTATAATAAGAGAATTTAGACTTTTGTTTAGTCCATATCAACACCGAGCATTGCTGGCATGGAAATATTGTTCTATAGTGTTAAATGGTGATGGATTTTGTCATGATTGTCTTGAGGTGTGAAAAGTTATGGTCATCGGTCCATATCGACAAGGAGAATTGTGAAGATGATTGTGAACGATCGCTTGAATAATAAGGCAAGAGGGAGTCATGAAAGGAAGGACGACTCACTTCACATTCGATGCCCTATTATCACAATGTGAAGGCCTACAATATACAAAGCTCATAAAATTGATCAACAATAACATTACATTTAGCAGTGTTTGCTGTGATGTGCTTTGTGTCTTCTGCTGCCACTCAACTCCGATACATGGGATTATTGCTGCGTATCGAGTATAACAGCCTGCATGTATATTGGCGGGAAGTAGCTGAGGAGTAGATAACACCCTTCTTTAGCTTGCCATTCCTCAGGTTCATACATTTTCTATTACTACTGGTACGTAACACACTGTTTCATCATACTATTCCGGATATCTGATTCTTGCTCTGAGGCACTGATTGGAATGAGCAGTGTGCACACTTAACGGAACAATGGGTTACGGCTGTCTGCGGCCTGGTCATTCCAGCTCTGGAACTTTGAACAGTTAGATCGGCAGCGTAGTACTGTTCATTAAAAGTGAGAAAATGTGTGGTTTTTCATTTCCTTGAGTATTTTATATGATAGCATTGCTTTTAATCGTGACATTCCTACTGACGTCATTGTAAAATTACCTAAGTTGACTTCAGTTGGGAAAAACCACAGACAGTTTTTCTGAGAATGTAAAAAGGCAGGTGGAGTGTGAGTGCCTGCCATTATAATGAAAAGTGCCCAACTCGACTGACTGGCAGTAGGCAAGTGGGCCTGCCATCATAATGAGAACTTCCCAACTTGACTGTGACTGATAGTAGGCAAGGGGGCCAGCCAATAAACTGAAAATTCCCTAACCCAGCCTTCATATGAGAAAAGATGTATGGTGACTTTCACGTCACGTTTCTGGGGTAACGTTAAGAGCTAAGCAATTTAGTACAATCTTACTCGTAACATGTTTGCTACGTAACCTAGAATTCTGTATGCACTGTAGAATTCTGTAGTGAAGCACGGGTACATCAGCTAGCAATTTCTAATCACTAGATTGCATGCCAAAAGCCTAGATTAAATTCCAAACTTCTCTGCAGTGTTCATATAGAGTGAGGGTATTTGATGCTTTTGGTGATTCGTCCGTTGGATGGGGACGTTAAACCTTGAGCAAATTCCTTGGTGTTATTTGACAGGACTAGGCAATGGTGCTAACGCCAGGTGTCACCCTCCTCCTGCCTCATTATCGCCATTAACTTTCACCCAGACATGCAGGTCGTAGGTAGAAAAACCGGTGCCAGGCAAGCTAATCATGTCTTCAGGCACCAAAAGCCATGCACTAAATAAAAATAACCAAATATCCTACAATATTTTAGTTTGTAGATTATATTCTTCAATGAAGTACATACTTTTTTTTTTTTTTTTTTTTTTTTTTTTTTTTTTTTTTTTTTTGCTATGAGCTTTACGTCGCACCGACACAGATAGGTCTTATGGCGACGATGGGATAGGAAAGGCCTAGGAGTTGGAAGGAAGCGGCCGTGGCCTTAATTAAGGTACAGCCCCAGCATTTGCCTGGTGTGAAAATGGGAAACCACGGAAAACCATCTTCAGGGCTGCCGATAGTGGGATTCGAACCTACTATCTCCCGGATGCAAGCTCACAGCCGCGCGCCTCTACGCGCACGGCCAACTCGCCCGGTTACATACTTTTTTTTTTTAAGATGTCCGACAAGAAATTGAGTTCACTGCTGATAACTTCATCTGAGATTGTTCATCTTACCCTACAAGAACATGGAGGATGGTTGCCCAGTTGTTCTTCGTCATAAAAAAACAAACCCTGCCACCTACAAGAACATCAGTATAAAAACGGTATAACTTCCATTCACATAACTGGCACACAATGCATTAATTCAACCTTTGAATGTAACCACCATTAACAGCTTTTAAAACTCCAGATATCGCGTTGCATCTTAGTAAACCTCAACATGGACACCTGAAATTTCAAGGCCCACATTGCCCCAGTAGTGTGTTACTGGAACTGAGCTGAACTTGGGATATATAATATTTAAGCTATATAAATTCGTTAACAATGTAAATACGGTAACTGTATATAAAAACACCATGTAGAATATAATTGTATATTTGTATATTATAATTTTAAGTGGTGATGGAGGCACTTTTGTGTATGTGGGGCTATGCCCTTTCTCCATTCACCATCCCTAAATTGTAACTACAATTAGTGGAAAATAAATAATAATAACAACTTACATTTCACTTTTACATGATTATTTTTGTTCTGGGTACAAAATATGTACTGTATAACCTCAACGTAACTATACCTGTATATTCATTTTTCCATCACATATCACCATACTTTCCAAATAAAAAACTCTCATTCTTTAATGCAGTTAAGATTTACAATGAAAATGCCATTTCAATTTTATGATACTTATTATGTAGGCTAACATATTTTTTCCAACTAAAGAATAGCTTTATTTAATAGTCAATATTTTTTGATACTTGAGTCCTGTAGGATTGCTTACTGATGTGACAACTAAAAACAACTGGACATTTTAACTCACTAAGCACCCTTGCTCCACCCATTCTGCAGGTACTTCGTAGCACTTGAAAACATTGAGCCTACAGCCATCTTTTATAGTAGCAGCAGCAGTCATCTAGGCTCTAGTGTATGTGTACAAAGAAGTGTCCGGGTACTTCTGATCAGACGGTGTATATATTGCATAGTTCAACAGAATGTGATATTGTAATTTGCTTCATGTTTCAGATATTTTATACCTGTGTCACTCAACGAGAACATCAGGATGAAGAAACACAAAACAAGTATTACACTGAAAGGAGAGGCAATGTTGTAGACGTGAGCAGGAAGATAATGGTCCAAGTGCAGAAGAACGGTGCAATTAAAGATGCTTGTGGTAACTGTAATGTCCTATACTGATCTATACATAAATATTCTAACAACCTTCCAATCCTAATAAAAATGCTTTTTTAAAGCTCTTGATGCATATATACTGCTAAAATTACAAGGTAGTAAAAGGTTACCAAAATAAAAAATGAAATGAAAGAGATCCCAAATGTAGTCTGTATAAGTTCTAATTACATATAACCACTCTCTCAAACTATTTCATATATGAAAGTTTATCAAACCAAGAATTCTCTTTGTGAGTTGATAAACTGTAAAGAGACAATAGAACCGTTACACCAGATTTCATGTTAACATGAATTATAATTATTTTTTTTTGTTATGTTTTTAAGATGCTCTTAACTCTCATACATTTTCATATCTCATACAGAAAGATATATATGTATACTATACAAAAGGAAAATACACAATGACTCAGTATTGTAAGACTAGGGCAAATATGAAAATACAAAGAGACTATGACAATCTTCAGTGAAGTTCATGTTCAACTATGCCTTGGGGCCGGAGATAGCTATGCACTATAGTGATCTGCCACACAATGAATGATAATTTTGTGTTCAAAATCCAACATTACCTACTTCGTGCTGTTGTTGCACTTCTGCTGCTTTCCCACAGTTGATGGCATGTTGTTTTCCTTTGCATGTACCTTTTTGTAATGTGTAATGTATGAACATACACATAGCAAAATAAAAAGTACACTAAATCAGAATATGCAAACAAACAAAAACTTGTGCACACTGTGTTCTTACATACGGTATTCAAAGACTTTCCATCCATTCTTTATCAGTGAAGAACAATATTCCAAGTGTTAGGTGATGCTATAGGTTGGCAAAACTTCTAGAGGAAATGCAACAAGAGGCTAAAGGCAGAAGCAGCTCCTCAATTTTTCTCACTAGTGCTGAGAATTATATGTACAAATACCCCAATAATGCACTGAAAACTTTCGAGTCTGCAAGCTTTGTATTATTATTATTACATATATAGAAAACTAGCAACATACCTTACAATTAAAGATAGTCTGTTACATGTTACAAGTCCAAAAAAACTCAAAAATGGTATTTGCCACCAGAAAATACATATTTGCACTAAATATGCTCTTAACAACAAAATCTGCAGATACGTGAACAAACAAATATGCTTCAAGTGTCTTAATTTAACATGAAACATATAACTACCAAGTTTTATTAAGATACGTAATTGTATTAAAAATCTGCATTTACATATAAGGTTTTCAGCACTAGTTCTCACATAGGGTGAGTGGACCTCAGATCCAAGTAGAAATCCCTGACTTGGCCAGGAATCGAACCTGGACCTCCGATTAAAAGGTAGGCTCGTTATCGCTAGACCACAGGGCTGACAGAGCTCGCTAAACTGCTAGAAAAAAAGTACACTGCAAGGCTATGGAGATAGAATAGAGCTGCTTGTACCACACAGCTAAGCTCTAATGCAGAGAGCATTTACCAAACAGTGGGTGAAAATTGATGAAGGGGAGATATTACCTATGGTTGGTGGATATAATCTGGAATGAAATTTCACTGAAACCATTGAGGAGGGATAAATCCACATCCAGTTTAATTCATTGCCTGAATTTTCCCTTTCATGATCAATAACTGGCATCTAGTAACAATAGTGAGTACTAAACTTGTAATTTCTCTCTTTCAGGTGTTGAGGATTCTGACCATTCTAGAAGCACGTCTTTCAACAATTCTGCAAGAATCAGCAGCCAGCAACATTGAGTATGCTGAATCACAAGAATGACTACTTACTCCAAGAAATCGTTGGAAGATGCGACTCGTCTTTCTAGCATACATCAGCTAGACAACAGCCGGTCCGGTGTTCATTATTCACTTTTCATAATAAGAGCCACTTTTGGAGATACTGTATTCGTTTGCAGTTAGGCAAATAACGATCTCTTCCCCTTGAAATTTAATTTGAAAGATGAAGAATAATCAGCACATGATGTGTGCCTTGCCTGGGGGTTGAATTTCATTCTGGGTAAACCAATTACAATCCAAGAAGCTACATTTCAAGAGTAGTGAAATCTCTGGCCAAAGACATATAAGAGGCTTAAAGCCAATTAAAAATTCGTGGTCATCTTTCTAGTGCTTTGTGCTTGAAAAATGTGTAACTGATGAAAGCTCGTATCCATAACAATGCCTAAGAAATCAGTGACTTAATTACTTTATTATGCAGATTATTTCATGATAATTGGTTTACTAGAAATTGACAATTTTCCTTATTTGTCAAAAATGCTGAGTCACCCGCTTAATGAATAAGGTATCTTTCTTTAACCACTCAACATCCTACAATCCCATTTTTATTTGTAACTCATTTAATGCTGTTTGTATCATCAGTCCATAGACTGGTTTGATGCAAGTTTATCAATCTCTTATCTCCTGGTCAAATTTTGACAAATATTCTCCTCTCATATACACAATTTAGTATATCTTCATCTGTGATCCAATCCACCACTCTGGCCATCAGCATTCTTCTGTAACCCCACCTTTTTTTCTTTTTAATTGTTAGGTTCTTCAGTATGCCGAAACTAATTTTTAGTAATAAATTTATAAATTTCTTGATGTGGAACAGGGAAGTTCGTAAGAAATGTTAGGAGATAATGTACAAGATGTACTGTAGCCCTGTATTAACATATGCATAAGTGACTTGGACTTGACAGCAAGAAATGAGAGTAAAATTCAGGCCAGTGAGATGAAGTTCCTGAGGAGTATGGTAGGAAAGACTGAGAGACAGAGTAAGAAATGTTAAGGTCAGAAAGGAAATAGGGGTAGAAAAACTGAGTGATAGGATGGGGAAGATTAGATTGAGACGGTTTGGACACGTTATGAGGATGGAAGAGGGAGGGAGGGATACCAAAACAAGTGTTGGAGGTCAAGATAAAAGGAAAGAGGGCAAAAGGGAGACCTAGAGCAAGACCCGACGGACTCTTGTCAAGAACAGTATAAGAAAAAGAAGACTGGACTGGAATACAATTACCGAAGTGGAGTGGTGGAAGGAGAGGCAACAATGGAGAAGTGCCATCAACACCCCGACCTGGCAGGAGTTGGACAAGGGGAAATGAAAATGGTGGTGGTGGTGATGATGATGATGAAGAAGGTGAAATTTATAAACTACCTCAAAAAGAAAAACATATGGTAACAGTATTATACTTTAAAAAGAAACAACTAAATTAAATATCATACTGTTACTGATACCTACACTACCCTACCAAGAGAGAATCTGGAAAAGGGAATGGATGAAGAAGAGAAGACTGTTACCACATGCTTGCTTTCTTTCTTTTTTTTTTTTTTTTTTTTTTTCAGGTAGTTCATAAATTTATTCCTCAAATTAGTTTCAGCAGACTGAAGAACCGAACAATTAAAAATTAACCGAGTCAAAAAAAATTGCTTCAGGTATTACAACAAAAAAAGTAACACCACATTTCAAAAACATCTATCTATCTATCTTTCTTCTCTACTTATTGCCCATGGTCCACTTTCATACAGTGCCACATTTCACACAAAAACATTTTAAATGCATATCTATTGTATGTTAGATGTGAGCATTTTCTTATGTTAGGAAAGGCCTTTCTCCCTTGAGCTAGTCTGTTTTTTTATGTCGTACTCACATTTGCCATCATTAGTTGTGCTGCTACTCAAGTAACAATATTCATATACCTCCTGTAAGACTTCATTTCTTAATTGAAAACTTCCTGCATAACCCGACTTAATTCAGTAGTAACTTTGCATAATACTGTTAGGATAATCAGTCCGTAGACTGGTTTGATGCAAGTTCATCAATCTATCTCTTCTTCTGGATAAATTTTGCCAAATTGTTCTCTTCCCATCGAGTCAATTCAGTATCTCTTCATCTGCCACCCAATCGAGCCATCTGACCATGCTGTTTTAGATTTATTTATTTTCATCTTGTACTCATTTTCCAAGACCGTGTCCTTACCATTCAGCAGAGTTCCCAGACCTTCTGTAGACTCAGATAAAATACTATCAGCAGCAAATATCACGGCTTTGGTATCCACTACTTGACTTGTGATTCCTTTCCTGAATTCCACTTTTATTTTCCTCTACTTCTACATACTGTATGTACTGCCCGGCTCCATGACAGAATGGTCAGCATCTGGACCTCCAGTCCTTGGGAACCTGGGTTAGATTCCTGGACAGTTAGAGGTATTTAAATCTTAATTAATTCCTCTGGCTCAGGGACTGGGTATTTGTGTTATTCAGAACATCTGTGCAACTAGACAAAACTCCATCCTCCACCACATTAACATACAGCTTGCCATTCACAATAATGCCACCCAACCTCATCAGAGCGTCTGCCAAAGAAGCGTACACAGTTAGTGTCTACAATTAAACTGATTGTGTTCAGCGCGGTCTATAATGGTCGTAGGAGTCTGAAATTTTATGGACATGCTACCTAAGCAATGCACTCGCGAATTATGCCACAAAAATGATTAGTTCCAAGTCTTGCCACCAGGCAAAAATATCATCAATGATCTGCATTTAGGACGGTTGCCCAGGTGGCAGATTCCCTACCGATTGTTTACCTCATATGTACATTTATAATTGTTTACCTAGCTTTTTCTTAAATATTTTCAACAAACATGGAAATTTATTGAACATTTCCCTTGATAATTTATTCCAATCCCTTACTCCTCATCCTATAAATGAATAATTAATTCCCTTGGCTCGGGGACTGGGTATCTGTCCTCTTGAATTCCAAATTCATCTTCATATTATAATCTTTCCTACTTTTAAAAGCCACCACATGTCGAGAATCTTGTTTCCATACTCCTAAGTCTTCCCAGCCCACAATTTGCAACATTTTAGTAACACTACTCCTTTGTCGGAAATCACCCAGAACAAATCATGCTGCTTTCCTTTGAATTTTTTCTAGTTCTCGTATCAAGTCCTGGTGAGGGTCCCATACACTGGAGCCATACTCTAACTGCGGTCTAACCACAGACTTACTACAACGCTAAATACTCCCATAACCATATGAAGAGATCTAATCTTTCTTAACTACCTTGTTAATATGATTACCCCAATGAAGATCATTCCTTATATTAACACCTAGGTACTTGCATTGTTCCCCATGAGATACTATCACCCCATCAACACAATACTTAAAACTGAAAGGACTTTTCCCCATGGTGAAACTTACATCCTGACTTTTCATCCCGTTTACATTCATACCATTATCTCCTGTCTATCTCACTACATTGTTTAAGTACCCCTGCAGTCGCTCACAATTCTGCAACTCATTTACTATACTATACAGTATAACATCATCCACAGATATCTTTATCAATGATTCCAGATCTTTACTTATATCATTTATATATACAGTAGAACCTCAATTATACGTTCCTGGAAGCTACGTTTTCCCGTATTATCCGTTCAAATTACGTGGTCCCGTGAGCATCCCAATTAAATCACGTCGTAAAAATCCTGCATTATCCGTCGTAAAAATCCTGCATTATCCGTTCCTCGAAGAAACGATTTCCCGTATCAACCGTTCAGAAATTTCAGTCCCATCAACGCTAAATCCTCGATCACACATTTTTAAAGAAAGTGTATCTCACAAAAGGACGGCAACGCATACTTGCGGATCTTCGTGTTAACGTCCAGTCATTGCGGTAATCCGAGGAAGCGGAAAAGCGATCGGTGGTGAACTTGCATAAGGGACCGTCTTAGCATTGCATTCGGGTGGTATGAAGTCAAATAAATATTAACGTTTATTTATTCCACCTGTTCAATACATAAAAAAAGATAATGAATTAAACAAAATTATAGGGACATGTTTCGCCCTTTAATTATGGGCATCTTCGAGTGGTATTGTTTAGAGAATCGAAATCAGAAAGCAGAGAGTGTCCACAACAATTGGAAGGAGACAGAGCGCATTTCGACAGCTCTACTTGAAGACGGAACGAGTTTCATCAAATGTTCATACTTGCAAAGCATCTACATTATGTCCAGGGTTAGAGGTTTAATTTTTTGTTTTTTCCTCCGAGTGTATCGCCGAACAGGTTTTCGGCACTTCCCTCAGGGCACTGTATAGTCACCGAGCTTTCAGGCAGGAATCTAAACTGCTCCTTCTTAAGTAACGCAAATTTAGTATTTTAATATTATCTCATACTATTACGTTATCAAGACCAGAACAGATGTTGCACCTTCTTACGTACATAAAGCCATGGGAGGTTTTGGGATTGCCTATTACTGTTTTGGTCCTAATGTAAGACTAGGAATTTCACGTTATTGTGTTAAATTGTTAAAACTACAGTCGTTTTATTTGCGCACGTTACATGTAAAAACCTTTGCATCATTTCGCACTCGTACCGACTTCGATAGCGAGTGCGTTTTCCAGCTGAGGTCAAGGTCGCGAATAACCGCAAATTTGGAAGTTTTGATGATATTTTTTCTCTTTCCAATTTAATCGTTATTAGTGACGGACATAACTGAATATAATGCATTCGAAAACTTGAGAATCTATATTTACATTCAAAACAGTATTCTCGAGTTCAACATAACCTTTAAAAGTCGATGTACGCCGTAGGCCTAATTTGCGCGGTACAAGATTTCCACAAACTAACTACAAACAGTATACCGGTGACCAAATTACAATGGAAGATTTAAAGAAAAAGGGATTTCGCATCATGTTGGGCGCTTTGGTATCCAATATGCTTTATTTTATTAGATTAGGGAATTGAAAAATACTTGTGGTCGATTGTTTGGCTTGATGTTATTAGGTTTTTCGAACAGTTTGACCGATCAAAGTTACTGAACTGAAATAAGTTTTCAGAGGAAACCGACGAAGTTTCCCCGGTAAAACTGAATGTAAAGTTTCGAGACCTTTAAGTCGCGTACCAGTAATTAATGTTTGAAGCCGGCCCCGCTGTCGAACTTGCCTGCCTCTCACCCGGAGGACCCAGGTTCGATTCCCGGCCAGGTCAGGCATTTTCACCTGGATATGATGACTGGTTCCAGGTTCACTCATTCTACGATTACCTTTAATTGAGGCGCTATTTAATGGTGAGATGGCAACCCGGTCTAGAGAGCCAGGTATAACAGCCGAGAGGATTCATCACACTAACCATGCGTCCTCATAATCTGCAGGCGTTTAGACCGAGCAGCGGTCGCTTGGTAGGCGGAAGGCCCATTGGGGCTGTAGTTTGGTTTGGTTTAGGGGCGTTTGTAAGATTTTAAATATACATATTTCTTTTTTTGTAATGTTTAGCCAAATTGTTCATGGTTCATTCATTCCCAGATTTCCCGTATTCCCACATTGTATGTTTTTTTCGGTCGTCCCTCCAAAAACGTAGAATCGAGGTTCCACTGTATAACAAAACATAAAGATCCAATAATACTGCCCTGTGGGATCCGCCCTCTTAATCATTACAGGATCAGATAATGCTTCACATTCTCTTAATTCTCCAAGTTCTGTTTTCTAGAAAGGTAGCCACCCATTTAACCACTCTTTTGTCTATTGTCGCAGCCACCAAATTAGGCGGGTCAGAGAAATTACGCTGTTGCCAAGGTTATGTAGCAACTGGCGAAGAAATGTCTAATTGAACACATCATTTCGGAGCGCGGGGCAAGTTGTTCTCTCTCAAGCTCCTGATGTTACTTCATACAAAGTTTCAAAACAAATTATATACTACAAGGTTCAGAAAAGACTGCTGATTTCAGTGGTATGACTATTTTCCATATAAACCACTTTAAATAATTATTAAAAATAAAATCTTGAACAAGTAAATTTAAGTCCGTAGAATCATGTCAGTAAGCGGCCAAGTTTTTATTTCTTCAGCCAATAAAATTGTGTCTGTGGGGGAAAATGTAAAAAATTGCCTGACTTATATTTTTTATCTGAAACATACAGGCTGCAGGACGCCGTAAATACTTTCGAATTACATATTCATCTGTATCAGTTTTCCTGGAAAACTGTCCGGAAAGCAATCATGTAAATGTCGCTAGCTGAGAGTTCGGGGGGCGCGCGTCAGCTCAGGCTGCAGGACGCCGCAAATACTTTCGGATTACATATTCATCTGTATCAGTTTTATTGCATTATAACATTAAATATTTGAATACTGTACATTGTACTGAGTAATACAGAAAAAGAACTACTTTAATGAATAGGTTTACAATAATTTACAATGAATTAAGAATCGGTTTCTACTTTCAAGGCAGTCTAATATTTCTTAGTCACTGTCATTACTCATCTCACTATCTGTCGAGTCGTCATTTACACTGATGATGAATTGGCTCCATTCTTTCGTCCCTTACTATTTCCTTGGCCTAATCGTCTGTTTGAAGATTTTCCGTGCGATTGAAGCACTTTTACTAATCTGTAGCAATCACACAGTCGATGGCTTCTGATGTGATATTTTGAATGTCTTGTTACTCTCTGCCACTTCTCTCTTGACTTGAGCCCAAATCAATTCACTTTCACTATCCATCTTTAACTGCACTTACGGTGCGAGCTCAACAGCTGCATGACAGGGAATGACTCGGGTAAGGTGGCCTGAAGTGGATGGGCTTCAGCAAGAGAGCACTGCACGATCAGTGTTGGCAATCCGTGCTCAGAGGTAAGCAACTATCGACCATCTGTCGCTTCGCCGTTCCCATATCTGACGACAGCGCAGTTTTCTTCACCCACCTAATTTGGTGGCTGCGACACTAGTCCAATTGCTCTCATTTTTATCAATAATGTCCTGTGATCTACCCTATCAAGAGCCTTGGATAGGTCAGTAGCGATACAGTCCATCTGACCTCCTGAATCTAAAATATCTGCTATATCTTACTTAAATCCTACAAGTTGAGCTTCAGTGGAATAACCTTTCCTAAACTCGAACTGCCTTCTATCAAACCAGTTGGTAATTTCGCAAACATGTCTAATATAATCAGAAAGAATGATGCTGTAATCAGTGGTATGGTTGCAGAAAAAGACAGGAAAGATCAAACGCATGATAACAGTGATTCTGGATGTTTATTAGGATTTATGGTTACAAACACTGTTCGATATGACCTCCCAACTCAGTAACACAGCACAGTTGACAATTGCCTGCAGCAAATTGGGTGAAATCAGAGCGACATATCGTTGTATGCCAGCCTTTAGATCAGGCAGAGACCGGATATGTCCCTGATAGACATGATCCTTCAAATAACCCCACAACCAGAAGTCACATGGATTTAAGTCGGGGGGGATATTGAAGATCACACATCTGGAAAATGCCCAGAGATGACGCAGTCGTTACCAAAGGTTTCTCGTGGCAAATCTTTCACCTCGTGACCGACGTGGTGTTTCCACACCTCGCATGAAAATAACTGTGTAGTCACAGTTTTGTTCTTGCGAAGCTGGAATCATGTGTTTCACAAGGAGGTCCCCGACTGAATACCTAACAGGCTCATGAAGGGTCATCAAAAAAAAATTGGCGAAGAATGCTGATAATGTTATTGGCTGTATGATCATCTAACTACTTTCTTACGGTTTTCAGAGACGCTGAGGTGTCTGAATTTAGTCCCACGGGAGTTCTTTTACATGCCAGTAAATCTACCAAAATGAGGCTGAAGTATTTGAGCACCTTCAGATACCACCAGACCGAGCCACGATCAAACCTGCCAGGTTGGGGTCAAAAAGCCAGCACCTCTACCGCCTGAGCCACTCAGCCCAGCAGACCAAGAATAAAGGAGCTTGTAAAACCACTTCAAATAGTCACATAAGCTAAAAGCAGTGGTTGTTCCTGCAACACAACGAAATTCCGCCGGAAGAACATTCTGACATCAGTTACGGAAAATTGCACATTCTGACTAATTGCAGCGCCATATTTTTGTCTGGTGGCAAGAGATGGAACTAATAATTTTTGTGGCATAATTCGCGAGTGCATTTCTTTGTTAAGATATCTACGAATTTTCAGACTCCCACGATCATTACAGCCCATGCTGTGTCACGCTAAACACCATCAGTTTAATTGTGGACACCCGGTCACTGAAAAGGAGCAGAGACATGCTCAAACCCTGCCTCATTCTTTTCTGGTTAGCTGATTCTTCTTTATAGTCCTCGATTCTTATCAGTGTAGGCTAAATTTTGTAGTGATTGTAGAAAACTCTCCCTCCTTCATAGTACTTGATCCCAGTTACCTTTACAATCTCTTTTTACCCCATCTCAAACCTTGAGTTCTCTTTCTGTTTATTCTGATGGAAGCCCTAAAGTTTACTATCAATATTTATCATCTAGACTAGACATTTGGTAACTTGCATGTATATCATCAAATTCATCTCATAAAAATTGGCATTTAATTCCATTTTACTGCTACTATATCCGATTATACGAAACACTATTAGATTACTCATTGGACAGAGTCTAACTTCATACTCTAGAGCATTAAATCACCCTTTACCAATGCACTGTTTGGAGTTGTGAGTTTGAAATATTGGTGCTGATGGACTATTTAGACCTTCATATTCCTGTGGAATTTTCCATACTACCTCGAGACAAATTTTTTAATATTCATTCATCCATTTAATACCGTATTTAATGGTATATCAGCTGCACCCCTAATTTTTGACCTAATATTGACATAAATTACTGTGCCGTTTAACCCATTCGCCTCACATTTAAATACCATAGGAGTTCACTAAAAAATCACATTTAAATACCACTCTACGGCCGTCATCATCACACTATTATTTAGAAAATCATACAAAAGCAACCAGTCAATATTCCTTTCTGAAAATTTGCATGCATGATAACGAAGTAATAAACTTACCAATGCCGCTATTTTAGTACGTCTGCTGGGTGTGGTAACACAGCACGGCTGACAATTGCCTGCAGCAAATTGGGTGAAATCAGAGCTACATATCGTTGTATGTCAGCCTTTAGATCAGGCAGAGACATTTATTGCATTGCCAGCAACTTTCGCTTCTTTTACCCTGGCTGTAGCACACAACACACCTTCTTGTGACTTTTGATTTCTTCTCTGTAGGGGGAATATGCATGGGAAAGTGGGCCCGTGATTTAGCTTGTAATCTGGTTGGTGTGGTGGCTCGCTGAAGGTCGACCTCGAACCGAGTACTCCGGCAACTGAACAGTCTGTAGTAGCTGCTGTGCAATGCTAGTTCGGAAGTCCGTGTAGCTCGTCTTTCTGTTAGCAGCGATCTTGTGATACACAATGAAGGAATTGAAAATACACATATCTAGGAGGTAAAAGAATATTTTCCTATACCCTTTCACTGTGCGTCGCATGACGGGAAACGGAACTGTAACCTGATCCTGAAGGTCAACACCACCCATCCCTTTCTGATATTTAAGGCCACACTTGGGCTTTATCACTTCTTCCCTCGGGGTTTGTCCTCTCTTTCGTCTGAGTTTGCCTGTCCCTGTCATGTCAGCTGATTTGTGTTTAGTGGTGAGAAAGCAAACATCCTTGTTATCTTTCCACTTCACACACAACATACTGTTGGCAGCCCTCGTCTCATACTCTCCACGTTTTAGTTTCGTCTTACTGATATTGCGAGGCATGTCTTTTCGTTTCTGTCTAACAGTTCCAATTACATTCATCTGCTTGTCGTGTAGCCTTTTGAATAAATCTGGGGAAGAATACCAGTTATCTATAAACAATATATGTCCTCGGCCTAATAAGGATTCACACATGTTGAGCACAACGTTTGTACTTGCTGGCAGACTTGGATCCGTTACATCATCACCTACATAAATTCTGAAAGACAGACAGTAACCAGAACTTGATTCACAAATTTTGTAAATTTTTATTCCAAACCTAGAACGTTTAGACCTATTACACTGGACATATGAAAGGCGGCCTCTGAACTTCATTAGACCTTCATCTAGAGCAATGTCTTGTGAAGGTAAATATAATTCTGAAAATTTGGAGCAGAAATGTTGTATTATAGGCCTAATCTTTCTTAATTTGTCACTACTATCGACTTGTTCATCGTCAACAAAATGTAAAAATTGTGAAATTATAATAAATCTTCCCCTGCTCATGGTTTCATGAAAAATAGGATTGTTTATACACCTGTTTTTACTCCAGTATAACTGTATTCTTGACTTTTGCACTTGTGACATCAGTATAACTAACGCAAAATATGCCCTAATTTCGTCGGGTGTAGTCTCAAACCATTTGTCATCGTCTCAACTTTTTTCTGTCAGGATTGCTCAACTGTTTTGCTGCATATGAATCTATCTCGACAGATATTTTGTCAAACAAAGGGTTCATGTATTCACAAAAAACTGAGAGTTCAGATAGTGGCTGCATTTCAAACTTTTTCAATAAGTTTTCACTAACCCCTGTATTCACTAAACTTATGTATAACAGGTTTATTGTCACTTTTTGTCCAGCTCCAGTCAGTCAAGTTAGTCTGTGCCGAGGTACGAGCTCGTTTAGAAAGAATCGGCACACCGTCATTATTTCCATCACTTTCCGTGTCATCAGAACTATTATACGCATCGCTAGTACTCGAACTAAGTACTGCAGGGTCTATTTCGTCGTCACAAACATCACTGCCTTCAGTATCACTCTCTAAAACACTATTAGCTTCTGTATTCCTTCTTCATCAACACCAGCACATCTGCTTGACGCCATGATGGCAATTAATACCAATATAAATGGTCCATTATTGGACATTATAAATTTTCCAGCTAACTCATTCCTGGTTGCCAGCGTTTCGCCCTCGTGTGCTAGGGTGGGCTCATCAGTTGGTACCTAGCACACCTACCAATACGCTGGCTAGTGCATACCGTGGAGGCCACTGCGTAGGCTAACTGGAGCCACCGGCAGTGCCAATGCACTAAGAGACTTTGTCTCAATATCAAAAATTGATGCCTGCTTGGCCATCAAATGATATAGATGTTGATTCCCATAGGAAATCTGAAATACTTGTCCTGAATGAGCAAATTTATTTAAATTAAATTAAATGAGTTAGCTGGAAAATTTATAATGTCCAATAATGGACCATTTATATTGGTATTATAAATTTGCTCATTCAGGACAAGTATTTCAGATTTCCTATGGGAATCAACATCTATATCATTTGATGGCCAAGCAGGCATCAATTTTTGATAATGAGACAAAGTCTCTTAGTGCATTGGCACTGCCGGTGGCTCCAGTTAGCCTACGCAGTGGCCTCCACGGTATGCACTAGCCAGCGTATTGGTAGGTGTGCTAGGTACCAACCGATGAGCCCACCCTAGCACACGAGGGCGAAACGCTGGCAACCAGGAATGAGTTAGCTGGAAAATTTATAATGTCCAATAATGGACCATTTATATTGGTATTATAAATTTGCTCATTCAGGACAAGTATTTCAGATTTCCTATGGGAATCAACATCTATATCATCATGATGGCAATTGACGAGCGAAATTATATGAAAAAAGATTCTCTTATCTCTTGTTCCAGAAGTGTGCGATAACGTGATGAAAGTTACTATAATCTATCAGCTTCATTGTCCGTATTGATGAATTAAGAATGCAAGTATGAAGAATGAGATTTCCACCTAATCAATACTTTATTACAAAATATTTAAAGTTATCTACATTGAAACAGTACCGGTTTCGACCTGTAAAAAGGTCATCATCAGCTGTTGGTGAACCTTAGCAATAGTACGTAAAACATTACTAAAACTAATTTAACAAGAATGCCTTATTCTAATATAATATTACTTAAGATATATACATATGGTACAATATGGGGCTTAGACTCATTGGAGTTCCATTCAAAAATCTGTGCTGTTGCCAACATTATGTCAAACAATATACATATATACATATGGTGCAATAAAGGGCTTTGGCTTGCTGGAGTCCCTTGAATGCCACACACTCCAAAAATTGTATAACAGAGGTTGAAAATACAGTTCCTATAGAATAGAGGATCACTGAGGTTTCAGTGTTAAGTTGAAACGTCTTTGCGGCATGTCGGCACTGAGATCAACCGTTGTGAATACACAATCAAGGTGCTTTGTTGGGCCGCAATTTTGCGGGGAGCGTAATCGACTGAGGTTCTGTAGCTTGTTCATTCTTATTGTATGATGTTGCTGATAAATACTAATTTCCAGGTTCCTTGTTGAGGCATGTCATGCTATGGATGAAGTTTTGAAATTAAAGAAAGGTTGATAGAGTCCCCTCTTCACACTTGCATTTGTGCTCAGGTAAATTCAAAATGTGTGGGCTGGATATGTCTTCAAGTGTAGCCGGGAGTGTGCTGCAAGTGCTACACTTGAAGACATATCCAGCCCACACATTTTGAATTTACCTGAGCACAAATGCAAGTGTGAAGAGGGGATTCTATCAACCTTTCTTTAATTTCAAAACTTCATACATAGCATGACATACCTCAACAAGGAACCTGGAAATTAGTATTTATCAGCAACATCATACAATAAGAATGAACAAGCTACAGAACCTCAATCGATTACCCTCCCCGCAAAATTGCGGCCCAACAAAGCACCTTGATTGTGTATTCACAACGGTTGATCTCAGTGCCGACATGCCGCAAAGACGTTTCAACTTAACACTGAAACCTCAGTGATCCTCTATTCTATAGGAACTGTATTTTCAACCTCTGTTATACAATTTTTGGAGTGTGTGGCATTCAAGGGACTCCAGCAAGCCAAAGCCCTTTATTGCACCATATGTATATATGTATATATGTATATTGTTTGACATAATGTTGGCAACAGCACAGATTTTTGAATGGAACTCCAATGAGTCTAAGCCCCATATTGTACCATATGTATATATCTTAAGTAATATTATATTAGAATAAGGCATTCTTGTTAAATTAGTTTTAGTAATGTTTTACGTACTATCGCTATTAAGCAGGTTCACCAACAGCTGATGATGACCTATTTACAGGTCGAAACCGGTACTGTTTCAATGTAGATAACTTTAAACATTTTGTAATAAAGTACTGATTAGGTGGAAATCTCATTCTTCATACTTGCAACCTGGTGAAAGGGAAAAAACCGAAGCCACATGTGCAAACTTCAGCTCAGAATGCATACAAGTGGCATCTGTGGGTTAGTAACTGAACTACATGGATTGATGTAGAGCTGTGCATCGCCGCGAGCAGAGCTCGTCATTTGATTCACATGCCACGAATAACTATGACGAGCTAGGGTCGTCAAATGATGCGAATGGGTTAAGAGCCTCACATCCTATTCGTGAGTTTGTCACAAGAGTGCACGTCTGCATTAACGAACGGAAAAGGCTACTGCCGCGCACAGCCTGAACTCAACCACTGTTAGTAAATACTTGCCGTTGGGTTAACAGTTACACAGCTTCATTTGCTAAAAGTGGTGAAATTTATGGGGAAAAAATGACAACAGAGCAACAGGCCACGAGTTTTCTGTTCACGAAAAACAAGTGAGGAATTGGAAGTGGCATTTCATGGCCCAAAACGGGGCAAAGTCCCGGGTACTGAGGAAGCATTGCTGGAACGGGTAAAAGATATGCGGAACAGCAGTTGCAGCGTTTCTCACAATATGTTACATCTAAAAGCACAGGAAATTGTGCAATCCCCCAATATTCCAGGAAACTTATTCAGGGCAAGTCACAGGTGGGTTACTCGGGTTATGTGGCGTAATAACCTGTCATTGTGGCAGGGAAACATCTTTTGTGCCAAAAGCTGTCTAAAAACTGCTATAAAGATTGAGTCTCACTGGCATGTGATCAGGTTGATGCAGCAGAACTCTTTATCTCCTCTCGTAGACTGGCCATAATGACCAAACCCTTGTGTATTTTAACATGCCAAGGAACACTACTGTTTCTGAGAAAGAAGCAGCAAGTGTTCTAATTAAAATTACGGTCAACGAAAAGTTACACTGCACAGTGAGATTGGCCATTGCTGCAAGTGGAAGGCCCACAGTGTTGGGTGGTCAAAATAAGTTGTCCTTTGAGCATTTACCCTGAGTAACGTAAGTTTCGACTTATTATTTCGGCATGTAGTAGCCTTCAGTTATTATTGCCTTAAAGGCACATGGTAACTGTTTCAAGTAATTGTACTGATCACAACGGGCTGGATATTATGAAATTACAATTAATATTTCTACAGCACGTGATTTAAAAAGCAACAGCATCAAGTCTGCTGTACATAACGATAGACCATTAAATGCCACTACGGCCTTTATTGAAATCACTGCTCAGTTTAACTATGATTTAGTGCGATATTTACCAGGCTTAATCTGACGGTGGAGGAATTGGTTTTGGCCTATTATAATGTACTAATCAAAAGCCATATTGGCAAGTGTGGCACCTTTTGTTCTTGTATAAATACCTCTTTAATAATACAGGGTTTCCGTAAAAGAACTCCGGGGTTTTAAAAATTCATATCTTAATAACTGTAGAAGATAGCAAAATGTAGTTAATTTCTCTGAAACGAGTAGCTCATCAAGTTTTACTCATACCAATTGGGAATGTTTTCATCAACAGTTGGCAGCGCTGCGGAGCGTTGACCTTGAAACAACGTAGTGGCAGTCAGTGCTGTCTGGATTGCCGCGCTATGGCGACGCCGCAACAAAAGGCTCAATGTGTTATTTGGCTAATAGAAACTCATTTTTTTGTTACGGTACAAAGAAACTTTCGACGTAATTATGGTGTTGACCCGCCTACGGATAAAACCATTCACCAATGGTTAAGTGCTTTCAAACAAACAGGAAGTGTTTTAAAAACAAAAGTCGCCGAGTAGGCCGCGTGTGTCACGAGAATGTGGACAGAATCCGAGCTTCATGCCTTCGAAGCCCTAAGAAATCACTAACAAGACGCAGTCTGGAGTTGGGGTTACCAAGATCAACAGTTCATAAAAGACTTCGTTTAACTGCTTACAAACTTCAACTGTTTCACCACATTAAACCGACAGACAAGATTAAGAGATTTGACTTTTCTGTTTCTATGCTACACGAAATTGATGAAAATAACGTTTTTTTAAAAATGTTATTTTTAGTGATGAAGCAACTTTTCCTGTGAATGGGTCTGTAAACAGACATAATTGCAGAATTTGGGGATCAGAGCCGCACCATGAGATCGTAGAGTATGAACGTGACACGACAAAAGTGAATGTTTGGTGTGGTCTTATGCATGATAGAGTAATAGGTCCCTTCATTTTTGTTGACAGAAATATCAATGGTGATGTCTATTGTGACATGTTAGAGGACTATGTTTTTCCTGAGATGACATTGAGGCGGAGAAGGGTTTAGTCTACTTCCAACAAGATGGGGCACCGCCACACTTCAGTTTGCGTGTGCGGGAGGCACTTGACGCTCGTCTCAGCAACAGACGGATTGGAAGGGAAGGACCTATTCCGTGGCCTCCAAGGAGCCCTGATATCACTCCGTTGGACTTTTTCTTCTGGAAGCATATCAAGAATCTTGTGTATGCAGAGAAAATTTGTGATGTTGGTCATCTCAGGGAACGAATTATCAATTGTGTGGCAACCGTCCCCCAGACATGCTGGCCAGGACATGGGAAGAAGTGGAATACCGTTACAATGTGTGCCGTGCCACTAACGGGGCTCATAGTGAACTTTCTTAAATTGTTACCAAAAAAAAACTTGAAAATGCAACCTTTCCAACCATGTATTAAACGTTAATATAAGTTTCTTACTTCATTACAATATTTTGCCTCAAAACCCTGGAGTTCTTTTATGGAAACCCTGTAGTTTCAATGGCTACAATATGTCCTCAGGACTTTTAAAAATGCTATCTGAAAATATTCCTTATAATAGCCACACCCCCTATTTTTGGACCTTATGTCTTGAATTCTAGTCATCTCTGCTGTCATATTCTATTTGAATATTTTGTAAAAAGCTAGGCCTCGGTTACATGTAGTTTCAGACATGTGATGACAAAATACCAGTATAACAAAATCTATCAATATTATTTTCTTCTTCTTTCCGATGAGGCCTGCTAAGGACCCCGTGCAAATTTCAATTCAGTTCTTCATACTGTGTTTTCTCTTCCGCTACTTCCAATATTCTTTAATCCTTTCACTATGCTGTTTCCTCCTATCCCCGGACCACTTCGCACCAGGCTTCTTGTTCAATCTCCCTTGGAATTCTTCCATACTTACTACCCTCTTTCTAAAAATTTCTGTCCATAGTTTCTTATTCTCTTAAATTATTTCTTTCTAAATCTTTCCTTACTTCTTGAATCCAGCTAGTTGTTGCCTTTTTGTCCCAAAGGTATTTGAAAATCCTTTTTGTTAATCTGGAATCATACATTCTGTAAATATGTCCAAAAAATTGCAATCTCCTTTTTCTTATGGTTTCTGTTATGTTTCTATGTTCATGTATATTTCATCATTAGATCTTAATTTCCATACTTCTGTTGTTTTTCACAGGGCCTAAGATTTTTCTCATGATTCTCATTTCTAGTACTTCAAGTTTATCTAATCTATAGTTTAGTACCAGGCATTCACTTGCATATAAGCATTCCAGTTTCACCACTGTAGTGTAGTGCCTTATTTTAAGATTTTTAGATAGACACTTTTTGTTATAAAAATTCTTTGTGATACCATAAGCTCTTTCCATCTTTCTTCTACTGCAGATTTGTCTAAACAATTTTCTTGAATTATTTCTCTCAGATATTTGAATTTTGTTACTTTCTACTGGACCAATATCTGTTGCCAAAAATTTTGGAGCATTCCTGATGTTTGTAATAAATTTTGTTTTTCTTCTACGGAAGTTCTCAAACCTATCTGATGTTTATCGTTCTCAAACCTGTCTTGTTGGCTATTTCTTCCAAGAGATTGATTTGAGTTGTTGCACTTGTTAGGTTTTCTGACATTGTGAAATTTTGTTAAACCGAAAATTGATTAAATTTGCTTAGAAACTGTTTCCTATAATAAGGAATAACAATTACTGTACCAGGGTTAAGTTATATGGTATAGGTATCCATATTATAGTGCAATTTCAATAAGAATCAGTCACATGATGTTAATTATTCGTATTTGATAACTGAATATTATTCTTACAACAGTTTTCATACTCATGCCCTTTTTAATAACTAAAACTAAAGTTCTACATGGCAGAAAGTCTGATAGCCATCTTGTCAGATAGATTTCTCAAAATATTACGAGATAGAGTTCTCAAGTCAGTAACTAAAAATGTTAGCCGAGATGAAATGGCATATAGCTTTTCGTGCCAGGAGTGTCCGAGGACATGTTCAACTCACCAGGTGCAGGTCTTTTGATTTGCCTCCCGTAGGCTACCTGCACGTCATGATGATGGAAAGATGATCAAGATGACACATACACCCAGCCTCCATGCCAGCGAAATTAACTAATGATGGTTAAAATTCCCGACCTTGTGATTCTAACCCGGAACCCCTGTTACAAAGGCAGTATGCTAACCATTTAGCCATGGAGCCGGAGAGCCGAGATTAAACATATACATTATTTTAAGTGATTTTAATAGTTTGTAGTAAAATAGTTCCAAGTTTCTTCTGTGTCAATTGTTGGATTATTCTTTCCAGAACATTCCTAGAGTATTTCACAGCTTTCAAGCACACAGTCTGGCACATCTTTCTTGCTCATGACAAAGCATTGAAGCTTTCGTGTCCTATTCACTGCATCTATGAAAGTAATTGTCAACCTCCAAAGTGATTTTAAGTACATTTTAACTGCTTATTAGTTCTAATTTTGCTTAAATGACATTTTCATTTCGTAGCAGGATGAATTACAATCATATGTTTAACTGAACATTCTGTTAATTTGGATTTCTTTAAACTGAACATTTTAGCACATATAGATATATAAATTTGTATGTTTGGCCTTCAACTTTTTTTAAAATCTATTATTATACAAGTTGTTTTACATTGCACCGACACAGATACGGCTTATGGCGATGATTTGACAGGAAAGGACTGTGACGTTAATTAAGGTACAGCCCCAGCATTTGCTAACTATGGAAAACCATCTTAAGGGCTGCCGACAGTGGGGTTCGAACCCACTGTCTCCCGAATACTGGATACTCACCTCACTTAACTGACTGCAGCTATCGAGCTCGGTGGCCTTACCATCATCTTTTTCTTCAGCTTTTGTCCCTCCTGGTGGCAGGGTCGCCTATATAGATTTGTTGTCTCTATCAAGTCCTGTCAAGGTGGAGACTGACATTCTTCAGATCTTTGTGAAGAGTATCAGTCCATTGCTGCTTTGATTGTGGTCTCCTAACAACTTCTAACGCATGACCTGTCCTTGCAATAGTATCAGCTTCTGTCTTTAGTACATGTCCAAACCATCGTAGACAGGTCTTGTGCATTTTATCTTGAATTGGTACAATGCCAAATCTCTCCCTGATGTTTTTGTTGGAGATGCAATCTAGTTTAGTGACACCATAGGGATATGTCTCCCAGTTGAAAACCACTGCAAATCAGCCACCTGAGTATTGTTGGGTAAACCATAGCGATTTGAGATAGGAAATTCCTGCCCCTCGGCCCTAAAAACCTAGGAAGATGCTGGCAGTATTTCTAAAATACTATAAGCCAATCATAAAATCGCTCAGCCACAATCTGAGGGAATGGTGTATTTTCAGCGTTCATAATAGCGGCATTTCCCTGCATACCTGACCTCCCTTGGAACTGTTTCATAATAAATTCCATACTATTATAAAACTATAGTATACCATCATAAAACATGTAAAACAGAGTTTCAGTAGTGATGAAGTGAATGCTTTGGTATTGTCAGATGATGTGGTGATTTAGGGAAAGGGAGAAAAAGAAGTACAAAGGAGACTGGGCATTTGGAATGAAAATCTGAAGGAGTTTGGAATGGTATTCGTAAAAAGAAAACTGTAGTCATGCACTGTGGAAAAGAAAAAAAGAGAAGCAAAGTGAACATAGACCGGTTAGAGAATGTAGAACAGTTTACATATCTGGGTAGCATTATTAATGGAAGTAATGAAATCAACCCTGAAATTAATAACAAACTAAGTAAAGGTACTACATTTTATCATCAAGTAAGAGAGCTTTTTATAGGATGACAAAGTGCCCAAGAGATCGAAATTAACATTATATAAGCAGTATTTCATAGTAATTGTAACATACGGACTAGAAACGCCGGTAACTAATAAGAGACAAGATAGTAAGATCCAAGCAGTAGCAATAATATCGGTCCATCGCTGCTTAAGAACATCGGTTAAAAAGACAAGAAAAGATAGAATTCAAAATATTAAAATCAGAGAGGAGCTAAATATAGAACTGTTAGTACAAAACATACAGAAAGCAAGACTAAGATGGTTCGGACATGTAAAAAGAATGAGAAAGGAATATGTAGCAAGAAGGGAATTGGAAAGAGAAGTTAAGGGAAAGAGACCAGTTGGAAGACTGAGAAGGTGATGGAGCAGCTCTTGAAGGACATTAGAGAAGCTGGATTGGATGTGGCGGAAGTAATGGAGAATGAAAAGTGGAAGGACGGAAAGGAGTGAAGGAGGCTTGTTAACCATACCCGGGTGACTGGAGTGGGACATTGATGATGATGATGATGATGACTATTATAGAAAACACTCAACAGTTCCAGACCGTGTTATTAGACGCAACCGATATATTTTTACAATTCATTGCCTTTGGAGGGCTTGCTTTGTAATATGGTTCCCATATCATTGTTGCAGTGGGCTGAATACTGTTTGAGAGTTATTATTGTTGAGATGTATCATTCTTGTGAGGGTATTCTTTTAAGAACAAGTGTCAATTAAATTTACTGGGAATAACAAGAGCAGATGTGTTTGATAGCCGTGTTATTAAAATCTCGTCTAAAACTGATCTTTAACTGAGTATGATATATTCTTCTGGTTTATGAAACATAATTGGTAAAACGTTATCTTGCACCTCGAAAGATTGCAGCGGTAAAAACCCTGGTTGGCCCCAGATTTATTCAATACGGGAAATTTCTCAAAGATCACGCGTATCGGAATCGTCTGTGAAGTAAATAAAGAAGAAAATTTAATTTGATGTGGAATCATTCCCTCAAAGAAAGAGCAAGTGTGGACGGAAATCAATGATGAATATTTACACTAAGGTCTGAAGACTGCTTAAGGCTAGTACACACCAAGCGACAAAGTTGCGGAACACGTGTATCACGACAAGTCCCAGGGATGTCCTGCAACATTTTTTCTGTGTCTGGGACTGTCGCGATACAAAAGTTGTATGTCGCTGGTCTCCCATTCGAAATGGGATACATGATACAAATGTTGTGCAACATAATGTAGTCTGGACGTGTCGCGAGACAAAGTCCTGGGACACGCCGATGCCAGTGTGCAGATAGCTGCCACGTGTTGGTGTTGTGTTTCATGTTCTGTTGTTTTGCGATGGAAACTAATCTAAAAATCATTGAAAATTTACACACCCTCCCTTGTCTTTGGGGTGTTATGTCTACCGATTATAAAAACAGAGACAGAAGGAGGGAAGCAAAGGAGTCTCTGGCTAAAAAGTTCACCATGTCCATTCAGGAGATGGAGAAAAGGATTCACAACATTAAAAGCACATAAAGCAATTTCTTGCGCCATTTTGCTCCGATTAAGTTGGTGTAACTGGCTCTATAGATGTGGACGCGGGACAATGTATCGCAACTGTCCCCATACAATGTCCCACGACTTTGTCGCTAGGTGTGTACTAGCCTTAAAAGAAGATATGCCAAAAGAACCAGTTTGCTTCTACGAAAAAGAGAAAAAAAAACCCACACTTGGACCCATAAATGGATTAATTTTTATGCTGAAAATTAAATATATCTTAGTATTTCCTGGAAGTTTTATAACAGGGGAAACCAATTTTAAACTTCTATCACTGATTTCAGAGAATAGTTTATATTTTCTTGCGTCTAGTTACATTTCGGAAAGGCTGTTCCCATGTAAATTTGTAGCGAGGAGGTAATCAATTCTTTACGTGCGCTTGAAATCCGCTTTCATTATACATATATGGTTAGGTTAGGTGACACTGTTTGAAGAATAAAACTGGAACATTTGCCACAGAGGCCTCTGGAGTGATACTACAATTTTTTTCAGAATTAAATTAAACATATGCTTTCATTTCGTATCGGATTTTGTAAAATAACAAATGAGCAAACCGGAGTATGGATTTCATGTGCGAAAACTGAAGTTTTGAATAAACTGATTGCTGTTTCATACCTATTTTGACATGCATGGAGGTTTTCTCGACTTTTACGGAGAATCTGATATAACGACAATCCGTTATAGCAAGTAAATTTTTTGCCATTATGAATTCTCACTATAACGGACTTTACTGTATGTGCTTCTTCATGGATAAACATTTGTTTCACACCATCATCACATTTAAGGGTTAACATAGTGGTATCCTTGGAAACATACACAAATGAGCTTGAAGACCTGCAGACTTGTCTCAAAGCCAATATTAACTGCTGCTATGATTGCAAAACATCTTGTATGGCCAAAGTAGCACAAACATCAATTCTGGAATTCTGGAAATTGGTGAGTATCATTTATATCTATTTGCTACGTAAATGTTTTTTCTGAGTTCAAGACCATTCCTAAAGCAAATGCTCATGGCTTTTTCCATTTTATTCCAGGTTTGATTTAGTGAAGTCAACATTTGAAATCTTGGCAAGTAAATGACAGTTTGTGCAAAGGAAAGATGAAAATGAAAAGCCTGACACAAGTAGAGACAGTGCCAGACTCAGCTAAGGAAACCATGGTTGCCAATGCATGCTTCAGAATTCAGTTCCTGGTCCCTCTTTCAGTCACCTTTTGCAAAAGGCAAGGGATACCATGGGTATATTTTATCACATCCACTCACAATGGGGATTAAACATGCTGTTAAGTCCTGAAGATGCTGTAAATTAAGCTGTTGCTTTGTGGGCAAACGGTCACAATATACATTACATTGCAGAAGTGTTGGTAACTCTACCTTCCACTATATCCAGAAACTTAAGGAGGTCAGGGAAACTGGATGCTATTTGAGCAGACCACAATCAGCCCAAGAAGAGCATATCAGCACGAGATGACCTCTTCTTACGGCTTAAAGTTCTCTGCAACCATCACACCACGGTTGTTGAAGTACGAAATTGACTCCACTGAGTTCAAGGGGTCGATGTTCATGAGAGAACTGTCCGAAGAAGACTGGAAGAAGCCAATCTTCAATCCAGAATACCGGCTAAAGGTCCAGAACATGCCAAACAGCATAGCGCAGCTTGACTGCATTCTTTCACAAGGGAAATCGCGGCTGGACAGTACAACAAAGTGCTGTTCACTGATGAATCGCGACCTGACCTGCTATCACGTGATGGCAGAGGAAAGGTCTGGAGAGAGGTATTCTCCTTGCACATACTCCCCTTAAGATGCCCTTTCAGGGTCATTCTCTGTTGGTTTGTGCAAGAATTAGCACGACTGCAAGGACACATTGAATCTTCGTGGAGGTTGGGACCTTTGCAGCACATCGGTATGTGGAAGAAATCCTTCTGGAGCATGTGCCTTCCGCCCCATTTATTGGTAATGGTTTCACAGTAATGCATGTTGCAAGATGTTTACAACAGTTCTTGGATGAAGTGCAGATTCCTGCTGTGGTTTGGTCTGCTCGAAACCCCAATTTGAATCCTACTGAGCATCCATGGGACCACCTGGGGAGAAGAAGCACTATCCAGACACCCTACAGGCCATCTTGGAGGAATGGAAGATGTTTCCTCAAGAGGACATTGCAGTGTTAATCAGTAGCATGCCATGATTAGAGCATGAGGAGAACAAGAAAAGAAGTCTGCGAAGAGTAGAAAACCAAAACAAACGTGAATTGACTTCATGAGCTTCCTCAAAATTTCCTTTAAGTGTAAATGCATGTGTGTTACTTCCAAATCTCTGATTTAATTTGATCAAATTGTTTATGAGAAATCATTATTTGTCACTGTCACACACATGAAGGAGTCCGTACCACAATATTTTATCAAAAAATGGTACATTAGGTTATAAAAGTGACTGGAATTGTTTTTAAGAACTGAGTATTTTGTTTTTCATACTGGTGAACATATTTTAAGACAATAATGTGCATGCTTATGAATGTTATTACTGTGAATATTATAATTTGTTAATAATCACCAATGTTTAGAGAAATTAAATCCCTTCATACAGGCAGATCAAAATAAACTTAGTAGTATTTTAGGCCCCCTCAACTATTATTATGTTAAAAATTCAAGATATAACTGTGAGATCCTTCCATTATAACAAAACAAAAAGATTAGATAGTATATGCAAGATTCATTTAAGGCAACACTCTGGAGATAAAAATTTATATTTTGGTCATTTTGGGGAATTTTTTTATTGACAAAACTGAAAGTTGAGTTTATTCTTTCCTGTCACAAAGTTATTCCGTTGAATTCAAACAATTTATCACTTTAATAATGCTTTGTTTTTCAGTCTACACACAGCAGAAACTGTGTGACATCTGCTGAACTGCTTTGTTAGGTAATGATGTCATTGTCTTGTTTCCATTCAGTCAAATATGCCTGTTCTTTGCAATTACGCATCCATGGGATTGGTCAACAGCTCCCCTCCCCCTCCCGATATATTTGTGCAGAATCCAGCTGTAAGATCTACCATATTTCTGAATGAATTTTTGCCTGTTACGGAATAATATTTCAGTACTCGGCTGTCATTGAGCAACACTGTATGCTTGTATTGATATTCCTAATGATACTACAATAGTGCCAACAACTGTGAGTTTTGTTATTGTATGTTTAATCTTCTTTTGTGAATTCTGTGGTGGTAGCCAGTCTGTTGACTTTTGTACACGCGCAAGTAACGTCTTGTAATTGCATACCAAGATACTATTATTAATGAAAGATAGTGTGCTGTAATAACTGATAGCTTGTATCCAAGGGATTAAACATTAATCAGCCTTAGCTAAGCGACGAATTGCTGAATTTTTTATAGCAAAGAGATGAGCATCAGCTATTACCAAACAGAAGTCTCCATTGAAGAAACCAGGGACAAAAGGTGATGAAATGTTATCGTAATCAGATTGTTCTCATCAGGAAAGTGTCGTATCAACTTCAAGCCATACAATCCCCATGATTTCGACTCAGGAAAAGCTGCATTGTGAAAAACAAAATGCACGTGAATCATTTTCCGTTCTTTGGAGAAGAAGAGACAAGCTTCCAGAGTTACCAGTATTCGTACAGAAGCTGCTAAGATAGAAAAGGAAGGAAAAACATATGGCTCTGGTGACTCTTATGTAATGAATCTGGAAGAAAACATCACTTGAACTTTGCTTAATTTTCCTGCCAATTGTAATTTTACATTTAAATCCCATTTTCTCCCATAACATTCTGCCAAATATAACAAAATTTGTATGGTATATGTATGACAGCTATATTACAAAACCTACATGTGGAATTTTTGTTTGCAGATTTTTTTTTTAGTAGTAGGGATTTCTAAGTCCAAAATTTTAGAACATAAAAATTACACTATATATCTTCTTATATAAATTATGTACAGAAAAATAAACACGTAGCACTTTTTAAAGTATTACCGGTATCTACCTAATTACAACAATTAGAAATGTTTGTGATATATCTACTTTTCTATAAGTGACATTCCCATAGTTTCGTAAAAATCCATGTATTAGGTAAAAATATCCGTTTATCTCAGGAGTGTCGTCTTAAGGCAATATCAATGATAACATAAAACTGCATGCTTGCCCTTTTCTACATCCAGTTCAGAATTCTTCATTAATTCACTTCCTAAGTAACCATGTAGTTTCTGCTACTAAGACTGTTCTCATTCGTATTTCCTATTGTTATCGATGCTTTGCTTTCGTCTACTGCAGTTTCAGTATTTCAAGATAACATATATTAATCCATATAAATTAAGTTACGGATATCTCACTTGTAACTGTAAGTGCTCCATTCTCTCTCTTTTAAATACCACAGATCATAAAATAATTTAATTTGTTTGTAAGCTGTTTTCTGTTCTACCATCTGGTCTCTTGTTAGCTGAACCTTCATTGGAAGTACAAGTATGGTTTCAGGAGAGATAGAAGCCCTACAGATCTCACTTTTGCAGTGAGAATGCTGACAAAAAAAAACTCTGGGAACATGAAGAGAAACCTCACATAGTTATCTTAGGACACTGGAAAGGCCCAGGACAGTGCTTCCTTGGAATATGGCCTGGGAATGCCTTGAAGGTCTTCTGGTCCCAAAATAATAGGTTGAAAAAGTGTACATGCTTTAACAGAATTGTTACCTCTGTGTCAAAAAAGGCAATCTAATATCTGAATTGTTTAAGATGCAGTTCAGTAAGGAAGTGCCTTATAACCACTCCTGTTCATCAAAATAGTGACCAAATCATAAAATCTATCAAGGAAACTGACAAGGAACCAAATACCTGGTATTTGCTGATGATCTGTGGATATGGGGAGAGGCAGTAGTAATAATAGTACACGAAAAACTGGCTATCAGGAAGAACAGTTTTAAAGAATTTGAACTGAAAGCAAGTACAACAAAAATGTAGAAAATTACTATGAACAAAAGAGAAACAAATTCAAACGACGACTTGGAGAGAAACAAATTTAAATCAGCTATCACTTCAAGTATCTCATAAGTAGAGACGGGAATTTGCCTATTTTATTCCTGTGCACAGAAACGTAGGCTTTTGAGATATAAATCCGTTTCAGGTTCCTTTAAGCTACATTTAGTTGGTTTTATTGTGCCTATAAATGCCTATTTCAGGGGTTTGTGCCTATTTGGAGTATAATTGCCTACTTGATGCCTTTTAAATCTATTTTAAAGAAGCCGGTTTTCCTCCAGTGCATTATATTGCAACTGATGCGCTCGACAGTATTATCTTCTCATTTCTCAAGATCTCTTTACCCCACGAACAAAAATGGGAATTCTTCGAAGTCACCCGAAATAGTTCTTGGGAAATTTCCGTCAGAAGAAACAAGGAACTATTTGACCTCGAAGCCTTCAACCCCTCCAACTTTCTAAGACATATACGAGAACCAATCAACGTCGAACCCTTATACCTCCTTCTCGATGTTAATTGTTGTACGCGTACGCTTTATCTTCAAAATGTGTTGCGATTTATTGTGAAGAAGAAGGGTGTCTGTGACAATACCCGAAGAAAAATCATCGGGTGATTTGGATGTGCGCTTAGGGGCGCGCAGCTGTGAGCTTGCATCCGGGAGATAGTGGGTTCGAGCCCCACTGTCGGCAGCCCTGAAGACGGTTTTCTATGGTTTCCGATTTTCACACTAGGCAAATGCTGTGGCTGTACCTTATTTAAGGCCATGGTCGCTTCCTTCCCACTCCTAGGCCTTTCCCATCCCATCATCCCCATAAGACTTATCTGTGTCGGCGTGACGTAAAAAACGTAACTGCAAAGAAAAATCTCGGAAGTCCTACTGGCTGAAGCGGTGGATCACAGGCGATCCCAATTTCACTACGGATGGAAAAGTAGTCTTCTGCCAAGCTTGGAAAGTTCGTTTGTTCCTTTTTTTTTTTTTTTAACTGAACTACGATCGCATTTCATTGTAGCATTTATAGGCCTATTAATTGAAGTATTGTGGAAAGTTAATTTTGTTACAATGCTATATTAGTCGGGAATTTTCAATAATTTATATTACTAAAATGTAGATAATCATTTTATTACTGAATGAGGAGTTAGAGCGCCGATAGTCTCTTGTCATAGTGTGGATGAAAATTAAAAATCGGTCATTTGAACTCTGATTCAATTCCCGCGAAAATAGAGATTTACAACTGAAATAATTTATTTCTGTCTGTCTTTCTTTCTTTCTAAATCTGTTTACCCTCCGGGGTAGGTTTTTTACTCGGACTCAGCGAAGGATCCCACCTCTACCGTGTCAAAGGCAGTGTCCTGGAGCGTGAGACTTTGGGTCGGGGAATACAACCGGGGAGGAGGACTAGTACCTTTCCCAGACAGCCTCACCTTCTATACTGAACAGCGGCCTTATGAAGGCATGGGAAGATTGGAAGGGACAGGCAAATAAGAGGGAAGGAAGTGGCCACGTTTTTAAGTTAGGTACCATTTCGGCATTTCCCTGAGGAGAAGTGGGAAACAACAGAAAAGCACTTCGAGGATGGCTGAGGTGGGAATTTTAATTTTTTTTTGCTAGCGGCTTTACATCGCACCGACACAGAAAGATCTTATGGCGACGATGGGATAGGAAAGGTCTAGGTGTTGGAAGGAAACGGTCGTGGCCTTAATTAAGGTACAGCCCCAGCATTTGCCTGGTGTGAAAAAAGGAAACCACGGAAAACCATCTTCATGGCTGCCGACAGTGGGATTCGAACCCACTATCTCCCGGATGGCATCTCACAGCTGCGCACCCCTAACCGCACGGCCAACTCGCCCAGTGATGTGGGAATCGAACCCACCTCTTACTCAGTTGACCTCCCAGGCTTAGTGGACACCGTTCCAGCCCTCGTGCAACTTTTCAAATTTCGTGGCAGAGCCGGGAATCCAACCCGAGCCTACGTTGGTGGCGGCTAATCACGCTAACTACTACACCACAGAAGCGGACTACAGCTGAATTGTAATTTTTAAAAATCGTGAGTAACTTTCACCAGCACTATGTGTAGGCTCTAGTAAACTCTATTACGCTTCCGCTATGCCTTCGCGAAAAATAGGGTGAAGATCGAATGTGGTGCAGCTAGGACGACATCAGAGAGGCTAGACGTACAAGATGGGCACACGTGATGCAGGATCTATTGCAGGCAACAGAAAATAGTCTTCATGACAGCTGACCCGGGTGACCAAAGCAGGCCAATAGAAAAATATAAAATGTTCACAAGTCTGAGATTTATAGTGTCTCCGTTTTAATTTTTCTATATAAGTAAGAATATCGCTGGAGGCAGCTTGGTGAGTTTCTGACAAGCATGTAGGAAGGATCTCTCCTCTACTCTTCTCAGGTATCGTTTCACGTCATTTTCATGATTTTTTCACCCGGTGAACTCGACAGGAAACTGCCAGATTATAACTGAACATTTTGAGGACATATTTCCATGTAAATTACGAATTCTCTTGTTCCTACTTTAAAGTTTTGTACTTCTAGAAACATCACCTCTAATAGTCTTTCTCTTTTTTTTTAATGAAACAAATGCATGGTTATACTGTCCGACTCGTTGGCTGAATGGTCAGCGTACTGGCCTTAGGTTCACAGGGTCCCGGGTTCAATTCCCGGTCGGGTCGGAGATTTTAACCTTAATTGGTTAATTCCAATTGCTCCGGGGCTGGGTGTGTGTGGCATACTCAACATTAGAAATCATCACAGACATGCACGTCGCCTAATAGGATGTCTACGAGAAAAAGACCCGCACCAGGTCTCTCCGGAGGCCATACACCATTATTATGTTTATGCTAAGCATTATTGCCAATTAACCCAGCTTTAGGAATATAAGAATATTGTAACTGAAGTCAATTTTATTATTTTTCAGATCAAATTTGAAAAAATACCATATAGATCTACATAGAAATACTGCGATGCATTTGACACGAGTACAGAAAGCATTGTCATCGCAGCTTTTCTACCAGTCCACTGTGAACAGCGACCAACAACAATTTTCTATAGACCTGTGCGCTGCAATGATGGGAGCTAGTATCCCCCTTGCATAAACTGGAGTATCTTCAGACTTCAACAAGCTGCCGGGAGCAATCACCGAGTAGGAGACGAGTGGTTTTCCCCCGGTGGAGTCATTTAGGGTTGTGGAAGAAGTCAGGAGAAATGTTGACCGAACCTCTGAGAAGGTAGCCGCTGTCAGTAAAATGTTCCATAAGAGTCCTGCAGCAGAATCCATGATGGAAAACGATAGCAAAAGTAGCCAGGGTGCTACAAGGTGAGGTAGATGAAGCAGTTGAACTAAAACCAGATGAAGTGGCTTCATTGAAGTTTTGTCCAATCACTTCCTGTGATGTTAAGAGATTTCTCTCAGTACAAAACATTCTGCTCGACAGGAGAACAGGATTGTTACCCGAAAACATTGAAACGTTGCTTGTTGTAAATTCATTTTATAGTAATTGAGCGTGTTATTGAATTACAAGTATTTTTTCGTGCCTATTTTGTTGCCTATTTTACACGTTAGTGCCTATTTACATGCCTATTTTGGCTAATTTAAGAGCCTATATGCCTGCCTATTTTAACTGTTTTTAGTGCCTATAATTCTCGTCTCTACTCATAAGTATAATCTCAAAAGACAGCACAGTCAAGCAGAAGCAAGGAAGTATCTGAACTTTTATAATACAGTCAGGAATCTACTTTGGGACCGCAAAACACCTAAGAAAGCCCAAATAACAATGTATCAACCTACCTTGTACTAACTTTCATCGACTACATTTGGAGACATCAACTCTACTAAACGAAGACCTCAGCAGAATTCAAGCAACAGAAATGAGATTCATTGCAACTACAAATCAAAAGATCAGAAAGAACAAGATCAGAATTAGGTGAACAGGATGGGAGCCGACCTCAAGGTTCTAAATGCCATTGTTATTAAGAAGCGTAGACTTCAATGGTATGGACACATCAGAATGGACAATGAGAGTGTACAAGTTTCTAAGTGTATTTTATAATAATGTAACTAATTCTGAGACGCCGAGCTACCTCGAGATTCTCGGTGGTCCTTTTGGGGGTAAAAGTGAGCTTTTGAGAACATCATAGAGTAAGATGATTTAAAATTAATTAGTCATGAAACAATTAGTAAATTCACAGAGGCTTGCAGACTGAACGCTGAAAGGCATAACGGTCCATAATGATATATGAGAAACAACCTGTTCAAAACCGAGTAATTTGATTGGTCCTTGACCAGGATTGTTGACGCAAGGGTTTACACTTTGTGCCAGCAAGCTTATCTGAGGCACTGTTTCTCTTGGCATACTTCTCCGATGGTCTTTGGTTGAAATGCAACATGTTGTCTGAGTGGGCTCTGGCTCCAATGAGAGCCAGCCATTTCCATGGGTAAGAGTTTCATTATTTGGACTTCATGTTCTAATTTAGAATTTTGTTAACTTGCATTTTTTCCAGGCTACATTTCTCGACCTTTTGATTTCTGTTTAACCTTTTGTGATATTTCATTGAGCACGACAATAGTAAGCAGATGCACTCTGGCGTGGCTTAATAAATACCGGTATTGTAAAAAGGATGGTCGCTTTTTGTAATTTCCTTTCAGTTTTCTAGTGTTTTATATTCTTGGTGTTGTATATAGTTTAAAGTATTCTGTTTTTTAATGTATTTTAACTTAGCCTTGAAGGCACCCTTGTTCATTTTCAGCTAACCACGTTTTCTTTGAAGCCATAACATAAATTAAGTGCAAACATGCACCTCAGTTTCTTGATATTACTGTTCTGTTTAAGTTTAACTAGCAGTAACACACGGCTTCGCTCGCATTGATTTTGTAATTTGATAAAAGTAATCGTTCCTCGGTACTGTACCAAGACATCTGAATATCCCTAAAGTATAAAAACTCACTGAAAAATTGAGTTTCATTTTCCACAGAAACTCTTTGTAAACAACGTTTGTAGTATTGCCTTTTGGGGCTAAGATGACCGTGTGACAGAACTGTGCAAGTGAGAAACAGTCTTCTCTCAAGTCAAAAAAAAAAACTTGTTTTTTTTATTTGAGCTGCTTAGAGCCAAAGTGGTCTAAGTTCATTTTTTTCCAATTCTGAGAAATTAAAGGTTTTGCGTTTCGTTTCATGTAAATTCAGGCTTTGCAAGAATTCATGATTCATTTCATGAAATATGCAGATGATATATTAAAATTATATTTAATAAAGACATTTTAGTTATTTGTTCCTTAAATTGCTTTTTATCGTTCCTAAATTTGGAGTACCACTTTCCCTGTCAGCAGTTTACTCATAGCAAAAGGTAAAGTGGTACAAATCAAGAGTTGTACCACTCTTCCGATAAATGTTTTGGCGAAGTTGAATAAAAGGAAAATGTATAGGTTGTGTTTTAACCTCTAATATGGCAATGTATTTATAAAATAATTCTTAACGATACATAATGTTGTACAGTAGATGTGAAACTGCACATACGACTTCCATTACAACTTTTTCTCTCATAGATTGCGTTAAAATAATTGCTCTGTTGTTAAATGCTAGCTACGCAATCTGGTCTAATAGTTCAGCAGTACGGACACTCACGAATTATAAATAATTTTTTTGCCCAAATGTAAAAATTTCTGAAAATTAAATTATCATGCTGAAATTTTAAACAGACTTAATAATGGAAGATGCCACTTTACTCAATTTCACAATCTACATCATGTTCCTCTTGTAATAGGTCGACATAATCAGGTCCATACTCCACAGCCGAATTCACAGTATCAGTTGATTGAAGAAAGTGTGGTGTACCGGACGCATGTATGGGCGAAGGGTCATCATGCCTCTCTTCTTAGCCTCGGTGACAGGTGGCACAGTGTTGTTGAGAGGGATGAGTTGAACACCAGACAAAGAGGACAGCCACGAACACGATGTGAAGGAGTAATGTCCAAAGTTTTGAAAGGGATTCCTTGTAGAGAATGAGATGAGGAGAGTCTTTCTGAAAACGAAGCCATCGAACATGAAGCCAATTGAACTTTTCATTTTGGCTTTCTAAATGTTACACTTTTCTCTATGTCTTTTGTTTAGACAAAGTCATTCAGAGCCATTCTATAAACGGCAAAGGGTTATTTTCTCCTTGCCTTTTTAATGGTATTACACCAATCATCAGGAGTGAACATTTGAGCAGTTCTCGATTTTCTCTCGATATCTCCAAAATCCTGATCGTTTGGAAGAAAGGAGTGTCCTGATGGCGTGAACTATGAGCAAATTTCCCTTATAAAGACTATTTTTACTTTAATAACACCTGAATATTAAAAATCTAAATGAAAACAATACCGATACTTACCAGCACAGTTACAAGGACTTTTTGATTTTAGAACGTAAATAACGATGATAATGAACACAGAACAACACAACCACGCGGCTGTGATGCTTGACTTATACCACTATTCCTGTAAATGCGCTCCACTCTGGCGTGATGGGAAGAACGCATCTAGCGCTCTCAAGCGTCTCCCATGGGAGTTATCATTATACCACTTCTTCACAACAAATTTTCATGCGTTATGAGTGCACTGAGTGGTATAACTCAGAAAATGACATTTCTTGACTTAGACCACTTTGCCTCTCAGCGGCTCATTTCTAATAGCTGTTACCAACGGATTCGCTGGCGAGGATTTCGTAAGTTGATAAAAAATAATTGTTCCTCGGTACTGCACTAAGACATTATTCAAAAATCCCGTAAAGTATAAAAACTTGCTGAAAAATTGCATTTCATTTATCCCAGGACCACTTTGTAAACCACGTTTGTGGCATTGCCTTTTGGGGCTAAGATGACCAGCTACTGGCAGAGCTAAATCTAGATCATGCGACATGGAACTCTACATGTGAGAAACAGTCCTCTTCTAAGTCGAAAAAAAGAAAGGTTCCTTTATTTCTAAAGGAGATTCCAAATACCAATTTTCACGTCTGTAACATCTTAGTTTTTGAGATATAAGTATCCTCGTAAAGAGAATTCAACCCCTTCTTCACTTATTTTTGATCTCCAGCTTAAGTTGATTTTCCATAAACAAAAAGTAGGTGTTTCTTTATTTTTAAAGGAGATTACAAATACCAGTTTTCACGTCTGTAACATAGTTTGTGAGATATACTTATTTTAAAAACTGCCCCACTCCTTGACTGAGTGGTCAGCGTTGAGGTCTTCGGTTCTCAGGGTTACGGGTTCAATTCCGGGCTGAGTCGGGGAATTAAATCGCGACACCACTTTACCAACCACAACAGGACACGCAACAATAATTACATCCCTACATATAGGGTTGGCGTCAGGAAGGGTATCCACCCATAAAACAGGGTAAAATCCACATTTGCGACATAATTCGCACCTGCGACCCCACAGGTATGGGAAATACGGTAGTAGAAGAAGAAGATAGCCACTTTTAAAATTCACCCGCTTTTTTTATTATTTCACCCCCTTAACTGGATTTTCCAAAAAAGAGTGTTCATTTATTTTTAAAGGAGATTCCAAGTACCAATTTTAACATCTGTAACATCTTCAGTTTCTGAGATTATGTATCCTCGTATAAATAATTCAAATCCTTCCTCACTTCTTTTCACCCCCCCCCCCCCCCCCTCAATCACCCCTTAAATGGATTTTCTGAAAACAAAAAAATGTGTTCTTTTATTTTTAAAGGAGATTTCAAATACCAATTTTCATGTCTGTAACATGCTAGGTTTTTGTGATGCACCGTATTTACCCGAATAATACCTGCATATTCTTTTTTAAAAATTGATGCATAAAATTGGGATGCGGGTTTTGAGTCAATGTTTGCAATTTTTTTTTTTTTTAATTAGCCTTCCTAAAGTTAGGGTGCGGGGATTATTCACGTAAATACGGTATTTAGATAATCTCGCTGCTGTAAGAATACTGGAGCTGACGTTGCCATGGTTACGGCGGTTCATTTCTTTATCCGATTCCTAGAGCAACATCTCCGTAACGGTTGGTTTTAGGGCCTGAAAACCATAAGGCCCGTATGGCTTACTGAGGTTTGTTCTTTGCGTCAAGGGGCTTAAAATGAGCTTTGTCTCGTCCTTGTACGACAAATTTGATTTTGCCTATTTTAGCCTATTATTTTTATATCCCCCCGTCACCCCCCCCCCCTCTCGAATTCTTTTGAAAATAAAATACAGTCCATGTTACTGGCAATGTAGCTTTATATAGGTGAAGTAATTTTTAAAATCGGTTCAGTAGTTATTGAGTCTATCCGTTGGAAACAAATATACAAATTTTTCCTCTTTATAATATTAGTATAGTTAGTATACCACAAATCTTGACTACTTTGCAGAACACCTTAATCTACAAATTCAAGTCCTCACAGCCTCAGCCTGTTTTCTTCCACATCCTTGATTTTGGTAGCAGTTTCTTATATCTTTGCTTTATTGTTTTGTTTTGTTATGTCAGTGCCCACAAGGCTGATACAAGAGAACTTTATGAAAATGCAACAACCTCAAAGTAGAAGGAAAAAGAACAAGGGGAAGACTATGAAAATGGAAACAATGAAATCGAAGGTGGAGGAAAAGAAATTCATGTGGTAAGTTGTCCAAAAACAAAAAATGCACCAAGAAGTGGCGAGCGCTTGTATACCACACCCAGGAAACTGGAGTTAAGGAATGATGATACTGATTCTTCGCCATATTTGTGTCAACATTATGCAGCAACCAGAGGAAAATTATGATAGTGACAAGGAATAGGAGTGACAAAATGACATAAAGAGCCATTAGAAGAGTTAATGAGCTTTCTGGGAAATGTACTGTCTATGGAATGAAACAATAACAGAGTAAAACTTGCAGGAAAATTCTATCAGAGCGAGAGAGGCCTAGTGTGGAATGAACAGCTACCAAGATGAAACAAAGAAGTGTTGTACAAGACCTATTTTATCCCAAATTTGACATATGAAGCAGGAACAAGGCTTACAACTGCCAGTGAGGAAAACAAAATGTAGAGAAATGAAATTAAGTTTCTGCAAAGCACGCTACAAAAAAACCAAGGATCATGTAAAGAACACAGAGATATAGGATAGACTGGGAATGGAGAAACTACAAAATAGAACAGAGGGAAACAGGCTGAAAACATATGATGATATCGGAATAAGAATTCCAAAAGCAATGGACAGTAACTGGAAGAAGACCAAGAGGAAGAATACAGAAAGTGAAAGGAAGAGTTGACGAAACGAGAGCAAGTATTCAGAGAGGACTGGTAGAAAAACACCTGGAAATGGAGGTCAATAATCCATTACCCTATTCAAGGGACAAGACGATCACACAATGACAAACCTGTTGATAAACTTAACCATAATAGGTATTTTATTTGATCCTGTAGAGACAGGACGGACCCCAACTACAGGGTTATTACAAATGATTTGACCGATTCCAAAGCTCTACAATAACTTTATAATTTGACATATTGTCACAAGGCTCTGCACACACATAGAAAAACTCAAAAGAAAATTCTTTGGCATTTACAAATGTTCGATATGTCCCTCTTTAGTGATTCTGCAGACATTAAGCCTATAATCAAGTTCGTACCACACTTGGTGCAGCATGTCCCTATCAGTGGATTCGAAAGCACAGTTGAAATGAAATGGGGTATGGCTTTTAGTGCCGGGAGTGTCCGAGGACATGAAAGCACAGTTGATGCGAGCTCGCAGGTTTGTTGTGAGAGGAGGTGTAAACACTGAGACTTTCACGTAACCCCACACAAATAGATCGCATGGGGTTAGGTCAGGAGGGCGTGGAGGCCATGACGTGAAATTGCTGATCATCAGCTCCACCCCTACCAATCCATTGGTTTGGCAATCTCCTGTTTAAGAACTGACGAATATCACCATAGAAGTGGGGTGGAACACAATCCTGCTGGAAGATGAAGTCTGCACTGTCCTCCAGTTGCGGCATGAGCCAATTTTCCATCCTGTCCAGTAACGGATTTTTTGCAGAAGAAAGGAGCTGTATATTTTAAACCGTGAGACTGCACAAAACACATTAACTTTTGGTGAATTTCGAATGTGCTGCACGATGGCGTGAGGAATCTCTACAACCCCACCTCCCCCCAGATTCGCACATTGTGTCTGTTCACTGCATCATTAAAAAAAATTGCTTCCACTGAAGACAAGTTTCGTACTAAACTCGTCCTCTTCCATACACTGTTGCAACCGCGCCGAAAATTCAAGGTGTTTGACTTTGTCTTCAGGAGTCAGGGCTTGTAGCAATTGTAAGCGGTAAGGCTTCTGCTTTAGTCGCTTCCGTATTTTCCAAACGGTCAGCTGTGGTATGTTCAGCTCCCTGCTTGCTATCTCCATCGACATCTGTGGGCTATGCGTGAAACTTGCTCACATGCAATCAACTGTTTCTTCAGTCACTGCAGGCCGACCCATTGATTTCCCCTTACAGAGGCATCCGGAAGGAAGTTTTAAACTGTACATGCCATCACCGAATGGAGTTAGCAGTTTGTGGATCTTTGTGATACTTCGTCCTGAAGTGTCGTCGTACTGTTATGGCAAACTGATGCAAGTGCATTTCAAGCACAAGCGCTTTCTCGGTTCCTGTCACTATCTTGTCTCGCTGCTGCTACACTTTTGTGGCAGAAATCTGAAGTGAGACTTCAGCAGACCAAAACTTTTTGAGTTTTTCTACATGACAGCTGAGTTTCATGACCATATGTCTATTCATGGAGCTACAGTGAATTTATGAAATCACTTCAATCATTTGTAATAATCCTGTATTTTAAATAGTTTCTTTAATGGATTAAGACTTTATCAATCGCAACTCACACAGTGCTCCAAATTTTTATAACTTTGAATGCATGAATGTTTAGGAACTTGGTAAACATTATCAGCTGACTGGACAGTACACTTATGAGGATGTGAAATGAAATGTCTTATGGCTTTTAGTGCCGGGAGTGTCCGAGGACATGTTCGGCTTGCCAGGTGCAGGTCTTTCGATTTGACTCCCATAGGCGACCTGCGCGTCGTGATGAGGATGTAATGATGGAGAGAATGCACACACCCAGCCTATGTGCCAGCAAAATTAACCAATGATGGTTAAAATTCCCAACCCTACTGGGAATCGAACCCACGACCGCTGTGACCAAAGGCCAGCACGCTAACCAATTAGCCATGGAGATGGACATATGAGAGTGTGGACTAGCATAAATGTTAAATCTTCAGCAGCCCTGAAGATGGTTGTCTGTGGTTTCCCATTTTTACACTGTGCAAATGCTGAAGATGTACCTTAATTAAGGCCATGGTCATCTCCTTCCCAATCCTAGCCCTTTCCCATCCTTGCATCGCTGAAAACTTTGATGTGTTAGTGCAATGTTAAACCAGTAGCATAAAAAATATCTGAGCAGAAAATTATTTTGGCATACTTGTTCCATTGGTCACATAAAAGACACTCTTTTGTTCAGAATTAAATGTATTAAATATCTGATCTTGGAAGACTGAATAAAGAAGAGTATGCCCATGTAGATGGCATTTACATGTCTGAAAAAGGTGTTTGATAATGTTGATAGACACTAGCTCTTTGAGGTTTTGAAGGAGATTCAGATTAAGAAGAGTGAAAGACAGATTTTTGTACAATCTGTACAAAAGTCAAAACAGTGATCATAACAAATGAAAGCAAAACTGTCAAGAAAGAAGGTAGGGCAGGGGTAGGCATAATGCTCCCCTACTCTATAACGTGTCTGTATGAAATGTAGTAATGGACATCAAAGAGAAATTTGGAAAAGTAGTCGCAGTTAAAGGAGAGGACTTACTGATGATATTGTCATTCGGATAATAGGCATGCAGAAAATCACTGATGTTATCACCCCAGACGAAAACACCTTTGAAAGGGTGTTGCATTTCGGGTACTTACGATGCTGACAAACACACAAATGGAATCCAGATGTAGAAATCAAAACAAGAATCGGCACTGCAAGAATTGTGTTTCAGAAATTAAAACACCTTGCTCCAACTGTAACATCAGATTCGAAAATTGCTGGGTAGTCAGAAGTTTTGTGTGTTACTGGTGCTGCTTTATGGTGTCGGAGGATTGAGACTAAAGGCTTCAATAAATTGAGCAGAGAAATTGTTCCACCTAATCAATACATGTTATTTTGCCTTAGGCATTAATGAAAGGAAGAAAAGCGGAATATAATTTACCACGTAATCATGCTTGTGTTCACGTTGACACAATAATATATCAAACATTTACCAAGTGAGTAGGTACCATCACCACTGGTACTCGAATCAGCTTAGCCCCAGCGTCAGATCACAAAGACCTTAAACATAGCCACCAGGATATACCATATCTCGCCTGATCACTGCAGTTAAGCAATACTGCGCACGATCAGTACTTGGATGTGAGATGCAGCTTGGTAGTCAAGGCATCAAAGTATTAACAGAACTCTTCAACATGATCATCACCGAAAACGCAGACCCTAAAGAGTGGACAACTCATACCACAGTATCAATATGGAAGGGCAAGGGTGACATTACTGGTGTATCAACTAATATACGATCTGGTTGCTGTGTCAGTCACGCAGTAAAGATCTTTGAATGAATGACCGACGCTTGACTCCGAGAGATTCTTTCCATTAGTCCCACCTGTGCGAGTTCATCAAGGGCAGTGGGACAAAAGATGCTATCAACACCATCCGCTTACTCCTGGAATGACACCAAGAGAAGAATGAGCCTATTCACATGACATTACCAGATCTTGAGAAGGACTTTCAGTGCTCCCTCCGGCACTCTCACAGCATCCCTGGAGCATATGTATAGTGGATTCAGCCCCTCTATTCTAATACTTCTTGCACTGTGAGGTGCCCAACTGGGCTGTCCAAGCCGTTGTCAATCACTTGGCATACACCAGGCCTCAGCATTATCTCCACTCTTCTTTATTCTTTGTACGGTCTCTAGTCACTGATAGCATTAAAGTTCAACATCCATGGTCGCTCTTGTATGCAAATGATGTTTTTCTCAACAAAGAGACTCAGCAAAGGAGTGGTTTGTACGATTGGAAGAATATAGGATGTAGTTAAAATGTAGTGAAAACGGTATATGATATGGAATGTGGGCCTCAAACTAATGGTGCAGTTGACATTCAGTGGGAAACAACTGAATAATGTTACAAGTTCAAGAACCTTGGGTCACTTATCTAGAGTCATGGCAAGTCCCTTCCAGATGTCTATATGCGTCGTATGGCTTGGCTTACATGGAGACAAGCTGCAGGAATGCTTTTTAACTGCAAGATCCCAGCGGCACTTAAGGGTATAAGGTTTGCAAGTTTCTTGTTCACCCTACTGCCCGATATGGGTCAGAATGCCGACCTATAACCGCCAGTCAAGAGCAAACACTTCATGTTATGGAAATGATGCTGTGCAGGTACCTGGGCCTCACGTGATTGGATAGCGAGGAATAATGCCATACAGAAGTGATTGGGGGTGGCACCTATTACCAACAAGATGAGCGACTATCTCTGTACGACCATGCTACCAGAAGCAATGAAAGTACAGTTGCGAAGATGACAGTCGCATGGTAGCTTGACTGGCTCGCTGAAGACATGAGTGCACCGAGTGTAGGTCCCAAGGACACCTTGGATCAAGACAAATGGCAGAAGCCAAGGCAACAAGCTATATGCAAGGATGGAGAAAAAGAGATTTTCATATTAGATGCAAGGGCTGCTTTCACAGTATTTATCGTATGGCTTTCTGTACCAGGAATGTCCGAGGACATGTTCGGGTCATGTAGTGCAGCCCTTACAATTGATAAATACCATCTTGGTCCATACTGACTTTGAATAACAAAATAATTATTCCTCTGTGTGGAATATGATATATTTTCCACCATTCAATACTTAAAAAGATACAAATACATATATAAGAACACGTTTCGGTCTATTTGACCTCCAACAAGGTTATGCGGCATCTGCCGTGTATGGGATCTTTGTGGTGGTGTAGTGGAGGATAGTGTGTTGTGAGAGTTTCAGGAATGTTGGGGACAGGCCATGAGCCAGGGGAAATAACCATTTAAGGTAAAATTCTCCAACCTGGCCAAGAATTGGACGCAGGTCCCTCTGAAACGAAGGAGACTATGCTAACCACTCAGCTAAGGAGCTTGACTGCTTTCATAATAATCTACATAAAACCCGTAAGTACAGATTGGTACCTAAACAGGGGACTTCATAACCCAACAATCATGACGCTTTTCAATCTTTAGTGGAAAAGATAAAACATTTTCAACAGAAGTTCAAGCAAATGGATATACCAGAAATGGTACAACCGCATACACCCTTACAGAATATCCAAACTAGATCGGAACAAAAAAAGCCTCCGACTATAATCAGCAAAGATCTTCAGTGCTAAAGAAAATGTTATCTTCTATGTTGTTGTTGTTTGAGTCATCAGTCCATAAACCTGTTTGATGCAGCTCTCCATGCCACCCTATGCTGTGGTAACCTTTTCATTTCTACGTAACTACTACATCCTACATTTGCTTGTCATATTCATACCTTGGTCTAGTCCTACCATTCTTACTGCCTACACTTCCTTCAAAAACCAACTGAGCAAGCCTGGGTGTCTTAAGATATGCCCTGTCATTATATCTCTTCTTCTCGTCAAATTTAGCCAAATCAATCTCCCCTCACCAATTCGATTCAGTATCTCTTCTTTCGTGATTCGATCTATCCACCTCACCTTCAGCATTCTTCTGTAACTCCACATTTCAAAAGCTTCTATTCTCTTTCTTTCTGAACTAGTTATCATCTATGTTTCACTTCCATACAATGGCACGTTCCAGACGAAAGTTTTCAGAAACGTCTTTCTAGTTCCTATATCAAAGTTTGAATTGACCAAACTTCTTTTCTTAAGACAGCTCTTCCTTGCTTGTGCTAGTCTACATTTCATGTCCTCCTTACTTTTGCCATCATTAGTTATTTTACTACCCAAGTAACAATATTCATAGCTACGTTATTTAAGACTTCATTTCTTAATCTAATATTTCCTGCATCACTTGCCTTCATTCGACTGCACTCCATTATTTTTATTTTGGACTTATTTATTTTCATCTTGTACTCCTTACCCAAGACTTCGTCCATACCAATCAATAACTTCTCAAGATCTTCTGCAGTAATGTCAAAAACATATCAGATGTAAGGCTTTTTTAAACATTTTTGATTTGCTCTATTGGTGAAAAATATCTAATTACCTCCATGGGAATTTAGAATTTTCCATTCGGAATTGCTAGGCGGGCAATAGGGCCTAATTCCATTGTGGAGATTTTATCTCCCGTATGCAGTTATCAGACTGTGCCTCTTATAAGGGCTTCTGATAAGTTCACCTGCATACACTCCAGCTTCAGTGGGTAGGGTCTGACACATCCCACTCTGATGAGTCTAGTGTCAGACCTAAGACGAAATGCTGGTTAATAGAGCGAACCCCTGAAAAGCCTTACATCTGATATGTTTTTGACATTTTTGAAATGCTCTATTGGTGAAAAATATCTAATTCCCTGTATGGGAATTTAGAATTTTCCATCTTCTGCAGTCTCGCATAAAATAACAATATCATCAGCAAATCTCAAGGTTTTAATTTCCTCTCCTTGGATTGTGAGCCCTTTCTGAATTCATCTTTGAGTTCCTTTACTGCCTGTTCTATGTAAACATTGAAAAGAAGGGGGGGCCAAACTGCAGCCTTGCCTCACTCCTTTCCAGATTGCCGCTTCTTTTTCAAAGCCCTCGATTCTTATCACTGCAGACTGATTTTCATACAGATTGTAGATAATTCTTCGTTCTCGGTATCTGATCCCAATCACCTTCAGAATCTTAAATAAGCTTGGTCCAATCAACATTATTGAATGCCTTTTCTAGATTTTCGAATGCCGTGTACGTGGGCTTGTCCTTCTTAATTCGATCCTCTAAGATCAGACATAAAGTCAGTCAGGATTGCTCCACGTGTTCATACATTTCTTCTGAAGCCAAAGTGATCTTCTCCCAACTCAGCTTCAAGTTATCTTTCCATTCTTCTGTAAATAATGTGTGTTAAAATTTTGCAGGCATGGGATACTAAACTAACGGTGCAGTCGTTTTCAAACTTGTCAGCACCGGCTTTCTTGGGAATAGGTACAACATTGTAATGATCGAAAATGAAACAATTAAGCAAAGTGAAAGATCCATGAGACATTGTTTCCAGCTTCAGACTTTACCACAATCTTTACTTCTGGAAAAGATGTAGACAAACAACATAGTACTGAAATACCACTGTCAATTCAACTAAAGCGAGGAATTGCCAGTTTAAAAAAATTTGGAGCATAAAAATAATTCTGAGGACACTGATACTTTGACTAACACCTGACAGCAACATGCTTGCATACTTAAACTGAAGAGCAACTGAAATATAGAAAGAAATACAAAAAATAAATTTCATTATTAAGCCTGTATTGCCAAACCTTAACAGCGTTATGATACTTCATAGAAAAATTTCACCGTTACAATAAATTACCATAACGCTATATAGAAAGAAATCTAACAACGTGAGCCACAAGAAAGAATGACTGTTCAGTGGCTTCTTGATAATGTAAACAGACTGGGGAAAGAGGCCGAGCACATTAGTGTATCGTTTGGATTACTGAATTACATTTTTAAAGTGGAAAACCTTTCATGATTATTAAAAAAACAGTATATATAACACATATATGCCTATGTATGATAAAACACTCCAAAATATTCCTTACTGCATAATGTACAGTTCCTATCTACCAAAAAAAGGTCTGCAAGGTGTTTTTTAAAACACTTATTCAGTCAGCCTTTGACTGAATGCACAATCTAGCAAATTTTGCAACAATATAATTTTAACATTGTCTTTGCTGTTTTCTTCAGCCCATTGAAGAGCTACAGTATATCCAAAGCTTTTTTCACAGCTTCTGAAGCAGACATGTTCATAGCGACGTTCATGTTGTCATTGTCTTGTTGCTACCTGTTGAGAGCTTGCACAATTTTCTCCTCAGTGCATCGCATCATCACAGCTTCTTCAGTGACGGTTTTGTTCTCTTGTGCCAATTTAAGTAAAAGTGGGATGAAACTAACCTCCTTATCCTGGACACTGGGGATGTCATTATCTGACAACAATTCTGGAGAAAGATTTTTCTATGACTTTCATGACAAATGTGGCAAAATTAAACTGAAAACAATGTCTTTTAAATGTACCTTTTCTAAAGCTGCCAGAAGGTTAACATCACCTTTGTTTGCAAAATTTATTTTTAGAAGACCTTTGCGATGAAGCTATTTTATCTTTCGGATAACATTCTGATCCATAGGTTGAATGATAGAAGCCTTTTAAGGGGTATAATCGTCGCGAAAATGTTGCCGCCTTGACTATGAAGTTGTTCTGCAAATAGGTGACCAAGGCAGTTATCCAGCAACAAGACAGCTTCCAGGCGAATGATGATGGCAAACTGCAGGAATGAATTTGTTGTTGAACCAGTTCAAAAATAAATCCCTTGTCACCTATGCATTCTTATGTTCTTGATACCATACAGGAAGCGCAACTGATTTGAACGTGTATGGTTTGTTGACCATTCCCATAAGCAAACAAAGTTAATGGTTGCTTCTTGTATTAGTGCAAGATTTGATGGTAATCCTTCCAGGGGTAGCCTTTTCTGCAGCTGAAACTAGAGTGAGAGCAGGCAATCCCCTATACCAAAACAGGGCAGATTTATCAGCATTATAGAGCTGTTATGCATTCAAGTTTCTCTCTCTCATGAATTCTTCAAACTCTTTTCAAAACATTTCAATTGGCTCCTCTTTGATACATATTCTTTTGTCTGTAATTTTGAATACTTTGCCTGGTATACTAATCAACGAGATACCTCGATAGTTGTTGCAATCCTTCCTGTTCCCTTGCTTACAGATAGGTGCAATTACTGCTTTTGTCCAATCTGAAGGCACGTTACCAACACTCCATGCTAATCTTACTACTCTATAAAGCCATTTCATCCCTGCCTTCCCACTATACTTCACCATTTCAGGTCTAATTTCATCTATTCCTGCTGATTTATGACAATGGAGTTTATTTACCATCCTTTCCACTTCCTCAAGCGTAATTTCACCATCATTTTCCTCCTCCCCAAGAGCTTGGCTGTTTACAACACCACTAGGATGATTTCCTCTTACATTGAGAAGATGTTCAAAATATTCCCTCCACCTATCCAGTGATTCCCTGGGATCTATTATGAGTTCACCTGAATTACTCAAAACACTATTTCCTTTTTCACTCCCTTCCTAAGATTCTTCATTACTGTCCAGAAAGGTTTCCCTGCTGCTTGACCTAGCTTTTCCAGGTTATTACCAAAATCATCCCATGACTTCTTTTTGGATTCAACAACTATTTGTTTCGCTCTGTTTCTTTCATCTACGTACAAATACCTGTCTGCCTCGGCCCTTGTTTGGAGCCATTTCTGATAAGCCTTCTTTTTACGTTTACAAGCTGCTTTCACTTCATCATTCCACCAAGATGTTTGCCTTTTCCCATCTTTACATACAGTTGTTCCTAGGCATTCCCTTGCTGTTTCTACTACAGCATCCCTGTATGACACCCATTCACTTTCTATATCCTGAACCTGCTTACTGTCTACTGTTCGAAACTTATCACTAATCATATCCATGTACTTCTGTCCAATTTCCTCATCCTGAAGATTTTCTACCCTTATTCGTTTGCAGACAGATTTCACTTTGTCTACCCCGAGGGTGCGATCAGTCGTTGAGAGGAAGTTTGATGAAAACCAGTGTGGTTTCAGACCATAGAGAGGCTGTCGGAATCAGATTTTCAGTATGCGCCAGGTAATTGAAAAATGCTACGAGAGGAATAGGCAGTTGTGTTTATGTTTCATAGATCTAGAGAAAGCATATGATAGGGTACCGAGGGAAAAGATGTTCGCTATACTGGGGGAATATGGAATTAAAGGTAGATTATTAAAATCAATCAAAGGCATTTATGTTGACAATTGGGCCTCAGTGAGAATTGATGGTAGAATGAGACAAGGCTGTAATCTTTCAACTTTGCTGTTCATAGTTTACATGGATCATATGCTGAAAGGTATAAAAGGGCAGGGAGGGATTCAGTTAGGTGGAAATGTAGTAAGCAGTTTGGCCTATGCTGACGACTTGGTCTTAATGGCAGATTGTGCCGAAAGCCTGCAGTCTAATATCTTGGAACTTGAAAATAAGTGCAATGAGTATTGTATGAAAATTAGACTCGAAGACTAATGATGTCAGTTGGTAAGAAATTCAGCAGATTTGAATGACAGATTGGGGATACAAAGCTAGAACAGTTCGATAATTTCAAGTATTTAGGTAGTGTGTTCTCCCAGGATGGTAATATAGTAAGTGAGATTGAATCAAGGTGTCGTAAAGCTAATGCAGTGAGCTTGCAGTTGCGATCAACAGTATTCTGTAAGAAGGAAGTCAGCTCCCAGACGAAACTATCTTTACATCGGTCTGTTTTCAGACTAACTTTGCTTTACGGGAGCAAAAGGTGGGTGGACTCAGAATATGTTATTCATAAGTTAGACGTAACTGACATGAAAGTAGCAAGAATGATTTCTGGTACAAACAGCTGGGAACAATGGCGGGAGGGTACTCGGAATGAGGAGATAAAGGCTAATTTAGGAACGAACTCTTTGGATGAAGCTGTACACATAAACCGGCTTCGGTGGTGGGGTCATGTGAGGCGAATGGAGGAGGATAGGTTACCTAGGAGAATAATGGACTCTGTTAAGGAGGGTAAGAGAAGTAGAGGTAGACCAAGATGATGATGGTTAGACTCAGTTTCTAACGATTTAAAGATAAGAGGTATAGAACTAAATGAGGCCACAACACTAGTTGCAAATCGAGGATTGTGGCAATGTTTAATAAATTCACAGAGGCTTGCAGACTGAACGCTGAAAGGCATAACAGTCTATAATGATAACGTATGTATGTAATTTTGAGCCGCCTCAAGCCATAGCAGTTTTCGGAACTGCCTAACCAACCTTCACTTGCACTAAAACTGATGTTGTTCTTAATCATATAACAGCGGAAAATTCAAGATTTTTCACAAAGCATTTCACCACTCTCAGAAATGTGGGAATGTATAGCAGTCTCTCTTGAATGAACCACATTAAAACAGCATTGCCTGTCTACCTTGACATTTTCAGGTTTTTTGTTTTCTACCAGGACCATGTTCCCTTGTGGTTATGAACTTCCTTATGTCACCTGTGTTCCTCTTGATGTCGCTAATCACTAACTTGCCAATCACAAACGTCAATCACAGAGTAACTGGTACCTTTCTTGATCATATCTGTAATTCCTACCTTATCTTTCAAACTAAAAACTTTTATGTTTAGCCATCTTTGGTCTCTCTAACCTGTTCGAACTACTGCGTCCTGCAGATTATCGAGTCCCTTATGTACTTGAACAGAGCCTGGTGTACAGTACTCAAAAAGACCTGTTGGCACCCCTAGCCTCAGTGCCATTTCACTCACAAAGTAGAAAGTACAGTCAACTATCTAGCCTCCACCTTTGCAAGACAGAACCATTCAAAGTAGACTCACTACAGTGACTATACAAGGTAAAGAAATGTATAAGATGGAATTTCCAATAAAGACTTTTTACAACAAAATACTTTCCTTGTTACTCAGCATATATTAAACAAAACCAACTATTCCTTCCATAACATTTCTCGGTTATTAGTGATACGACCGTGTTTCATTTCAAACATACATTTCCAAAACCTCGTCAATCTGTATTACTTTAACATGTTTGTTTTTTTCTTGAATAATTGCTTGACTGTTGATTTACTGTCGCCAACAAAAAGAAATCATCTTTTTAGCTAAGCAGAGCCAGTATGAAGTCACAGATTGAGTGCACGTTGATGGCTCATATTTATAAAACTAACCTACTGCAGAAAGAGGCAGAGTATTTTAGGAATGTTCAAGTCGTTTTCCTTTAATTTATCATGCCAAGAATAACTGTGTGTGGGGGCGGGGGGCACAACCTGAAGGAGTTGATTTCACAAATCAGTGTCAAAGAGTTATATTTTTATTTCCAACTATGATTGGAAAATCTGGCACCACTACTAACTGCCAGGTTGAATGTTTAAAACAGTCGAGTGCCAGCCTTCTGAGCCCAAGCTGGAAAGTTCAACCCGCCTCACTTTGGCGATATCTGAAAGTGCTCAATAAGCCAGACTTTACTGGCATGTAGATGAACTTCTGCAGGACAAAATATTTGGTCAATTTAACACTTTTAAAAATATTAATTTGAAATTAGTAAAACACATTGCATACAAGCACTTCCTTCAGACTGAAAGATTTCTGGAACATTCAAGACCGAGTTAATGTAATAACAGATTTTCATATCTTATGGGACATTTTCATATCTTATGGGACACAGCTGAATGCTTAAAATATTTTATTTTTGTACACTTGAAAGAACGAAGGCTTTTTTCTTTTCATGTTTTTAATGGTAATTTTTTACTACTGTGTTTCAGGTTTGCCCAGGGTGAAAAGCTGAGAATGAACTTATGTTATTTTCAGCATTACTTGAAAATAATACCATTCCTGGCAACCCTTGTTAAATGATATTCTGATTTAAGACGAATGAGTTGCTGAAAGAAGAGTATGTACACACAGTATTGATTAACCCAGAACTTTCAACAAGAGGTATGAGAACAATAATTATCAGAAAGTCATGAGAGAATTTCTTAGTATGAAGACATGCACACAAAGTGGTTGGTAATCGCCTCCAGTAGGCTACTGCAATAAGCTCCAATAATGTTGAAAAATAACCATCTCCGTCCTCTTCCAGCTATGTTTCGAATTCTGGTCAGTGGATGATTTTGGACTTTTAAATTGTAATTACATTTTGTCTCATTTTGTACCATTAGGGGCCAATGATCCAGATGTTAGGCCCCTTTAAACAACAAGCATCATCATCCTCTTCCAGCCAATCAAAACATTAATACAGCATTTCGATTGAATGCCATTCCTAGTTTTTCTCACAGCAATCAACTATTAGATCACAAAGGGTAATCACAACAGAAAAACAACTCTGTTCACCTAATCTATAACTCATTACCACTTGTCAAATTAATAGCCTATCTTTAATCCCAGATACCTTTACTGTTCGACCATCATCCTACAATAGTTTTGCTAACACTGGTAATATTTATGTGAATAAGTATTTTTTTTAGAAGTACAGTACTTGTTTAAAAAGGCAATATATATTCACGTTAATAAGTACCGTAATCTTACATCCATTTCTTGGAAGTACTTGTTTAAAATGGAACTGCTAAATTTGAAAGGTTGGGATTAATTGAACATGAAAATGGTTGAGACAGCACTCGTACTCTACGTGCACTTACCTTCTCAATTTTATAGAACTCTTGCTGCAGTTTAAGGACTATGGGTAATCAACCTCATGGGTAAAACTTGACTAAGTGGGGTGCAAAAGAGAGATTAGGAATCCAATATGGCACGGCTCACACGATGTCGTAACGCATTGCACAAGGCTGCCAGCTGGATGCGGCTAGTGACACGACCATTGGTCTGGATTGGTTAGCCACTGGTCTGGGAGCAAGCAAAGGGAAAAGCCCCAAGGTTAGAACTGCAGAGCAGCCCATAGGCCTCTAGTATCCACTGTGGCAGCATTGGCTAGTGACAAGGTTATTAGTCTGAATTGTTTAGACACTGGCTAGTGACAATACTCTTAGCTGGCTAAAACTACTCAAACTTTTAACTGACATACGATTAAATTCGAAGGGACAGTAATTGGTAGTATTTGTGTGTATAACGGTATGCTCTAAAAGAGCCAAACTTAGTACTGAATAAAGTACATTTATGTAAATAGAACTGTGTTAATAAGGAAGGAAAACTCTATCAAATTCTTCCTTGTTGATATATTTATGTCATGGATAACAGCACTTGCATCTTAGCACTCGCCATGATACTTTCATACTCTGCGGTTTCAATATTTTCATATAATTTGGCAGCCTTGTGGCCACACGGAGAGAATAGCAAACTTCCCATCATCACAGCCGGTCAATAGGAACACACCAAATAGTCGCATTTCCTAGGCTGGAATAGTCTTCATTTCAATTCTTTCCATTAAAGTAAGAATACTTCCAGAGGCGTGTTGGCAGGTCCCTGGTAAGCATAATCTCTTTCCTCTTTGCTACTTCAGGTATCTTTTCACATGATTTTTCTCATTCCTAAACATGCAGACCCGTTAGTTAAGTGCCACCACCTCATGTCCGTATTGTGAAACTGTTGTTTGACATTCCCTGTTGAGTCTATAGACAAGAATGTTTCAAGTTGTCGCACAACATTTTAAGTTTAGTTAAGTCTAGCGTGTTCTGTAATAAGTGTGCAAAGCAAGAAACTTCACACAAAACCCACTTTCAAAGGAGTTGAACTGGGGCTCCCTGTCAAGCCAATACCATATCTTTCTAAACACATTTGCAAGTCCTATGCATAACAAGTATTGGGAGGACAGCTTAGGCATAACTTAAACCTTTTAACATCATAAAGGTTACAATAATTATTAAATCTTTTATTTAACTTCTTATTCATCATGTAAGTCCTATACATACTGCATATTACAAATATAGTCTTATCCAATTAAATATCCTTGTTTTTAAAATAACCATAAAAGAAGTTTAGGGAAGAGCAGGATAGGATGCACAAAAGATAAATACAATGACACTGTTACTGCTTATTTTTAGAGGCCTACTTGTTAGTTCCCTGTGGGAAGTGAACTGCGGAAGTTCATACAAAATATAAAACTTAAATTCTGACAAGTTATGTAGAATAAATTTCATAAATTCTCACAATATTCAGCTTTTCCAAGACATGACTCACAAAAGTTTTAATTGATCGACATTTCCCGAATTGAATTCTGATCTATGCAAACAGAAGAAAGTGGAGAGATCATTCATATACACAACTGCTATCTGATTAACCCTAGCATTCGTGTGATTCCTTACCTCTGTGTTGTTTTTATTAACTAGTTTTCAAGCCATTAAGATCAAAGAGTTAGTGAATAATACACTAGAGGTAGCACTGGTGCCACAGTCGCATGCAAAGTTGAACGAGTGTGCTGTTTGGCAAAAGCCGGATTGTTTGGCACTGTCACTACTGGAGCTTCCCGATAAATTGAAGTATATACTTCCCTGAAGGAAAATGCCAGTCTCCTCTGCAGCTTATGGCTGCATAGAGGGGTTCATAAAGGGCAGTGGCGTATAATTTCGCAAGCATGTTTCCTTAAAATCCATTTCTGTGCGTATAAAATAACACTTTGCGTGTCATGTGAATTGGCCTACTTGGGCTGACTTTGTGACTGATTCCCCTGTCGGCATGAATAAGATTATTTGGATCTTCCCTTGAAGATTGAAGTTAATGTTTTAGGAAATATAAGAGATGACATTTTCCTTT